>NC_052332.1:8871220-9205283 GCF_016432855.1 Salvelinus namaycush | reverse complement strand
TTAAGAACTAATGTATCTTTCATTTGCTGTCCAACCTGTATTTTTTAGTCAAGTTTATGATTAGTTATTGATTAGATTAGGTGCCTCTCCCAAGATTTCTCCCGACATTTTGTTGGCAGCTTGGCTACTATTCTCATTGTATAACCACGATTTGTGCCGCTAAATATGCACATTTTCGAACAAACAATATATGTATTGTGTAATATGATGTTATAGGACTGTCATCTGATGAAGTTTTGAGAAGGTTAGTGAAAAAATTAATATCTTTTGCTGGTTTATTCGCTATCGCTAAAGTGCATGAATCAATGCTGTTGTGTGGTTGGCTATTGTAGTAAGCTAATATAATGCTAAATTGTGTTTTCGCTGTAAAACACTTAAAGAATCTGAAATATTGGCTGGATTCACAAGATCTTTGTCTTTCATTTGCTGTACGCTGTGTATTTTTCATAAATGTTTTATGATGAGTATTTAGGTAATTCACGTTGCTCTCTGTAGTTATTCTAGTTGCTTTGGTGAGAGTTGTGATGGTGGCTGCAATGTAAAACTATGATTTATACCTGAAATATGCACATTTTTCGAACAAAACATATGCTATACAATAAATATGTTATCAGACTGTCATCTGATGAAGTTGTTTCTTGGTTAGTGACTATTTATATCTTTATTTGGTCGAATTTGTGATAGCTACCTATGCAGGAAAAAAATGGTGGAAAAAAAAGTTGTGTCTTTTGCTATGGTGGTTAGCTAATAGAAATACATATTGTGTCTTCCCTGTAAAACATTTTAAAAATCAGAAATGATGGCTGGATTCACAAGATGTGTATCTTTCATTTGGTGTCTTGGACTTGTGATTTCATGAACATTTTATTATAAGATA
Source organism: Salvelinus namaycush (assembly GCF_016432855.1). Taxonomy (NCBI): domain Eukaryota; kingdom Metazoa; phylum Chordata; class Actinopteri; order Salmoniformes; family Salmonidae; genus Salvelinus; species Salvelinus namaycush. Next base: position 9,204,406 of record NC_052332.1, on the reverse strand, counting down.
TCCCTGTGGCTTTAGGCTAGGCTATGCTAGTCAGCTTTTTTGATGGGGGTATCCCGGATCCGGGTTTGTGACTCGTTAGAGTTAACACTCGCTGTCTGTCTGCTAATTATCTATAGGCTATGTTTCAAAATTATTTTCTAGCAAGTTTAGTTTTCTAACAACAGTTTGAATAGAGGTGTGTTCTGCCTCCTCATTATCTTCTTGACGCTAGGGTCAGATTTTTTTGATTTTTTAAAATAACGTTCCCAAGGTAAACGGACTATTTCTCAGGTCCAGATCGTAGAATATGCATATCATTTACAGATTAGGATAGAAAACACTCCAAAGTTTCCAAAACTGTTAAAATATTGTCTGTGAGTATAACAAAACTGATTCTGCAGGCGAAAACCTGAGAAAATCTAACCCGGAAGTGATATTCTTTAAAAACAAATCTGTGTTTCCTGGCCCGTCTTTCTTCCATTGAAAGGGGTATCAACCAGATTCCTTTTCCAATGGCTTCCTCAGGCTGTGACCATGCTGTAGACATATTTTCAGGCTTTTATTTTGAAAAATGAACGAGATTTTTCAAAAGTTGTCAGGTGTCCTCTGAATAGTTCCTGCGCGCGAGAGGGGAGCTCTCCATTTTCCTTTTCTCTCTTATTGAATAGGTTACGGTTCGGTTGAAATATTATCGATTATGTTTGTTAAAAACAACCTGAGGATTGATTATAAAAAACATTTGACATGTTTCTACGACCATTACGGATACTTTTTGGAATTTTCGACGAACGGAACGAGGCTGTAGTTTTCTCAACATAACGCGCAACCCAAATGGCGTTTTTTTGTTATAAAAGTAATATTTATCGAACAAAAAGAACATTTTTTGTCTAACTGGGAGTCTCGTGAGTGCAAACATCCGAAGATTATCAAAGGTAAGCGATTAATTTTATTGCTTTTCTGACTTTCGTGACCAAGCTAACCAAGCTAATATAAGGCTAACTGTTCTAGCATTGATTGATACACTCACAAAAGCTTAGATTGCTTTCGTTGCAAAGCATATTTTCAAAATCTGACACGATAGGTGGATTAACAACAAGCTAAGCTTTGTTTTGGTATATTTCACTTGTGATTGCATGATTATAAATATTTTTTGTAATATTTTTTGTATCTGATACGTTTGGGAATTTTCTTCTGCATTTCAGCACCGGAACGAGGCTGTAGTTTTCTCAACATAACGCGCAACCCAAATGGCGTTTTTTTGTTATAAAAGTAATATTTATCGAACAAAAATAACATTTATTGTGTAACTGGGAGTCTCGTGAGTGCAAACATCTGAAGATTATCAAAGGTAAGCGATTAATTTTATTGCTTTTCGTGACCATGCTAATTTGGGGCTAGCTGTTGTAGCATTGATTGATACACTCACAAAAGCTTGGATTTCTTTCTCTGTAGAGCATATTTTCAAAATCTGACACGATAGGTGGATTAACAACAAGCTAAGCTGTGTTTTGGTATATTTCACTTGTGATTGCATGATTATAAATACTTTTAGTAATATTTTTGAATTTGGCGCCCTGCAATTCAGCGGTTGTTTAGGAAAATGATCCCGTAATCGGGATCTGTGCGCAGTGAAGTTAATAAACATAGAAGTTGCCCATTTCAGTGTTGCGGACAATTTATGTTTGAGGCTTTACTGAGCCAGACAAACTTCTCTCTTCGAGAAGAGCCCAAGCACTTCACCATTGTTTCCGCAGATCAAGTACGCAGACGTTTGCGCAGTCTTGCACAAATTGGCACATTTTCTAGAGCTCACATTGCCTTCCTTGTTGTTTTCCTTACAAATAATGACTTTGGACATGTGTGCGTTCCTATCAAAGTAAATGTCTTATTTCTGTATATCATGTTGTCGTTTCTACTGTAGCATACAGTATGTATGTATGTATGTATGTATGTATGTATGTATGTATGTATGTATGTATGTATGTATGTATGTATGTATGTATGTATGGAACATAAAGTATTTACAGTTTTATTCACATGTTTTAAAGTTCTGGTGACAAATAATGCATTCAAATTATTGCATAGATTGTAATGGACACCTAGGATGTGTGTAAAATACTTTTTTGAAGGTTGTACTGATTATAATGAGCTAATGCTAAGCTATTTGCCAGCTATGCTTGGCACCATGTTAATTGACATTATATAATGCATTCTGGGTGTCAGGTAAATGTCTGTCAGACCAAAGATGTTATAATGAGGTGAGGGGTAAACTTATGGAAGTGAATGATTGTAGATGACACAACCCCCTTCAACATGCATACTGCAAACAGACCAAACTCTTCTTGTCTCCTCTTATTATCTTTGGTTGACACGAAAAAACACACATGACAGCGTGCACAAACTACCCATCGTCGGATTACTTTCGATTTCTAGAAAGTGTTTTACTCAATTATTTTAATCAATGGAGAGGAAACCCGTGATGTGATGAATTATAAATAGTAATTGCTATTAGCTAATTCATATTGTGGTTTCTGACAGCCGAGAATTTTCTAAATATGACCACATGTGTTACATCAATCTTTCCTCAGTTAACGCTAGGACTAATGTAGCCCACATTTTCCGGTTTGGATGATTGTGTATGCTGTCACTACTTCTGTGAATGTCTGAACACTGTGTCCAAAAATGAACTGGTCACATTCAGGATATAACTTTGTAAGGACTGTGTTTGTGCAAAATGTTTCTGTGAAAAAACTGTGTGGCCAGCTCAAATACTGACTGTTGCTTCAATCGAAACAGAACGTTCTAAATGAGCATTCTAATCAAACCGGTTTGAGCGTATGCTGCAGGGACCCTCCGTAAGGCAATCAAACAGGCAAAACGTCAGTACAGAGACAAAGTGGAGTCACAATTCAAACGGCTCAGACAGGACACATATGGGAGGGTCTACAGACAACCACTGACTACAAAGGAAAAACCAACCACGTCGCGGACATGGATGTCTTGCTTCCTGACAAGCTAAACACCTTCATAGTCCGCTTTGAGGATAACACAGTGCCCCCTACGTGGCCTGCTACTAAGGACTGGTGGGCTCTCCTTCTCTGTGGCCGATGTGAGTAAGACGTTTAAGCGTGTTAACCCTTGCAAGGCTGTCGGCCCAGACAGCATCCCTAGCCACGTCCTCAAAGCATGCACAGACCAGCTGGCTGGAATGTTTACAGACATGTTCAATCTCTTCCTATCCCAGTCTGCTGTCCCCACTTGCTTCAAGTTGTCCACCATTGTTCCTGTACCAAAGAAAGCAAAGGTAACTGAACTAAATGACTATCGCCCACGTAGCACTCACTTCTGTCATCATGAAGTGCTTTGAGAGGCTAGTTAAGGATCATATCATATCACCTCTACCTTACCTGACACCCTAGACCCACTTCAATTTGCTTACCGCCCCAATAGATACACAGACCATGCAATCACTACACTATAGTCAATGAACAGAATGCTGTTCATTGACTATAGCTCAGCATTCAACACCACAGTGTGTACCTTCACCACCCTGGGTCTGAACCCGGCCCTGTGCAACTGTGTCCTGGACTTCCTGACGGGGCGCCCCCAGGTGGTGAAGGTAGGAAACAACACCTCCACTTCACTGATCCTCAACACAGGGGCCCCACAAGGGTGCATGCTCAGCTCCCTCCTGTACTACCTGTTCACCCATGACTGCGTGGCCAGCACGCCTCCAACTCAATCATCAAGTTTGCAGACGACACAACAGTAGTAGGCTTGATTACCAACATTGACAAGACAGCCTACAGGGAGGAGGTGAGGGCTCTGGGAGAGTGGTGCCAGGAAACACTCTCACTCAACGTCAACAAAACAAAGGAGCTGATCTTGGACTTCAGGAAACAGCAGATGGAGCTTGCACCTATCGACATCGACGGGACTGCAGTGGAGAAGGTGGAAAGCTTCAAGTTCCTCAGCATACACATCACTGACAAACTGAAATGGTCCACCCACACAGATAGTGTGGTGAAGAAGGCGCAATAGGATGATTAATACATTTGTCTTGGCCCCTAAAACCCTCACAAACTTTACAGATGCACAATTGAGAGCATCCTGTCGGGCTGTATTACTGCGTGGTACGGCAACTGCACCGCCCGCAACCACAGGGCTCTCCAGAGGGTGGCATCACCAGAGGCAAACTACCTGCCCTCCAGGAAACCTACAACACCCGATGTCACAGGAAGGCCATCCAGAAGGCAAGGTCAGTACAGGTGATTCAAAGCTGGAACCAAGATATTGAAAAACAACTTCTATCTCAAGGCCATCAGACTGTTAAATAGCCATCACTAGCCCGCTTCCACCCGGTTGCAAAACCCTTTACATTAGAGAATGCTGCCCTGTATGCATAGACTTGGAATCACTGGCCACTTTAATAATGGAACACTAGTCACTTTAATAATGCTTACATACTGCTTTACTCATCTCATATGTATATACTGTATTCTATTCTACTGTATTTTAGTAAATGCCACTCCGACATTGCTCAATCTAATGTTTATATTTTTCTTAATTAATTCCATTCTTTGACTTTTAGATTTGTGTGTATTGTTGTGAATTGTTAGATACTACTGCACTGTTGGAGCTAGGAACACAAGCATTTTGTTACACCCACAATAACATCTGCTACAAATTTGATTTGATTTTGACACACAGTATATCACTCTCCTCTCTCTTTCTGTTCCACGGTGGTTTACGACCAGCAGCAATTACACCTTTTGTTGAGGGGGCCAGGTCAAAGGGCAGAGTGGGAGAGGGAGGGCCCCCATTCACACAGCCCAAATGGAAGCCTGTCTATAAAACTCTGAGCTTTTAATGTCCACCCAACACACTAAAAAATAATGGTTCTAAATAATGCCAGACAGGGGTTCTTTGGCTTGTAACCATAGCAGCACCCTTTTTGGTGCTATATAGAACCTTTTTTTGAAGGTTCTAAAAGGAACCTGTACAGTGCTATAAAGAACCCTTTCCTAAGGCTCTATATAGCACCAAAAACAGGTTCCGCTATGGTTGCAACCCTTTTTAATGGTTCTTTATAGAACCTTTATGCAGAATGGTTCAGATAAAGAACCTTTCCCAATCTGAAACACTCTTGGTAGATCCTTTTGAGGAACCATACAGATTGTTTTATTCAGGTCAGCCATATTATATTGTCAAAAATGTTATTATTCTGTTAATTGACAAGTTACAAGCGTAACACCACACATTAAATAAACTGGATTGACGCTCTCATTCAAGGTTAAACAGAAAGAGCTGTGTGCAACCCCCAAATATTAAAATGAGCCACCTTCCCTACATTTTAATTATCACTAAATGAGCAAAGAACCCTTTTGTGAACTGTAAAGAACCGTTGAAGAGCTCAGAGGGTTCTTTGAGTCATTATGGTTACATAGAATCATCACCCTTCCCAAAGAACCCTTGAGGAACCAACTTTTTGAGTGTGAACAGCCATAGGTTGTGACTTTCCACTGGACATCAGCACAAATGTGTGTACCTTCATAACCAACACTATTATATCAACATTCTAACCATCCCCCCACAATAGCTTTCTATATCCTTACTGATCCTCTAGAGAAAAGTTAACATGTTTGTCTCATGGATAATAAACTCTATCCATATTTAGATAGAAATCAAATCTAAAATGTCTCATGCGTCATCACACAATGTCCTGAACAAGTACGTTCAAGACAAAGCGTGGAGCAAGAGAAAATTGCAAGAGACACACAGTTTCGCAATGGTGCAGCTGGCTGCAGCACACCTGACATGTCTCTACACATACACACCAAGTCACAGACCACGCAATCAACACAGCAGTGAATTCTGGGAAAGGAAGGAGGAAGTTAAAAAGGACACTTGATTCACTACTCTACATACTGTAAGATCTATGTACGTTATATACAATAAAACATCTGACGTGTAAATCCATTACACGATGTTGATAATGTTGACCAATGGTAAGTCGTAATGGTCTACTGGCATGGAGGTAAGACAGACCATAAAACAAGGGTTACCAGACAAGTTCAAACACCAGATTGTAGATTCCACTATCCTCAGGCAACAGGTAGTTAATCTGACATTCCTTAGGAACCTATCAAGAGGGGGATGAGGGAGCGAGAGAAGAGGGGGATGAATGGAAAGTGGAACGAAAGAGAAGGAAGAGATAGGAGAGCTATGTGGCTACATCTCATCTCCTTAGACAAACACTGAAGCAGATTATCAGACGACTCAATCAGCCATTCTTTATCTGTCGCTTTCACTGTCAGACCACTTAAGAGTTTATCGCCTTCAAGTCAGCTATGGAACAAAAGCAAGGACAGACTGGTTGTTGAGAGTAGTACGCTACATCTGTGACAGCGATGAGCAGTCTTTATTCATATTTTCTTTGACTGTTTCGATTTTAAAGAGCAAAACGGTGGTTCTTGAGATCCTTTAAATGCACTTCAAGTAAAGCTTGATTGGCTTTGATGTGACACCTGGGTAAACAGCAGCTAATAGAAATCTGAATGTCGAAGTTAAGACGATTTGAGTCTGATTCCTCTGCTGTAGCTCCTTCCAGGTTGCAACCATGCTGAGTATTTCTCCAGAGGATATAGCGTATCAGACCATATCTCTCCAGTCTCTGTGTTCTGTAGCGTTCAGGTCCACCTCACTAGGAGTAACGCCAGATCCACATCAGATGTTCTGCTACGGTCCCGTTCACGTCACTGATTCCCATCACCTCGGGAACGCTGTTCTGTAATTCCATAATTCCCGCTCGGTGGTCCTAGTAATCCCTCTTCTCCGGCTGGCTGGCCGCTCCAAGGCCACTTCCTTCCCTTCCCTTCCGGGCTTCTCCCCTCTCAGCTGCCTGCCTGCCGGCCCAGCCCACACTATTAATAGGACAACAATAACAACCAACCGCCCGGCCCTGGCCAGCGCTGACCAAGAGACAGGGTCGAGGAGAACATACGGTATCACAACAATAACTAGAGTACACTAGACAAGGACCGAAATGGACAGAATATATCACCATGACAACTAGACTAGGGCGGCTAAAATCCATGCCACATGATACAGTATAAAGGCTTGATAAGTCCTCAAATGGTATACAACACATGATATAAAGCCTTGAATTACTTTTGATGTAAATAGGCTACTTATGCTAAATGTCAAAAGCTGTGAAAGTCACAAGAGTGCTTGCATTTGCTGTGAATGACATGCTAAACACCAAAATGATATTTATGTCAATCAGAAATACTGTCATTACTGAGATTGCAGTACGTTCATGCTGGTTGGGTTGACGGTCTAGTTTTTGGGTTGAGGTGGTGTAACATACAGTATTAACAGTTGTAAAGAGAGACATGATGATGAGCTAAATGCTACAATTAGTTAGTGCTACATGCTAAAATGAGTTGGTCGTTTATTTGTCACATGAGCAGAATACCACAGGTGTAAACCGCACAGTGAAATGCTTACTTAAAGGCTCTTCCTCAACAATGCCGTGTTCAATATCAAAGGTGCGAAATGGAAAATACAACTTTCAAGACTAGGTCAGACCAAAAATAAAAGCGAGCAGGAAATAAAACACACAAGATTGTAAGTTACATACGGTCAGCATCCGTACCATATCAACGTGCAGGGATACGGTGGTAGTTGAGGTAGATATGTACATGTACTCGAGGGTAAAGTGACTAGGCAGCAAGATAAATAATAATAAAATAGTAACGGTAGCGTGTATGATTATATGAGTTATCTACAGTAGTCAAGGAAACAGCCTCTGGTTGTAGGCAGGCAGTAGACACAGTAATCCTGCAGACTTGATACATGTGGGAATGAGACTGCTAAAGTAGTTAACTACCACCCTCTCCTCTCTTCCCTCCTCACTGCACTGTGTTGAAATGTGACTCCACACTCCAGATTATAAACAGGGAGCCGTCTTGAACCACACAGAGCTACCCAGAAACACACACCAGAGAGAGAGCAACGTTAATCAGAGAACTGGAGATATCCAGAACAACACACCAGCGAGAGAGAGCAACATTAATAATTAGAGAACTGGAGACTCGAGAAAGCATGGAGAAACACAGCATACAGTAGTCAAGAAAGAGAAAGAGAGCTGAGCTAGAATTTCCACTGTCCGTTTTAAAGTGTTTCACTGCTCCTGTTTTAACAACAGAGTTGTTAAACACATGTAACGGACCCTTTGTGTCTTTCAGTCTTTTTCTCCCTCAGTTTTTTCACTCTGTCTTTTCTTACAGAGGGGCCAGTCTGTTCATTCAGTGAGGGCTCTCTGTCTTCCGCTTTACTCAGAGGAGTGTAGCTCTGTTCTCTCTGGCACGTGAAACACTTCCCTCCACACCTCCCTCTCTTCCCCCGCTCCACAAAGCCAGCATTCCCACAGAAACCCCCTCAAACTCTGGATTGAAATACTACCCCCGTTTTACCTCCTGTCTCCTCCTCTCCTTCCCTCTCGCCCTGAGAAACAGCAGCAGTAAATGGTAGAAGCTGCGAGGTTCTTACCTCAGACAAGCTCCCACTCCAGCCAGGAAAACACAGGGAATATCATCCTCAACGCTCCGCACGGAAAGGCAAGAGCAACAAGTAGTAACAAGGAACGATTTCCCCTCCCTTCTCCCCCTCTCTCTCTATCAATCTGCTTCTGCCTCTGCTTCGCTCCACTCCACTCACTCAGCTGCAGTGGTCTGAGGGAGTGTGTGAGAGTGTGTGTGCGTCTCTCTCTCTCTCTCTCTCTCTCTCTCTCTCTCTCTCTCTCTCTCTCTCTCTCTCTCTCTCTCTCTCTCTCTCTCTCTCTCTTTCTCTCTCTCACACACACACACACACACACACACACACACACACACACACACACACACTTTTCTTTCCCTGCCTCATCCCCTCTTGCTTGCTTTCCCATTTTCAAGCCTTGGAACTAAGGGACGGTTCAAAATGTAGTCCCAAATACGGGATGGTTGTCAAACTTTGCGTTTTGTTTTGAGCACAGGCGAGGGTAGTGCATTTTTTTCTCTGCTTTACATTCACTCATTTGCAGGTTTTAATATGTAATGCCAAATGTCCTCATCTGCTTGTGTGCTCCTCCCCTATGTCAAGGTGTGTTGGTACTTCCCTTATGCACTACGATTTTCCACGTGCTAACTTTTACTATACCACAGGTCGATATAGTCTACTAGTCTATCCTGCCCACTATCCACCATTCATAGTGACAATAGTGGAAGGTGGATCGCTTGTCCAGATCTGCAATAGGCTAACAAGCAATCATACCACACATGAAAAGCATTCAAAGCGGCATCGATTTTCAACATGAATCCACAAGAACAAATAGGAATAGCTGATGAAAGAACAGCGAAGACATGAGACATGCAGCTCAAAAAAAGCACCCCTGTTTATCTTGTTCAAGGAATATACAATTATCCTACGTAGACTAGCCTACAACACCACAATGCAATGAATAATGGCATTATTGCTTTCAAATGAGTACAACCGTCTAGAAAAGGCACAGTAGCAGGCCAGTCTGGCTGTATTTTTACTTCTGATACCGAGATGCGCTGTCTGCTGCAGATCATCATTCTCCCAAGTCGTCCTATAATAATGTGGCCACATACGCTCCCGGCAGGCCCAGTTGTTCAGGAAAGCTTAACACGCGCTCTGCCTCTTCTCCAATCGGAGCGGCTATTCCACACGTACTTAGAACCGAATGCTTCAATACAGCCTAAATATGGAGCATAAACACAGTCAGTCACAATATTTGAATCTGATTAGGCTGCTTCAAATGTCTCCCAGGTAAAAACAAATGTTCCCACAACTTTAAAGAATGTTCCCTTACGTGTCTCGTTAGGTCATTAGCTAACTTTTTCATTGGAATGTTTCTAAGAAACCATTCCCTTAACTTCTTTGGGGTAGGGGGCAGTATTTTCACGTCCGGATGAAAAGCATGCCCAGAGTAAATGGCCTGCTACAAAGCCATAAAAGCTAGAATATGCATATTATTAGTAGATTTGGATAGAAAACACTCTGAAGTTTCTAAAACTGTTTGAATGATGTCTGTGAGTATAACAGAACTCATACGGCAGGCAAAAACCTGAGAAAAAATCCAACCAGGAAGTGGGAAATCTGAGGTTGGTCGATTTTCAACTCAGCTCCTATTGAAGATACAGTGGGATATTGGTAATGTTGCGCTTCCTAAGGCTTCCACTAGATGTCAACAGTCGTCAGAACCTTGTCTGATGCTTCTACTGTGAAGTGGGGCCGAAGGAGAGAGGAATGAGTCAGGTCTATCATGACCTGAACATGCGCGTTCACGTGAGAGCAAGCTCTGTTCCATCGCACTACTGCAGACAATGGAATACTCCGGTTGAAACATTATTGAAGAATTATGTTAAAAACATCCTAAAGAGTGATTCAATACTTCGTTTGTCATGTTTTTACGGACTGTAATATAACTTTTTTAACTTTTCGTCCGTACTTTCCGCTGGACCTGCCCGCGCGTCGTGAGTTTGGAAAGTGTACTGAACGCTAGAACAACAAGGAGGAATTTGGAAATAAATGATGGACATTATCGAACAAAACAAACATTTATTGTGGAACTGGGATTCCTGGGAGTGCATTCTGATGAAGATCATCAAAGGTAAGTGAATGTTTATAATGTTACTTCTGACTTCTGTTGACTGCATAATATGACGGATATATTTGTGTCTTGATTGGGCTCTGAGCGCTGACTCAGATTATTGCATTATTTGCTTTTTTCGTAAAGCTTTTTTGAAATCTGACACAGCGGTTGCATTAAGGAGAAGTGCATCTAAAATTCCATGCAAAACAGTTGTATCTTTTAGCAATGTTTATTATGAGTATTCCTGTAAATTGATGTGGCTCTCTGCAAAATCAAAGGATGTTTTGGAACTTCTGAATGTAAGGCGCCAATGTAAACTAAGATTGTTGGATATAAATATGAACTTTACCGAATAAAACATACATGTATTGTGTAACATGAAGTCCTACGAGTGTCATCTGATGAAGATCATCAAAGGTTCGTGATTATTTTTATCTATATTTCTGCTTTTTGTGAATCCTCTCTTTGGCTGGAAAAATGGCTGTGTTATTCTGTGAATAAGCGCTTACCTAACATAATCGTTTGGTTTGCTTTCGTCGTAAAGCCTTTTTGAAATCGGACACTGTGGCTGGATTTACAACAAGTGTATCTTTAAAATGGTGTAAAATACATGTATGTTTGAGGAATTTTAATTACAGAATTTCTGTTGTTTTGAATTTGGCGCCCTGGAGTTTCACTGGCTGTTGACGAGGTGGGACGCTACCGTCTCACGTACCCTACAGAGGTTAAGCAGCAATGGCTTTTTTTCTGCCCACTCTTCCGTAAAGCTCAGCTCTGTGGAGTGTACGGCTTAAAGTGGTCCTATGGACAGATTCTCCAATCTCCGCTGTGGAGCTTTGCAGCTCCTTCAGGGTTATCTTTGGTCTCTTTGTTGCCTCTCTGATTAATGCCCTCCTTGCCTGGTCCGTGAGTTTTGGTGGGCGGCCCTCTCTTGGCCAGTTTGTTGTGGTGCCGTATTCATAACATTTTTTAATAATGGATGTAATGGTGCTCCATGGGATGTTCAAAGTTTCTGATATTTTTTTATAACCCAACCCTGATCTGTACTTCTCCACAACTTTGTCCTTGACCTGTTTGGAGAGCTCTTTGGTCTTCATGGTGCCGCTAGCTTGGTGGTGCCCCTTCCTCAGTGGTGTTGCAGACTCTGGGGCCTTTCAGAACAGGTGAATATATACTGAGATCATATGACAGATCATGTGACACTTAGGTTGTACACAGGTGGACTTTATTTAACTAATTATGTGACTTCTGAAGGTAATTGATTGCACCAGATCTTATTTAGGGGCTTCATAGCAAAGGGGGTGGAATACATATGCACGCACCACTTTTCCATTTTCCATTTATTTATATTTTTTAGAAACAAGTAATTGTTTTTTCATTTCACTTCACCAATTTGGACTATTTTGTGTATGTCCATTACATGAAATCCAAATAAAAATCTATTTAAGTTACAGGTTGTAATGCAACAAAATAGGGACAACGCCAAGGGGGATGAATACTTTTGCAAGGCACTGTATTTTATATAATTATAAATATGGCTAGCTGATCATTGTCTGATGCCGGCTCTGATTGTAATGTAGGCCTAATGTAACAGGCAGGGAGAGTGAGCTTGTCCTTGGTGGTCGGCGATCCCTCAACGTTCTGGCCCTTAGCTCTGCATGGCGTTGACTGTGCAACATAAGAATGCTAAAGTGGAAAAGTCGATATCCACTTTCAGAAACACAGTGTCTCTACAGTTATTGTTATTTGTAGTTGTAAATATTATTTTGAGTTAAGTCTATGAGGGAGGAGGGTGTGCAATTTTTCTACAGTTTAAGGGAAGGGTCAGGTGAAAATATTGTAACGTTGGGGAGGGGGGTGCATTTTTTAATGAAACCTTGATCGCTTATGTGTCTTTTTGTAGAGGTAAACCTTTTGTGGAAGTTACTGCACAGCGCATAGAACCCTTTGCACACTCAACGTCGTCGAGATATAATATGTAGATTTCCCTTGTAGACCTATTTGGCGGGGAAACGGTGAAGCCAGCTGTATAGCCTATTTCCGGTTTCTGTTTACAAGTCTTTTATTAAAGAATTTGAAACAATGTTGTGTGTGTTTTTCGCTCTTCATTAAATCATGCATAGCTGTTCTTTGAATGGCCTGAAGTAAATGTGTTCCTATGGTCAGAATAGTATCTATAGCATTCCACATTTTGATCACTTATGAAAATAGAATATTCCATGCAAAAACAAATATCTGGTAAAAGGCTGACATTTGGACGTTTTAATTTAAAAAGACTCGGTCACATGACTAATGAAATTTGAACAGCCAGATCTGAATAAATGGGTTGGATGGATGGCTTTGATTGTCCAGAAAACTAATTACAAGTCCTTCATATGTTAATAATCCAAATATTCTGCTTGAAAAGATTTTGCACTGCTACCCTCAGCATTCATTATTCTTAGAGGAGGTCAGAACAAGCAACAAGGACGTCGCCAGAGTTTCTGCCCTGAAGACCAGGGGCTGACAGGGAACCGCAAATCGTCATTGCCTTTTCTAAAATAATTTCCTGCAATTCTACATCATTTTACATGACTGGAGACATTACAATAACATTTTTTAATACCACACAAATTACAAAATGACAAGATACACTGATATTGACATACTGAGATCAATAAAATGAACGACCCAGGTCTTAAATGCAACCAATAGCATAGGCCAATGAAAAGAGTGGACACACAGATTGAGGAGGCAATGATAGTCCACCAACTTTCCAGTGGCACTCACTTATCCAAGGTCCTGGCGACATCCCTAACTGAATTTATCGTCTCTGTGCTTCCCAAAGATATCCAGGCGCATGAAGGCTACACCTACAGACGGGAACGACAGAGTGCAAATAAGTTATTCCGGAGGTGCAGAGGTCACATACTGTAACGCTCACTGATGGGGTTATCTCCAAATGATGCTGGATACACGGTTCTTTCAGGGTCCAGAACATCAACTGGAGAAGCTCCTGACATACTTTGAGGTAACATGGGTTGGGGAGAAGGTCGGACGTATTCAAAGAAAGCCAATAGGCATGTCTCGATTAACATAATAATGGCTTTCTTACTCTTAATCTTATTATTGATGAGAGCATGCCCAAGGCCAATAACATGGTCTCTTTTTTTTTCTTCAGAATTATGGAACTGCTATGACGCTGTCCTGCAAGACATGGCGAATCTTGTCGCTACCAACCCCACCATTTGGAAGTTAAATCGAGCCATTGCAATGACAGCAGCAAAGAGGCTAAATGAGAACGGGGAGCAGCAACTTGCTGGTGTTCCACCGCCATGGCAAAGACCCCGCTACCGCAAGCAACAGAAGGATCTGAGTCACTGGTTCAGAAGAACAGAAGTCTGAACGGCTGGAGTCTTACCTGAAGAGCGTTGCCTACACTTTCAAGTTGCAGTTTCAAGTTGCATCTGAGAAAAATGAGCACCTAGCCTTCTTCGACACTTATTCATGACACATCCATGTCAATCCTTTCACTGACTCCAAAATCCTTTTGAGACCCGAACACTAAGCACATTCTTGGAAGATTTTTTCCTGAACTTGTTTTTATGGCCCTGCATTCATGTAGCCTATTCTTATTTTTGGAATTTTTTGGATTACATGTTTCAGGCCTACTTATTGTCGCACCAGGATTTTTGTATTTTCCTAAGCTTTTCCACTGATAAATAAATGTTTTATAGTGAATGGTTGGTGTTAATGGATAGCGTAAAAAAACGATATAAAATTAAAATACATTCTTTAAAATGAAAATACATTGTAGAAACTAGAAAGGCTATTGGCTGTTTTTAGCATTCAGCCTTTATATAACCACATGAACAAATGTATATAAAACATTCTGTGGACATGAACGACTTTACATAGGCCTAGGCTACAATATTCTGCCCATATGAAGGAATGCATACAGTGGGGCAAAAAAGTATTTAGTCAGCCCCCAATTGTGCAAGTTCTCCCACTTAAAAAGATGAGAGAGGCCTATAATTTTCATCATAGGTACACTTCAACTATGACAGACAAAATGAGAAAAAAAATCCAGAAAATCACATTGTAGGATTTTTAATGAATTTATTTGCAAATTATGGTGGAAAATAAGTATTTGGTCACCTACAAACAAGCAAGATTTCTGGCTCTCACAGACCTGTAACTTCTTCTTTAAGAGGCTCCTCTGTCCTCCACTCGGTACCTGCATTAACCTGTTGGGGATGAGGGCGCTGTTTAGGCTATTTATGCTAATTGGGTACTTTTTTTAAACGGCTTCCCACAAAATCCTTGATCGTACAATATGCATATTATTATTATTATTGGATAGAAAACAGTCTATAGTTTCTATAGGAGTTGAAATTTTGTCTCTAAGTGGAACAGAGCCCATTCTACAGCAATTTCCCTGACATGGATTCAGATTTCAGAAATGTTGGCCACTGTTCTGAAGTCAGTTAAAAAGGCACTGATTTTGCTATGACTATACGGACACTTCTTACGTCTGCCCCTGGATGCCTTTACGTGATGACGATTCCAATGGGGTCGATTGCGCGTTCACAGGCCCTACAAATGAAAAAACCCTGAAGCTAGTCATTCTTTTGGAGCTGCGTCATGCGCCTAGAGGACACCGGCCCGCACCTTTTCCAAGCATTAGTGAAGGGGGTAATATTACTCGGGTCATGTTTCTACTCGTTATGGGAGTTAAAAACATCATAAGGTAGTTAATTTAAAGCGTTTTATAGCAATTTATATCCGTTTAGTGCGATTTTGGGACATTTATTTTTGCAACGATGTGAATAGTTGGGCACGCTTTTCAGTTCATCCCGAACGCCGTTGGCATTTCCACATGGCAAGAGGACAGCTTTCCACCAAAAGACGATTTCTCCCAAGAAAGGATCCTTTGCCCAAGATACTGATGGAAGAACAGCTCAAAGTAGGACATTTTTATTATGATAAATCGTGTTTCTGTCGAAACATTTTAGTGGCTTAGGACGCCATGTTTTTTGACGTAGCTTCGCTTGGCGCAAACTGTATTGAAAAGTAAGGATAAATTAAAAAATGTAATAACGCAATTGTATTAAGAATTAAATTGTCTATCAATCCCTGTCCACCCTATATTTTTTAGTCACGTTTATGAGTATTTATGTATAAGAGTAGATCACTGTCTAAGTGGCGCAAGGAAATTTTCTGACCAGCTGAGCTAAATTTCACATTGTATAACCATGATTTTGGTGGCTAAATATAAACATTTGCGATCAAACTGTATATGCATGTTGTAATGTGATGTTACAGGAGTGTCATCGGAAGAATTCTGAGAAGGTTAGTGAAAAAATTAATATCTTTTGGCGATGTTGACTTTTATCGCTCACTTTGGCTAGAATCAATGCTGGGCTGCTATGTGGTATGTGCTATGCTAATATAACGATTTATTGTGTTTTCGCTGTAAGACACTTAGAAAATCTGAAATATTGTCTGTATTCACAGGATCTGTGTCTTTCGATTCGTGTATGCTGTGTATTTTTACGAAATGTTTGATGATTAGTAAGTAGGTAAACACGTTGCTCTAAGTAGTTTTTCTATTCCATTTGTGACGGTGGGTGCAATTGTAACCTATGCCATCTACCTGAAATATGCACTTTTTTCTAACAAAACCTATCCCATACCATAAATATGTTATCAGACTGTCATCTAATGAGTTTTTTTGTTGGTTAGGGGCTATAAATATCTTAGTTTAGCCGAATTGGTGATGGCTACTGGTGTTGGTGGACAAATAAAAGATGGTGGATTATGCTAATGTGTTTTTAGGTAATAGATGTACATCTTTACATATTGTGTCTTCCCTGTAAAACATTTTAAAAATCGGACATGTTGACTGGATTCACAAGATCTGTGTCTTTCATTAGCTGTATTGGACTTTAATGTGTGAAAGTTAAATATTTTAAAAAAATATTTTTTTTGAATTTCGCGGCACTGGTTTTTCAGTGGGGGGGGGGGGGAGTGCCGCTAGCGGCACACTCATCCTAGACAGGTTAATGGCACCTGTTTGAACTTGTTATCAGTATAAAAGACACCTGTCCACAACCTCAAACAGTCACACTCCAAACTCCACTATGGCCAAGACCAAAGAGCTGTCAAAGGACACCAGAAACACAATTGTAGACCTGCACCAGGCTGGGAAGACTGAATCTGCAATAGGTAAGCAGCTTGGTTTGAAGAAATCAACTGTGGGAGCAATTATTAGGAAATGGAAGACATACAAGACCACTGATAATCTCACTCGATCTGGGGCTCCAACGCAAGATCTCACCCCGTGGGGTCAAAATGATCACAAGAACGGTGAGCAAAAATCCCAAAACCACACGGGGGGACCTAGTGAATGACCTGCAGAGAGCTGGGACCAAAGTAACAAAGCCTACCATCAGTAACACACTACGCCGCCAGGGACTCAAATCCTGCAGTGCCAGACGTGTCCCCCTGCTTAAGCCAGTACATGTCCAGGCCCGTCTGAAGTTTGCTAGAGAGCATTTGGATGATCCAGAAGAAGATTGAGAGAATGTCATATGGTCAGATGAAACCAAAATATAACTTTTTGGTAAAAACTCAACTCGTCGTGTTTGGAGGACAAAGAATGCTGAGTTGCATCCAAAGAACACCATACCTACTGTGAAGCATGGGGGTGGAAACATCATGCTCTGGGGCTGTTTTTCTGCAAAGGGACCAGGACGACTGATCCGTGTAAAGGAAAGAATGAATGGGGCCATGTATCGTGAGATTTTGAGTGAAAACCTCCTTCCATCAGCAAGGGCATTGAAGATGAAACGTGGCTGGGTCTTTCAGCATGACAATGATCCCAAACACACCGCCCGGGCAACGAAGGAGTGGCTTCTTAAGAAGCATTTCAAGGTCCTGGAGTGGCCTAGCCAGTCTCCAGATCTCAACCCCATAGAAAATCTTTGGAGGGAGTTGAAAGTCTGTGTTGCCCAGCAACAGCCCCAAAACATCACTGCTCTAGAGGAGATCTGCATGGAGGAATGGGCCAAAATACCAGCAACAATACCAATACCAGCAATAGTCTACAGCTGGCTTCAAAGCTTCCCCAGCGCTTCACAGCTTCCCCAGCGCTTCACAGCTTCCCCAGCGCTTCACAGTTCCTCCAGCGCTTCACAGCTTCCCCAGCGCTTCACAGCTTCCCAGGAAAACTCAACATTTTGTAGAGGAGGAAGGAGTTCGCTTTTGCTGCAATGTTCACGTTAAAATATTACATTGTGAAGGTGCTTCGAGTTGGATCAGCCCACCTCCTTCCCTCTCATACACAATGTCACTCTTTCCCTCACACATACACACTTTCCCCCTGCGTGTGTGTGTGCAGAGCGAATGCCGTTGTGTTCCAGCGCAACCCGGGCTCAGAGGGGGCGAGACCTAGACCTCAGAGAGCAGAATTCCTTCCTGAGAATGGTCCAATCAGAGCCAGAGCTGTGGTTGACCAGAAACAAAAAGTGCATGGCTGAGGCCAGGACTCTCTCCCCACCAAACTACAGCTAGAAAGAAGACTCTTACTACTCTCACATATACATACAGGCTCTTCCACTGCTATAACTTTATGCTATCCTACAATATTCATTATAACGCTATTATAAAGAACCTACACTGCAGTTGACTTGGCTGTTCCATACATGGATAACGTGAACTTAAATCTATCTATCTATCTATCTATCTATCTATCTATCTATCTATCTATCTATCTATCTATCTATCTATCTATCTATCTATCTATCTATCCCTCCCCTCTCCTCCTCCCTCCCAACCTGATCAATCCTCTCAGGTTTCTGCTGCTGTTCTAGCCCAGGAGGAAGAGAGATATTCATCCACAGAATCGACATAATACCTCCTCCTCCACCTCCACACTCCTCCCAAGCCCCACCAACAGGGCTACTACCTCATCCCCCTCTAAACACCTCACAATTCCTCATTTCATTTGAGTGACAAAGCCTACCAGATCCCACCACAAAGCCAACCAGATCATCCCCTCACCACTACCCTCTATAACTGTACCACGGGACTACAAACTACCCATTTAGCAGACATACCAGGACATCCGCTCGCCAGACCTTAACCTTTCCCTAAACGTTTCAAACAGGACTACAACCCTTCAAACATGACTACAAAGTCTCAGTGGTTAGAGCGTTGGGCCAGTAAATGAAAGGTTGCTGGATCAAATCCCCGAGCTGACAAGGTAAAAATCTGTCGTTCTGCCCCTGAGCAAGGCAGTTAACCCACTGTTCCCCGGGCGCCAAAGTGGTGGATGTCGATTAAGGCAGCCCCCCGCACCTCTCTGATTCAGAAGAGTTGGGTTAAATGCGGAAGACACATTTCAGTTGAAGACAGTCAGTTGTACAACTGACTAGGTATCCCCCTTTCCCTTTCCTGCTAAGCTCTTCTGACTCCACTGTGATTTACTGAGGGAGTGGGGAGGATAGACAGACATACCGGTCTGATACCGGGATACCGATTACCCGCATTATACCCTAACACACATACACTTGCACAGAAAAACAAACAGAGGGAGGAAGAGAGGGGTTGGTGCCAGAGGAGAAGGATAGAGGGAGAGACACAGCCATCCTGATAGCCCTCCTGACAACCCCCCACACCCACTGAGAACATACACAAGACACAGATTGTACTCCTTATGGACTCAAATGGGAAATATATACAAGAAAAAAACCTTTTCCCCAACATAGTGTGGCTAAACTCTGGTGTCCAAACACCCAGTGCGCCCTAGACCTTCTGTCTGAGGACCAACTAGGTTCACCTAGCCACATAATAGTACACTCAGGCACAAATGACCTGAGAGCACAGCAGGATTGGGTGGCCACAGCACTCAAGGGAGTGATTGAAAAAGCTTTTTCTACTTTCCCCAACGCACAAGTTTATATCCTCACTGCTACCATGAAAAGACTTCCACCCTGCTACCATACAGCAGGTAAACACAAGTATTTCCCATGACTGTGTCTCAAAACCAAATGTTTACCTGGCCCACCACTCCACCCTGGACTTGAACAGCCTCTATGACCAGGTCCACCTATACAAGGCAGCAGTGCCCAGCTTCGCTCGAACCCTAAAGGACATCGCGCTCAAAAGCAGCCCCAACACTTCACACAGGAGCAACAGATCAATAGACACCCCTCCCAGACCAGCGAGACACTCTCCCAGATCTGCAGGTCCCCCCCCCTGGACCTACACATAGAGGACCCACGCCGAGAGGACTTACATCAAGACCACAACACCACCAGCCACATACACACCCCCACCCCAAGTCACACATACGCCCAGGCCATGAGCAGGCAAACAGGCCCAAACCCACTCTTACATTAGCCCAAGCTAATGGCATGTACCAGATGCTCAGCAGGCTCTGCTCACACTTACTGGCCTGAGGCCAAACCACATGACCAACAACATTGGACACTTTATGGAACACAAAGCCTTCACTATCTCATCCTGGAATATCCAAGGCCTGAGGTCATCTGCCTTTGGCCTAAAGAGCAGGAACCTGGACTTCATCAAAGAAATCGGAAATACAGACATTGTCATCCTACAAGAAACATGGTATGGAGGAGATGGACCCACTGGGTGCCCTCTAGGTTACAGAGAGCTGGTAGTCCAATCCACCAAACGACCATGTGTTAAACAGAGAAGGGACTCAGGGGGTATGCTAGTTTGGTATAGAGCAGACCTTTCTCAATATTAAATTAATCAGAACAGGAACATTTTACATTTGTCTAGAAATTCAAAAGGAAATGATCTTAACAGAGAAAGATGTCCTCCTGTGTGCTACCTATATCCCCCCACTAGAATCCCCATACTTTAATGAAGACAGCTTCACCATCCTGGAGGGGGAAATCAATCATTTCCAGGCCCAGGGACATGTACTAATCTATGGCGACATAAATGCCAGAACTGAACAAGAATCTGACACCCTCAGCACACAGGGGGACAAACACCTGCCTGGAGGTGACAGCATTCCCTCCCCCATATGCCCCCCTAGGCACAACTATGACAACGTAACCAACAAAAACGGGTCACAACTCCTGCAGCTTTGTCGCACGCTGGGTATGTACATAGTCAATGGTAGGCTTCAAGGGGACTCCTATGGTAGGTACACCTATAGCTCATCTCTTGGCAGTAGTACTGTAGACTACTTTATCACTGACCTCAACCCAGAGTCTCTCACAGCATTCACAGTCAGCCCACTGACACTCCTATCAGACCACAGCAAAATCACAGTCTACTTGGAACAGAGCAATACTCAATCATGAGGCATCAAAGCCAAAGGAACTGAGCAATATTAATAAATGCTATAGATGGAAGGTATGTAGCGTGGAAACCTTCCCCCCAAAATTAGGCAACAACAAATTCAATCCCTTCTAGACAACTTCATGGACAAAACGTTCCACTGTAATAGTGAAGGTGAAAATTTGTCACGAGAAAATGTTAACAGTATATTTGACCTCTCAGCTTCCCTATCTAATCTAAAAATGTCAAACAAAAAACTGAAGAAAATGAACAACAATGACAAATGGTTTGATGAAGAATGCAAAAACCTAAGAAAGAAATTGAGAAATCTGTCCAACCAAAAACATAGAGACCCAGAACACCTGAGTCTACCCCTTCACTATGGTGAATCAATAAAACAATACAGAAATACACTAAAGAAAAAGAAGGAACAGCATGTCAGAAATTATCTCAATGTAATTGAAGAATCCATAGACTCTAACCACTTCTGGGAAAATTGGAAAAAACTAAACAAACAACAAAACGAAGCATTATCTATCCAAAATGGAGATGTATGGATAAACCACTTCTCCAATCTTTTTGGCTCTATAACAAAGAACAAACAGCAAAAACACATACATGATCAAATACAAATCTTAGAATCAACTATTAGAGACTACCAGAACCCACTGGATTCTCCAATTACATTGAATTCCTAAGAGGACAAAATAAAAACCCTCCAACCCAAAAAGGCCTGTGGTGTTGATGGTATCCTCAATGAAATTATAAAATATGCAGACAACAAATTCCGATTGGCTACACTAAAACTCTTTAACATCATCCTTAGCTCTGGCATCTTCCCCAATATTTGGAACCAAAGACTGATCACCCCAATCCACAAAAGTGGAGACAAATTTGACCCCAATAACTACCGTGGGATATGCGTCAACAGCAACCTTGGGAAAATCCTCTGCATTATCATTAACAGCAGACTCGTACATTTTCTCAGTGAAAACAATGTACTGAGAAAATGTCAAATTGGCTTTTTACCAAATTATCGTACGACACACCACATATTCACCCCGAACACCCTAATTGACAAACAAACCAACCAAAATAATGCTTTGTTGATTTCGAAAAGCCTTAGACTCAATTTGGCTTGAGGGTCTGCTATACAAATTGATGGAAAGTGGTGTTGGGGGAAAAACATACGACATTATAAAATCCATGTACACAAACAACAAGTGTGCAGTTAAAATAGGTAAAAAACACACACATTTCATCCCACAGGGCCGTGGGGTGAGACAGGGATGCAGCTTAAGCCCCACCCTCTTCAACATATATATCAACGAATTGGCGAGGGCACTAGAAAAGACTGCAGCACCCGGCCTCACCCTACTAGAATCTGAAGTCAAATGTCTACTGTTTGCTGATGATCTGGTGCTTCTGTCACCAACTAAGGAGGGCCTACAGCAGCACCTAGATATTCTGCACAGATTCGGTCAGACCTGGGCCCCGACAGTAAATCTCAGTAAGACCAAAATAATGGTGTTCCAAAAAAGGTCCAGTGGCCAGGACCACAAATACAAATTACATCTAGACACTGTTGCCCTAGAGCACACAAAAAACTATTAGTACCTTGGCCTAAAAATCAGCGCCACAGGCAACTTTCACAAAGCTGTGAACGATCTGAGAGACAAGGCAAGAAGGGAATTCTATGCCATCAAAAGGAACATAAAATTCGACATACCAATTAGGATCTGGCTAAAAATGCTTGAATCAATTATAGAACCAATTGCCCTTTATGGTTGTGAGGTCTGGGGTCCTCACAACCAGTGGCAGAATACCTGACCACCGTGACTGACCCAAACTTAAGGAAAGCTTTGACTATGGACAGACTCAGTGAGCATAGCCTTGCTATTCAGAAAGGCCGCTGTAGGCAGACCTGGCTCTCAAGAGAAGACAGGCTATGTGCACACTGCCCACAAAATGAGGTGGAAACTGAGCTGCACTTCCTAACCTCCTGCCAAAGGTATGACCATATTAGAGACACATATTTCCCTCAGATTACACAGATCCACAAAGAAATCAAAAACAAACCCGAATTTGATGAACTTCTATATCTATTGGGTGAAATTCCACAGTGTGCCATCACAGCAGCAAGATGTGACCTGTTTCCACAAGAAAAGGGCAACCAGTGAAGAACAAACACCATTGTAAATATAACCCATATTTAGGTTGATTTATTTTCCCTTTTGTACTTTCACCGTTTGTACATCTTTACAACACTGTATATATACATAATATGACATCTGTAATGTCTTTATGCTTTTGGAACTTCTGTGAGTGTAATGTTTACTGTTCAATTTTATTGTTTATTTCACTTTTGTATATTATCTACTTCACTTGCTTTGGCAATGTTAACACATGTTTCCCATGCCAATAAAGTCCCTTGAATTGAATTGAATTGAGAGGTGTCCGAGAGAATGACCTAGACAGAGGGAGTGAGGGAGACTGAGAGAGAAGGAGGGGACAGGGAGAACCTTTGAGAAGACAGAGGGCACTGGTATATGGGCTGTTACACAGGAACAACAGGGAAAGAGAAAGTGAATACTCTCATTCTGTAGGTAACTCTCTCTGACACCTTTCGCTGTATCTCCACTATTTTTCCTTCTCCTCTGTCACTAACCATCTCTCTCTCTCTCTCTCTCTCTCTCTCCAGCTCCCCCTCTCTATCCCTTTGTTTGTTTTTTGACGTCAAAGGTATGTCAAAACAATGTGTCTAACTGTGTGTGTGTGTGTGTGTGTGTATGTGTGTGTGTGTGTTGATATGCATGTGTCTCAGCAGACTGAAAGGTGTACAGTCTCCATCAGGCTAGAGGTCGTCCTTTAATCCTTTAAGCACTTGAGGCTTCTACATGTGTCTTCACCCTCCCCTGAGACCAGAGAGAAACCTGAGAGGAGGAAGTGAAAGAGCGAAAAGAGGAGGAATAAGAGCGAGATAGATGGGAAGAGAGATAGAAAGATGGGGAGAGAGATAAAGTCGAGTATTAACGACAGAAAGTGAGAAAGAAACAAAGGCAGTGAAAAGAGACAAAGATGAGGAGAGAGAAACAGAGAGAGGAACGGAGAGAGGAAAAGAGGATAAGAGTGACTGCTAAATCCCTCAAATGTAAGTGGATAGATAGAAAGAGGGATTGAAACGAGTGCAGCGGGCCGGGAGGAAGAGATGAAGAGAGACAGCGTGGAGGCGGAGACGCCCACTCTGCTCCGAAATGTTCTCCTGCAGCCCAAATGACACACACACACACACACACACACACACACACACACACACACACACACACACACACACACACACACACACACACACACACACACACACACACACACACACACACACACACACAGCCCACTTTCCACCCGCAATGCAACAGCAGGCAACCCATAGGAACATCCCTACTCCACATGGAACAAGACAGAACTGTACAGTACAGCAACTTAAAACTTCACTCACTGTATGTGTGAGAGTGAATCTGCATGTGGATCAGTCGGAGCTCTACATGCAAGGTTCAACCATATCATGTTGTAAATAGATGAATGACAATGAATGAATGAATGAATAAACATCTGTTTCACCCATTTTCAGGCTGAGTTGTATTTGCATGACAGACCACAGTTATCTCTGATTGTCATCCGGTGCTCGTTGCATCTCATTAGCGTCTGTGCTAGTCACACGTACACACTTCCACCACGGCACTGCTTTTTCATCTGTCAGACCCATTTAAAAGAGTGTAGCAACAACAGACTCAGTATCTCTGTCAGTGACATTATGTCAGTCACTCAATTGGATGAGTCATCCTCTGATCTCCATACTCACAACATGAGTCAGAGGTTTGGATCTTTGGATGCCAAATAAGCATTGAAAAGACTGAGGTATTTGTGGCACTGAGAATGTTTGTGCTGAATCCCTAAGTGAAGTGACGTTGTTTTCCTTTCGGCCCAGACTAGAGTGGAGATGGCTATAGCTTTTAAAAAGAGAATGGATTAAAACCGAGGTAGTCCAAACCGTGCCAAAACCCTCTGCCTCTTCAGTTTCAATGGGCATGACGGCCCTGTATGGAAGCGATAACAAACACACTCAACCAACATTTGAAATGTAAGTTTAGGATATTTTGACATGCTACAATCGCCACTGCCTGACTGTCACGTTCCTGACCTGTTTTCTGTTGTTTTGTATGTGTTTAGTTGGTCAGGGCGTGAGTTGGGGTGGGCATTCTATGTTTTGTGTTTCTATGTTTAGGTCATTGGTAATTAGCCTTATATGGTTCTCAATCAGGGACAGGTGTTTGACGTTTCCTCTGATTGAGAACCATATAAAGGTAGGCTGTTCACACTGTTTGTTTGTGGGTGATTGTCTTCCGTGTTTGTATGTATGTTTGTACCACACGGGACTGTAGCGTTTGTTTGTAGTCTGTACCTGTTCATGCGTTCTTCGTGTATATGTAAGTTCTATAGTTCAGGTCTGTCTACGTCGTTTATTTTGTTTTGAAGTTTATTCAAGTGTTCTTCGTGTTTCGGCGTTCTATTAATAAATGTCATTATGTTTTCAAAACCCGCTGCATTTTGGTCCAATCCCTACTCCTCCTCTTCGGACGAAGAGGAGGACAGCCGTTACAGAATCACCCACCAAACCAGGACCAAGCAGCGGCAGCAGGAGAGGCTGCACTATTTGGAGAAATGGACATGGGAGGACGACCTAGAAGGCAAAGGACCCTGGGCACAGCCAGGAGAATATCGCCGCCCCAAAGAGGAGCTGGAGGCAGCTAAAGCTGAGAGACGGCGATATGAGGAGGCAGCACGGAAACAAGGCTGGAAGCCCGCAAGTCAAACCCAAAAATTTATTGGGGGGGGGGCTCTCGGGGAATGTAGTTGGGTCAGTCAGGAGACTTGAGCCAACTCCTCCTGCTTTACATAAGGAGCCGGTGAGGGCGGATTTGGAGGTGAGTGACGTAGAGACAGTAAAGGAGTTAATGGAGAAATTGGAGGAGAAAGATATGAGGGATGTACTGGTTTGGTGCATGAGGCACGGCATCCGTCCGAATGAACGTGTTGGTGAGTTAATGTCACTGGGAACAGCTCTCCATACTCGTCCTGAGGTGCGTGCTAGCCGTCTGGTTAAGACAGTGCCTACACCACGCACCAAGCCTCCTGTGCGTCTCCAGAGTCCTGTGCGTCCTGTTACTGCTCCCCACACTAGCCCTGAGATACGTGTCTCCAGCCCAGTACCACCAGTGCTGGCATCACGCACCAAGCCTCCTGTGCGTCTCCAGAGCCCTGTACGCACTGATCATTCTCCCCGCACTCGCCCTGAGGTGCGTGCCCTCAGCCCGGTACCACCAGTCCCGGTACCACGCACCAGTTCTATAGTGCGCCTCGAGAACTCAGTGTGCCCTGTTCCTGCTCCCCGCACTAGCATTGAGGTGCGTGTCTCCAGTCCGGTACCACCAGTTCCGGCACCACGCACCAAGCCTCATGTGCGTCTCCAGAGCCCTGTACGCACTGTTCCTTCTCCCCGTACTCGCCATGATGTGCGTGCCCTCAGCCCGGTACCACCAGTGCCGGTACCACGCACCAGGCCTATAGTACGCCTTGAGAGTCCAGTGTGCCCTGTTGTTGTTCCCCGCACTAGCCTGAAGGTGCGTGTCCTTAGCCCGGTGCCTCCAGTTCCGGCACCACGCACCAGGCCTACAGTGCGTCTCAGCCGGCCAGAGTCTGCCGTCTGCCCAGCGGTGCCTGAACTGCCCGTCTGCCCAGCGGCGCCTGAACTGCCCGTCTGCCCAGCGGCGCCTGAACTGCCCGTCTGCCCAACGGCGCCTGAACTGCCCGTCTGCCCAACGGCGCCTGAACTGCCCGTCTGCCCAACGGCGCCTGAACTGCCCGTCTGTACTGAGCCTTCAAAGCCGCCCGTCTGTACTGAGCCTGCAAAGCCGCCCGTCTGCCATGAGCCTTCAGAGCCGTCCGCCAGACAGGAGCCGCTAGAGCCTTCCGCCAGACAGGAGCCGCTAGAGCCTTCCGCCAGACAGGAGCAGCCAAAGCCTTCCGCCAGACAGGATCAGCCAGAGCCTTCCGCCAGACAGGATCAGCCAGAGCCTTCCGCCAGACAGGATCAGCCAGAGCCTTCCGCCAGACAGGATCAGCCAGAGCCTTCCGCCAGACAGGATCAGCCAGAGCCTTCCGCCAGACAGGAGCAGCCAGAGCCGCCAGCCAGCCATGAGCAGCCAGAGGCACCAGCCAGCCATGAGCAGCAAGAGCCGCCAGCCAGCCATGAGCAGCAAGAGCCGCCAGCCAGCCATGAGCAGCAAGAGCCGCCAGCCAGCCATGAGCAGCAAGAGCCGCCAGCCAGCCATGAGCAGCAAGAGCCGCCAGCCAGCCATGAGCAGCAAGAGCCGCCAGCCAGCCAGGATCCGCCAGAGCCGCCAGCCAGCCAGGATCCGCCAGAGCCCGCCAGCCAGGATCCGCCAGAGCCCGCCAGCCAGGATCCGCCAGAGCCCGCCAGCCAGGATCCGCCAGAGCCCGCCAGCCAGGATCCGCCAGAGCCCGCCAGCCAGGCTCCGCCAGCCAGTCCGGTGCTGCCCTCCAGTCATGAGCTGTCCTCCAGTCATGAGCTGCCCTCCAGTCATGAGCTGCCCTCCAGTCATGAGCTGCCCTACAGTCATGAGCTGCCCTACAGTCATGAGCTGCCCTATAGTCCGGAGCTGCCACTCAGTCCGGAGCTGTCCTATAGTCCGGAGCTGCCACTCAGTCCGGAGCTGCCACTCAGTCCGGAACTGCCACTCAGTCCGGAGCTGCCATTAGTCCGGAGTTGCCTCTCTGTCCTGAGCTACCTCTTTGTCATGAGCTATCTCTCTGTCCTGAGTTACCTCTCTGTCCTGAGCTACCTCTATGTCCTGAGTTATCTAGGGGGGACCGGTGTGAAGGTTCCTAGACCAGGGTTGGGGGCGAGGATCGCCACTCGGAGGACGCTAAGGAGGGGGACAAAGACAATGGTGGAGTGGTGTCCTCGTCCTGCGCCGGAGCCGCCACCGCGGACAGATGCCCACCCAGACCCTCCCCTTGAGTTTTAGGGGTGCGCCCGGAGTTCGCACCTTGAGGGGGGGGGGTTCTGTCACGTTCCTGACCTGTTTTCTGTTGTTTTGTATGTGTTTAGTTGGTCAGGGCGTGAGTTGGGGTGGGCATTCTATGTTTTGTGTTTCTATGTTTAGGTCATTGGTAATTAGCCTTATATGGTTCTCAATCAGGGACAGGTGTTTGACGTTTCCTCTGATTGAGAACCATATAAAGGTAGGCTGTTCACACTGTTTGTTTGTGGGTGATTGTCTTCCGTGTTTGTATGTATGTTTGTACCACACGGGACTGTAGCGTTTGTTTGTAGTCTGTACCTGTTCATGCGTTCTTCGTGTATATGTAAGTTCTATAGTTCAGGTCTGTCTACGTCGTTTATTTTGTTTTGAAGTTTATTCAAGTGTTCTTCGTGTTTCGGCGTTCTATTAATACATTTCATTATGTTTTCAAAACCCGCTGCATTTTGGTCCAATCCCTACTCCTCCTCTTCGGACGAAGAGGAGGACAGCCGTTACACTGACACACACACCCAAAAGGTACGGACTGACAGACACATCCGCTCACTGTCACAGGGGATTTGCTATGACCTAAAGACCTTGGCTAAAAGTGATCTGTTTCAGTAAATAATCACTTTTCTGGAGATTTTACAGTGGGACATGGGATATACAATGGGATATGTACTGAGGTGAATCCAGGAGAAAGCTACGATCCCATATGGATGTCACCTGTTAAATCCACTTCTATCAGTGTAGATGAAGGGGAGGAGACAGGTTGAAGAAGAGGTTTTATGCCTTGAGACATGGATTGTGTATGTGGGCCATTTAGAGGGTGAATGGGCAAGACAAAATACATCAAAGTGCCTTTGAACGGAGTATGTAGTAGATGCCAGGTGTCCCGGTTTGAGTGTGTCAAGAACTGCAATGCTGCTGGGTTTTTCACTCTCAACAATTTCCCGTGTGTATCAACAATGGTCCACCACCCAAAGGACGTCCAGTCAACGGCAGGTCAGTGGTTGAAAACAGGTTATTGATGAAAGAGGACAGAGGCTGACAGGAATTGTACAGAGCAATAGATGGGCTAGAGTTAGTCAACTGACAGTCCAGTACAACATTGCCCATAAAAGAATGAGCAACTCGTCGTACCTTGACAAGAATGGGGTATGGCAGCTGACAACCTTACAGAGTTCCACTTCTTTTAGTAAAAAACAAGAAACTGTGCTTGCAGTTGGCTAAGGAACGAAAACACTGGACACTGGAGAATTGGAAAAACATTGCCTGGTCTGATGAGTCCCGGGTCCTGCTGTTTCACACAGATTTGAAGACTAGGGTTTGGAGAAAAACACGAGTACATACATCCATCATGCCGTGTCAACATTACAGGCTGGTGGTGTGATGGTGTGGGGTGTGTTTTCATGGCACATATTGGGCCCCTTGATAAAAGTGGAGCAACGTTTGAATGCCACAGGATATCTGAACATCATTGCCAACCAGGTGCATCTCTTCATGGCAGCAGCGTATCGATCTGTGAATAATTTTTTTTCCAGCAGGATAATGCCCCATACCACAAGGCTAGGATTGTCCAGGACTGGTTCCACAAACATGACAGTGAATTCAGTTTACTGTAGTGGCCTGCCCAGTCACCAGATCTCAATCCAATTGAGCATCTGTGGGATGAGATGGAGCTGTTTGGAGAAGAGATCTACTACCAGCCAACTTGACACAACTGTGGGAAGCCCTGTGCCAGCATACCTGTGGACCGCTTCAACACCTTGACTCCATGCCCTGACGAACTGAGGCTGTTCTGAAAGCAAAAGGGGTTGCAACTATATATTAGGAAGGTAATTCCAAATGTTTTGTACACTGTGTATACTTTTAGCAGTAAAGGAATCCTTACAACTTCCAAGAGCTAAACTAATTTAGACAGTTGCAGAAGGATCCTTGTCGATCAGAGCTACAGGGGCACCATTGACAGAGACAGATTAGGACATATGGATAATATTGAATGCACGTTTATAGTGTTCATACCTAAAGGAGAATACCAGTTACAGATGAGGAAGAAAGAAATATTGGGATAATTTAGTAATTTTTTATTTCACCTTTATTTAACCAGGTAGGCCAGTTGAGAACAAGTTCTCATTTACAACTGCGACCTGGCCAAGATAAAGCAAAGCAGTGTGACAAAAACAACAACACAGAGTTACTCATGGGATAAACAAACGTACAGTCAATAACACAATAGAAAAATCTGTATACAGTGTGTTCAAATGAAGTAAGGTTGTAAGGCAATAAATAGGCCATAGTGGCAAAGTAATTACAATTTAGCAATTTACACTGGAGTAATATATGTGCAGATGAGGATGTGCAAGTAGAAATACTGGTGTGCAAAAGAGCAGAAAAACAAAAACAAATATGGGATGAGGTAGGTAGTTGGTTGGATGGTCTATTTACAGATGGGCTGTGTACAGCTGCAGCGATTGGTAAGCTGCTCTGACAGCTGATGCTTAAAGATAGTGAGGGAGATATAAGTCTCCAACTTCAGTGATTTTTACAATTCGTTCCAGTCATTGGCAGCAGAGAACTGGAATGAAAGGCGACCAAAGGAGGTGTTGGCTTTGGGGATGACCAGTGAAATAAACCTGCTGGAGCGTGTGCTAAGGATGGGTGTTGCTATGGTCACCAGTGAGCTGATATAAGGCGGGGCTTTACCTAGCAAAGACTTATAGATGACCTGGAGCCAGTGGGTTTGGCGACAAATATGTAGCGAGGACCATCCAACGAGAGCATACAGGTCGCTGTAGTGGTATATGAGGCTTTGGTGACAAAACTGATGGCACTGTGATAGACTGCATCCAATTTGCTGAATAAAGTGTTGGAGGCTATTTTGTAAATGACATTGCCGATGTCAAGGATCGGTAGGATAGTCAGTTTTACGACGGTATGTTTGGCAGCATGAGTGAAGGAGGCTTTGTTGCGAAATAGGAAGCAGATTCTAGATTTCATTTTGGATTGGAGACGCTTAATATGAGACTGGAAGGAGAGTTTACAGTCTAGCCAGACACCTAGGTATTTATAGTTGTCCACATATTATAAGTCAGAACTGTCCAGAGTAGTGATGCTAGTCGGGCGAGCGGTTGTGGGCAGCGATCGGTTGAAGAGCATGCATTTTGTTTTACTTGCATTTAAAAGCAGTTGGAGGCCACGGAAGGAGTGTTGTATGGCCTTGAAGCTCGTTTGGAGGTTTGTTAACACAGTGTCCAATGAAGGGCAAGATGTATACAGAATGGTGTCGTCTGCGTAGAGATAGATCAAAGAATCACCCGCAGCAAGAGCGACATCATTGATATACACAGAGAAAAGAGTCGGCCCGAGAATTGAACCCTGTGGCACCCCCATAGAGACTGCCAGAGGTCCGGACAACAGGCCCTCCGATTTGACACACTGAACTCTATCTGAGAAGTAGTTAGTGAACCAGGCGAGGCAGTTATTAGAGATACCAAGGCTTTTGGGTCTGCCGATAAGAAAACGGTGATTGACAGAGTCGAAAGCCTTGGCCAGGTTGATGTAGACGGCTGCACAGTACTGTCTTTTATCGATGGGGGTTATGATATCGTTTAGGACCTTGAGCATGGCTGAGGTGCACCCGTGACCAGCTCGGAAACCGGATTGCATAGCGATGAAGGTACGGTGGGATTCGAAATGGTCGGTGATCTGTTTGTTCACTTGGCTTTCGAAGAGTTTAGAAATGCAGGGCAGGATGGATATAGGTCTGTAACAGTTTGGGTCTAGAGTGTCTCCCCCTTTGAAGAGGGGGATGAACGAGGCTGCTTTGCAATCTTTAGGAATCTCAGACGATACGAAAGAGAGGTTGAACAGACTAGTAATAGGAGTTGCAACAATGGCGTTGGATACTTTTAGGAAGAGAGGGTCCAGATTGTCTAGCCCAGCTGATTTGTAGATAATAATATGTCATGATAGTAATATAATGTTTGACCTTCTCCAAAACTAACTTTAGATAACTTTTGATAAGTTGTATAGATTGTTTAAGGTGTCTATGTTTCTTTTGGCCCAGTCATTGTGGGAAGAGATGATGACACCCCTAAAGCACAGTGTAGTTAGTTCAGCCCTCAGGTCTAAATCCCACAAACAATAAAAGCAGGATAAACAAAACAGATCAAATTCAGCTTGTCTTATCTTTTCAACTTTGATTTGATTCACCCAGGAAATGGCTGTGATCATTCTCATTTGTTTCCTCTCATTCTCTGTCTCTCTCTCATTCTCTGTGTGTCTCTATCTTTCCATTTTCTCTCTCTATGTATTTCTCACTCCCTCACTATCTCTTCTCTCTCTCTCACTCTCTCTCTCTCACTCCTTTTCACTCTCTCACTATCTCTTCTCTCTCTCTCACTCTCTCTCTCTCTCTCTCTCGCTCCTTCTCGCTCTCTCGCGTTCTCTGGCAAACATGTTAGCTAATTTACATAAGATTTACACACTGCTATGAAAAGCACATTCCCTCCATACATTTTTTTCTAACTGTGTAACGGGCTCAGGGCTATGCTTGGCTCTACTACATACCCTGCCGTCACTCCATGTTATATACAACACATGGCGACTAACACGAAACAACACCCACACTACACACTGTGAACACACACCATATAAACATATGCAAACTAGAGAGAATCATTACATTTGCTAAAACAACATTATCTGTTTTTTTTACCTGTTCCTTTTTCTCTCCCAGTCTCTACCCGTCCCACCCTCCCTCCCTCCATCCCTCCCAGGTAGAATAATGACACGTCTCTCTCAGCAGGGATCCTGACAGATGGGGCCAAAATGGAGTCGTGTTGAATACTAACACAGATCAGATTCAGGTGCTTACAATGCTTACAGCACCAATACAGACCAACACAACAGCCAGGCTTAATTGCACTAACTGATTAACTGATCCTAGATTAGCCTTGAAGAAGTCAGCAATAGACTATCATACTAATGACACCGATGACACCATTATTAAGGAACTGATCCTAGATCAGCCAATAAGCGCCTAAACACAACTATAAGCAATCTGGCCCCATCATTACAGAACTGAACCAGGACCAGCCTTTAAAGCACCAATACTAGGGATGTGCATCTTTCCCTTTCAAGACGATTCAATACGTATCTAGATACATGGGCTCCGATACGATGCGGGAACGATAAGTTTAGATTGAAACAATCCGGTGTGATTCGGTTTGATTTGAGGAACGAATCAATGCGATTCAGTTTGATGTGATACGATTAGATGAAATAACATTTGCTGCGTTAACACATTCAATTTCCATTCTAAATTCAAATTTGATGATGATGGAGCTCATGAGCGGGCCCTTTGAGCTGGATCTGTCTGAGCTGACTTCTGTGTGTGTGTGTGTTATTGTGTGTGTAAATGATGAACATGAATATACTGAGTGTACAAAACATTAGGATCACCTACTCTTTCTATGACATAGACTGACCAGGTGTAGTATTCAGACCCCTTGACTTTTTCCACATTTTGTTATGTTACAGCCTGATTCTAAAATGTATTAAATATACTTTTTTTCCTCATCGGTCTACACACAATTGACAGTGCATGTCAGAGCAAAAACGAAGCCATGAGGTCGAAGGAATTGTCGGTAGAGCTCCAAGACAGGACTGTGTCGAGGCAAAGATCTGGGGAAGGATATCAAAAAATGTCTGCAGCATTGGAACCAACAATACTCTTCCTAGAGCAATCGGGGGAGAAGGACCTTGGTCAGGGAGGTGGTGACCAAGAACCAAATGGTCACTCTGACAGATCTCCAGAGTTCCTCTGTGGAGATGGGAGAACCTTCCACAAGGACAACCATCTCTGCAGCACTCCACCAATCAGGCCTGGTAGAGTGGCCAGACGGAAGCAATTCCTCAGTAAAATGAACGACAGACCGCTTGGAGTTTGCCATAAGGCACCTAAAAACTCTCAGACCATGACAAACAACATTCTCTGGTCTGATGAAACCAAGATTGAACACTTTGGCCTGAATGCCAAGCGTCACCTCTAGAGGAAACCTGGCACCATCCCTACAGTGAAGCATGTTGGTGGCAGCAACACGCTGTGGGGATGTTTTTCCGTGGCAGGGACTAGGAGACTAGTCAGGATCGAGGGAAAGATGAACGGAAAAAAGTACAGGGAGATCCTTGATGAAAACCTGCTCCAGAGCACTCAGGACCTCAGACTGGGGCGAAGGTTCAACTTTCAACAGGACAACGACCCTAAGCACACAGCCAATACAACGCAGGAGTGGCTTCGGAACAAGTCTCTGAATGTCCTTGAGTGGCCCAACCAGTGCCCGGACTTGAACCTGATTGAACATCTCTGGAGAGACCTGAAAATAGCTGTGCAGCGACGCTCCCCATCCAAGCTGACAGTGCTTCAGAGGATCTGCAGAGATGAATGGGAGAAACTCTCCAAATACAGGTGTGCCTAGCATGTAAAGTCATACCCACAAAGACTCGAGGCTGCAATCGCTGCCAAAGGTACTTCAACAAAGTAAAGGGTCTAAATACTTGTGTAAATGTGATCAAATGTGTTTTTTATTCTTAATAAATTTGCTAAAATGTCTAAAAACCTGTTTCACTTTGTAATTATGGGGTAATGCGTGTAGACTAATGAGGATTTTTTATTTATTTAATCCATTTTAGAATAAGGCTGTAACGTAACAAAATGTGGAAAAAGTCAAAGGGTCTGAATACTTTCCAAACGCGTGATCCCTTAATGATGTCACCTGTTAAATCCACTTCAATCAGTGTAGATGAAGGGGATAACATAGGTTAAAACTTCAAAAAATCTAAGCTGTTGGGGGGGGGGGGGGGGTTCTACTAAGCTAACAATTGTAAATGTTTTAAGATGGTCTTACCATGGATCATTTAGCTATTTGACTTTAGGTATAAAACCCCTTTAGGTATAAAACAAATATGTAAAAAATTTGGCATTCACTACCATAGCCTACAGAAACACATTGAATAACACATTAATAAATGGCAAAGAAGACAGCCAAAAAATAAATCATAAGGAATAAGGTTTTGAAGTGTCTGTTCTATATGTAGGAGATATAAGAAAGCTTCGGAAATATTTTAGTTTTGTTTCTACACATATTCAACCTCTTATTTTTGTTGTCACAAAATCACCTCCATACTTAAACAAACACAATGTAACTCCAAGTCAATCACACTTCTGTGAAATCAAACTGTCCACTTAGGAAGCAACACTGATTGACAATAAATTTCACATGCTGTTGTGCAAATGGAATAGACAAAAGGTGGAAATTATACTCTCACTCTAGTGGTAGCATGAGACGGAGTCTACAACCCACACAAGTGGCTCAGGTAGTGCAGCTCATCCAGGATGGCACATCAATGCGAGCTGTGGCAAGAAGGTTTGCTGTGTCTGTCAGCGTAGTGTCCAGAGCATGGAGGCGCTACCAGGAGACAGGCCAGTACATCAGGAGACGTGGAGGAGGCCGTAGGAGGGCAACAACCCAGCAGCAGGACCGCTACCTCCGCCTTTGTGCAAGGAGGAGCACTGCCAGAGCCCTGCAAAATGACCTCCAGCAGGCCACAAATGTGCATGTGTCAGCATATGGTCTCACAAGGGCTCTGAGGATCTCATCTTGGTACCTAATGGCAGTCAGGCTACCTCTGGCGAGCACATGGAGGGCTGTGCGGCCCCACAAAGAAATGCCACCCCACACCATGACTGACCCACCGCCAAACCGGTCATGCTGGAGGATGTTGCAGGCAGCAGAACGTTCTCCACGGCGTCTCCAGACTCTGTCACGTCTGTCACATGTGCTCATGTGCTCAGTGTGAACCTGCTTTCATCTGTGAAGAGCACAGGGCGCCAGTGGCGAATTTGCCAATCTTGGTGTTCTCTGGCAAATGCAAAACGTCCTGCACGGTGTTGGGCTGTAAGCACAACCCCCACCTGTGGACGTCGGGCCCTCATACCACCCTCATGGAGTCTGTTTCTGACCGTTTGAGCAGACACATGCACATTTGTGGCCTGCTGGAGGTCATTTTGCAGGGCTCTGGCAGTGCTCCTGGGAGTGCGCGAGACTGAGCTCGTGGCACTCTGCCAGACCCCTGATTCAAACAGCTCTCATTCCCCTCCCTTCACAGTAGAAGCATCAAACAAGGTTCTAAAGACTGTTGACATCTAGTGGAAGCCTTAGGAAGTGCAATATGACCCCATAGACACTGTATATTCGATAGGCAATGACTTGAAAAACTACAAACCTCAGATCTCCCACTTCCTGGTTGGATTTTTTCTCAGCTTTTTGACTGCCATATGAGTTCTGTTATACTCACATACATCATTCAAACAGTTTTAGAAACGTGTTTTCTATCCAAATCTACTAATTATATGCATATCTTAGCTTCTGGGCCTGAGTAGCAGGCAGTTTACTCTGGACACCTTATTCATCCAAGCTACTCAATACTGCCCCCAGCCATAAGAAGTTTAATAGAAAATGACTCAAGTAAAAGTGAAGGTCACCCAGTATAATGCTACTTGAGTAAAAGTCTAAATGTGTTGTTTTTTAATAAACTTAAGTATCAAAAGTACATGTAATTGCTAAAATACACTTACAGTAAGTATTACAAGTGAAAGTGTGAATCATTCAAAAGTCCTTATATTAAGCAAACCAGACGGCACAATTTTCTAGTGTTTTTGTAATATTTACGGATATCAAAGGGCACATACCAACACTCAGATATCATTTGTGTTTAGTGAATCCTCCAGATCAGAGGCAGTAGTGGTGACCAGGGATGTTCTCTTAAAACGTGTGTGAATTGGACCATTTTCTGTCCTGTTAAGCATTCAAAATGTAATGAGGAAAAACATTGCCTGGTCTGATGAATCCCGGTTCCTGCTGTTTTACGCTGATGGGAGAACTATGGTACATGCCTCCATCATGCCGTGTCAACATTACAGGCTGGTGGTGTGATGGTGTGGGGTGTGTTTTCATTGGGTCCCTTGATAAAAGTGGAGCAACGTTTGAATGCCACAGGATATCTGAACATCATTGCCAACCAGGTGCATCTCTTCATGGCAGCAGTGTATCGATCTGTGAATAAAACATTTTCAGCAGGATAATGTCCCATGCCACAAGGCTAGGATTGTCCATTGCTGGTTCCACGAACATGACAGTGAATTCAGCTATTGAAGTGGACTGCCCAGTCACCAGATCTCAATCCAATTGAGCACCTGTGGGATGAGATGGAAAGAGCTATTCAGAGTAGATATCCACTACCAGCCAACTTGACACAACTGTGGGAAGCATTGGAGTCAACATGGGCCAGCAGTGGAACGCTTTCAACACCTTGTAGAGTCCATGCCACGACCCATTGAAGCTGTTCTGAGGGCAAAAGGGGGTGCAACTCAATATTAGGAAGGTTTTCCTAATATTTTGTACACTCAGTGTATGTCTATGGTGTATGTAGGCACGTGAACGGAGCCATAAGGGAAACTGGGCATCTACCCACTATCAGATAAGGGAGGTAATGTGTGTTTTTTGTCCCCACATTTTTGATCTGAAATCACCATCATCCACTAATTAATATGTCATTTTTGCAGATTCCAAATGTTTGAGCTTGTAATGTATCAATATTTATCTTAACAAATTTGTTTTTGCCCCTGTCTCAAAATCAAAAAATGATTTAGATCGTTTGGAAGTTTTATTTTCCTCCTGTTTCAACCGTGCAGTAGAAAAAGCAATTGTTGTCCTTATGAAACTATCAACCTTACCCTGTATTTAAAAAATCACCATATGCACTGATTTATTTTAAGCGAAACTACCAAAACTATTGGTGACAGTGCCCGAACAATCTAAATCAAATGTGAGTAAAAGTAATCACTTAAGTAAAAGTAAAGATACCTTAATAGAAAATGACTCAAGTAAAAGTGAAAGTCACCCGGTAAAATATTCCTTGAGTAAAAGTCTAAAAGTATTGGTTTTTAATAAACTTAAGTATCAAAAGTATATGTAGTTGCTAAAATACACTTGAGTATAAAAAGTAAAAGTATGAATAATTTAAAAGTCCTTATATTAAGCAAACCAGACTGCACAATTGTATTTTTTATTTGTATTATTTACAGATATCCAAGGGCACACACCAACACTCATTTGTGTTTAGTGAGTTCTCCAGAACAGAGGCAGTATGGATGACCAGGGATGTTCTCTTAAAAAGTGTGTGAATTGGACCATTTTCCGCGCGTTCAAAATCTAACGAGCACTTTGAGTCTCAGGGAAAATTTATGGAGTAAAAAGTACATTATTTTCTTTAGGAATGTAGTGAAGTGAAAGTAAAAGTTGTCAAAAATATAAATAGTAAAGTAAAGTACAGATACCCAACAAAAGTATTTTTCTTAAATACTTTAAGTACTGGCTACAGATATTGCCTGGGTTGATCTACATGCTAAATTACTTGTTGATCAATGACTGTCAACACAGTTACATGCTTAGTTCGACACTGAAGGAGAGGAAGCATCAGTTGTCACAAAAGATGAGAGGTATTTTTGAAAGGTAAAAAGATAGTAATATGAGGAAAAGAAATGTGTGGACCGGCGATTCGTAACATTTGAATCGACTTCCTGACTGATGCATGCTACATTTTGATTGGTTTGGGGTCCCACAGACCGATGCACGCATCATGCATTCACATCTTGAACATATGCATCTTAAACATTTGAACCGGGGACCAATACGTATTGGTGAATCATTACATCCCTAATACACCAACAGCCTTAAAGGGATACTTCATGATTTTAGCAATGAGGCCCTTTATCTACATCCCCAGAGTCAGATGAACTTGTGGATACCATTTTTATGTCTTTGCATGCAGTTTATAGTACTTTGCTGTAAAATGGTATTGTAACATTTTACAACAGTGTAGCGAATGCCATTGACACCCCATAATGCATTGCTCTTTATAGCACTGTACTGTAATACAGAGTTACAGTAGCTAACTGTAAAAGTTTTGCTGTAAATTTACAGCAATTTGTTACAGTATAGTACTACACTCTCTCGTTCTCTTTTGCTCTCTCTCACTCCCTCTCACTCTCTCGCTCTCTGCAGAGTCTGTATCCATGATGGCCAATCACCACTCAAAATGACACGTCCTCAGGATCTAACAGCAAAGCCAGAAGTACTGAGATCTCATTGGCTGAAGTGACTTCAGACTGTTGGCTGTTTACCTCTTAAAACCTGTACACTTCCATAAATAAGATCTAGCTGTGCTGTGCTGCTGTGTGCAGCTTTTAATATACTTATATTCCCTGCTCACTCCCCTGGGCCACAAACAGATCTGCATAAATGGAATAGTGCCCAAATGGACATTAGAGTTGGGAGGTGTTGGATCCGTCGCAAATGTCACCCTATTGTCTATATAGTGCACTACTTTTGATCAGGGCCCAGAGGGGAATAGGGTGCCATTTGGGACGCAGAATAGTGTATGAATGTGCATTTTTGACGGGTGTAAATAATGATATCTGTAGGACTGACTCAGACAAAGACAGGAGGCTGCTTCCTCTTTCTCCACAGCACACACAGCCAGACTAAAGGAGAGGATGCTTCTGGTGTGGGTCATGGATGGAGGCCCACTGGCGGATGCTCATTAGCTGTTAGCGTCAGTGCTGATTAGCTGCTGCATAAACACAGACACGAACGTGTTGTACACGCGCAGAAACACACACACAGCAATGTACATAAATGGATACACAAACACCACACACATGCACACATGCGCACAAAACAGAAAACCAGAAAGCCACACCAGAAAGCCTATATCCTGTCATCAGACAGGATAGAGTACACGCCAGAAAACCATCTTACATAGTGTTTGGATGTCAGGCCATTGAAGCAGACTAAGTATATAAAACACACTGTAACACCTTGGCTAATGTATAACCTCAGTGAACTGACTGAGATGGACAGGACTGACCAGGAAGTAGATTACTGTCCACTCTCCTCAACTACCACACCGTCACTTTATAAAAGCCTTCACTTATGTAAGTGGCGGTGTGGTAGCAGAGCAGTGTGTGTCTCAGACCACGTACACAGATTCTGAATACAACTAGCACACTGCAAGATTAAACAAGCAAGATTGAACAAATATATGTGTTTCATTCAAAAGAGGGAAACAGAAGAGACGAGACCATACCCTCCCTCTATTAAACCATCAAGACCGTAATGTGTCCCACTTGCAAATGGCTGCTGTGACAATTTCTAACTGCAGTGAAAACAAGCTTCCAGCTGGTCAACGTCCAGTAATTCAGTCCCCTGGTTCCGTTGTAAGAAAGGGAAAGATGGAGTTAGAGAGAGAGGGAAAGAGAGAGGTAAAGAGAGAAATGGAGAGAGTCTGTTTATCCCCAGTGTTTCACTGACTAATACGTGAGAATCGGCAATAGTGTGGTGCAGTCCTCCTCCCTAACTCCCTTACAAAATATGACCCCCTCAGTGGTGTGAGTGTTCCCCTGCGCCTCGCTCTGCACCCCTCCCTGTGCTCCCTTCTCCAGCAGAGGAATTCAGCTCTCCTCAACTAGGACAAAAAAACACTATTTTACATGTCAATGAAGGAAGGCCACAGAAAGGCCACCTCACACTTTTTTTCTCCTTTCAATCTCTCTCTCTCTCTCTCTCTTCATCCTCTCTCTCCTCTCAACGTCTCCCTATCCAGCTCTCTCCCAATCTCCTTCTGTACAAAGTCATGCAGGTGTCCTAGTTGAAATGTTTCAGAGACTATAGTTCACATGCTGTAGGGAATGAGCGTACCCACTTTGACTGACTATATGCATCTATTAAAGTACAGACAATAGTTAAGTGACAAAGGCCAGACAGAGTCCATGCCACCCCACTCCATGCATTGTTTACTCCCTTACGTACCCCTACCCCTCTGCCCTTGTTTCCCTACCCCACCCTGCAATCTTAGAAAAAAGTGTTCCAAAAGTGTTGTTTGCGGCAGGATATGGTTCTACCAAGAACTGTTTTGATCAGAAGAACCATATATAATATTTCCCAGCATCCTCTATTGGAAGGAGACTTTCTGAATAGTTTGTTTCACTGTAATACCTGTATTTTTGCATGTACATTTTGTATTTTTATTTTATTTATTTAACTAGGCAAGTCAGTTAAGAACAAATTCTTATTTACAATGATGGCCTACCCCGGCCAAACCCTAACCCAGATGACAATGGGCCAATTGTGCACCGCCTTATGGGACTCCCAATCACGGCCAGTTGTGATACAGCCTGGAATCAAACCAGGGTCTGTGGTGACACCTCTAGCACTGAGATGCAGTGCCTTAGACCACTGCGCCACCGGGAGCCCATTGATTGGTTGATTCATTTTATACTACACAAAGATTCATAACATACAGTTTTCGAAACTAATCTAATCTGTTGGATTTATTGCAGCCGTTACTGAGATGGTTGTTCCAGTTTAGATGATTGGGGTAGTCTAGATATTCAGTTTTTCCCTACCCTGGCAGTCATTCTGAATGCAGGTGGCAGGTGACTAACAATTCCACTTGTTGAATATACTAAGTCTGGCTGGATTCCAATAGGAATTACACATCACTTTGGAAGCCAACATAA
Source organism: Salvelinus namaycush (assembly GCF_016432855.1). NCBI lineage: Eukaryota > Metazoa > Chordata > Actinopteri > Salmoniformes > Salmonidae > Salvelinus > Salvelinus namaycush. The sequence goes on along the minus strand of NC_052332.1, from coordinate 9,162,720 downwards.
TGTGACTTGCAGGCCGGATGTGGCCTGTAAACCAGTAGATTCCTAACACCACTGTGTTAGGGTAAAACTAGGCCCTCAAAGAAAGGCCTTATGATATATGTCACGTATTGTAATAAATAATACAATTTTATCCCATAAGAGTCTAAGCCCTGTCTAAGCCGAGGCGGGAGGGGGGTTCTACCAAGCTATATGGAATTGTATTAAGAAGGTCATACCAATAATCATTTTTCTATTTGATTTAGAATTTTAACACCCCTTGAAGCCTTGAAGTATCAAACAGTATATACACTGCTCAAAAAAATAAAGGGAACACTTAAACAACACAATGTAACTCCAAGTCAATCACACTTCTGTGAAATCAAACTGTCCACTTAGGAAGCAACACTGATTGACAATAAATTTCACATGCTGTTGTGCAAATGGAATAGACAAAAGGTGGAAATTATAGGCAATTAGCAAGACACCCCCAAAAAAGGAGTGATTCTGCAGGTGGTGACCACAGACCACTTCTCAGTTTCTATGCTTCCTGGCTGATGTTTTGGTCACTTTTGAATGCTGGCGGTGCTCTCACTCTAGTGGTAGCATGAGACGGAGTCTGCAACCCACACAAGTGGCTCAGGTAGTGCAGTTCATCCAGGATGGCACATCAATGCGAGCTGTGGCAAAAAGGTTTGCTGTGTCTGTCAGCGTAGTGTCCAGAGCATGGAGGCGCTACCAGGAGACAGGCCAGTACATCAGGAGACGTGGAGGAGGCCGTAGGAGGGCAACAACCCAGCAGCAGGACCGCTACCTCCGCCTTTGTGCAAGGAGGTGCACTGCCAGAGCCCTGCAAAATGACCTCCAGCAGGCCACAAATGTGCATGTGTCAGCATATGGTCTCACAAGGGCTCTGAGGATCTCATCTCGGTACCTAATGGCAGTCAGGCTACCTCTGGCGAGCACATGGAGGGCTGTGCGGCCCCACAAAGAGATGCCACCCCACACCATGACTGACCCATCGCCAAACCGGTCATGCTGGAGGATGTTGCAGGCAGCAGAACGTTCTCCACGGCGTCTCCAGACTCTGTCACGTCTGTCACATGTGCTCATGTGCTCAGTGTGAACCTGCTTTCATCTGTGAAGAGCACAGGGCGCTAGTGGCGAATTTGCCAATCTTGGTGTTCTCTGGCAAATGCCAAACGTCCTGCACGGTGTTGGGCTGTAAGCACAACCCCCACCTGTGGACGTCGGGCCCTCATACCACCCTCATGGAGTCTGTTTCTGACCGTTTGAGCAGACACATGCACATTTGTGGCCTGCTGGAGGTCATTTTGCAGGGCGCTGGCAGTGCACCTCCTTGCACAAAGGCGGAGGTAGCGGTCCTGCTGCTGGGTTGTTGCCCTCCTACGGCCTCCTCCACGTCTCCTGATGTACTGGCCTGTCTCCTGGTAGCGCCTCCATGCTCTGGACACTACGCTGACAGACACAGCAAACCTTTTTGCCACAGCTCGCATTGATGTGCCATCCTGGATGAACTGCACTACCTGAGCCACTTGTGTGGGTTGCAGACTCCGTCTCATGCTACCACTAGAGTGAGAGCACCGCCAGCATTCAAAAGTGACCAAAACATCAGCCAGGAAGCATAGAAACTGAGAAGTGGTCTGTGGTCACCACCTGCAGAATCACTCCTTTTTTGGGGGTGTCTTGCTAATTGCCTATAATTTCCACCTTTTGTCTATTCCATTTGCACAACAGCATGTGAAATTTATTGTCAATCAGTGTTGCTTCCTAAGTGGACAGTTTGATTTCACAGAAGTGTGATTGACTTGGAGTTACATTGTGTTGTTTCAGTGTTCCCTTTATTTTTTTGAGCAGTGTATATTTAGGAAATTATTTGATATAAAATAATTTTGGGCCTTACTGCTATTAGGCCATACAAACGCAATAAATAATATATTCACTACATGGAACAACAGATAGTCCCCCCAAAAATCGAAAGAAAGTTTATTCTGAAGTGTCTGTCATATATCTGAGAGATATCAGGAAACATTATTACAGATTTATTTAATCCATTATTTTTGGCACTGAACAGCCTCCATATACTGTATACTTGTTTTTTCAACTGGTACCGGGAGACCTTCAGATGAGTGTTGTGAGGCCTGTGGGCATCCTAGAGCAAAACTGTTCGGACGCTACAGACAGACGTTGGCAGATCGGCTGTACCGACTTCAGACGAGCCCCGATACACTTGTGGGGGTTGTAGAGCAAAACGGAGAACACCACGCTACAGACGCTTATGTGAGAAGACCGATTTTCGAGATGTCTCATGATCTGACAAACACCACTCTAGCTCTGTCACCTTTCATCGCGTCCGCCTATGAGGAAGTGCAACAGGTGGATTGAGATGCATCCAATGCAAACATTTTTTATCTCTAGCTTAAACTGACAGATTTGCATGCGGATTGTTTTATTATTATAATGCTAATTCGATTTCTGCGGGGGAGTGGAAATCGACCTTCGGGGGTCAAAGGTTAATAAGGCTGGTGGAACCGTTCTTAGAGGGTTCTAGGAAGAATCTCTGCGCATTCAAATTTCCATCAATGAAATGCAATTGTGTTGGTTGTCCGTAGCTTATGCCTGCTCATACCCCACCGCCACCATGGGGCACTCTTTTCACAATGTTGCGATCAGCAAACCGCTCACCCACACGAAGCAATACACGCTGTCTGCCACCTGCCCGGTACAGTTGAAACCGGGATTCATCCCTGAAGAGCACACTTCTCCTGCGTGCCAGTGGCCATCAAAGGTGAGCATTTGCTCACTGAAGTCAGTTATGACGCCGAACTGCAGTCTAGTCAAGACCCTAGTGAGGATGACGAGCACACAGATGAGCTTCCCTGTGACATTTTCTGACAGTTTGTGCAGATATTCTTCAGTTGAGAAATCTGACAGTTTCATCAGCTATCTGGGTGGCTGGTCTCAGATGATCCCGCAGGTGAAGAAGCTGGATGTGGAGGGCCTGGGCTGGTGTGGTTACACGTGGTCTTTGGTTGTGAGGCCGGTTGGACGTACTGCTAAATTCTCTATAACGATGTTGGAGGCGGCTTATGGTAGAGGAATGAACATTCAATTCTCTGGCAACAGCTCTGGTTGACATTCCTTCAGTCAGCATGCCAATTGCACGCTCCCTCAAAACTTGAGACATCTGTGGCATTGTGTTGTGTGACAAAACTGCACATTTTAGAGTGGCATTTTATTGTCCCCAGCACAAGGTGAATCTTTATAATGATCATGATGTTTAATCAGCTTATTGATATGTCACACCTGTCAGGTGGATGGATTACCTTATTTTTATTTAAAACATTTTCACCACTTATTGTGTATAGGAGAGGTCGCAATTTACGCGATAAATTGGTTCATGCCAACTGCCAGCCACAAAAGACAATCAGCCAGGCTCTTTTACGCTTTCTACCAAATGGTAGCTATAAATGCAGAGGATGCGCACAGTGCAACAATATGATGAAGTGTGAAGATTTCTGCCACCCACACACAGGAAAATTGAAAAATTCCAAATAAATGACATTATTACGTGTTCCAACACCCATGTTATTTACATTATTAAATGTCCATGTGGGCTCTGTTATGTCGGTAAAACCTCCCGCTCTCTCAAACAGAGAATTAGTTAACATAAAAGTTCAAACAGGAGAAACGACAGGGATTATCCAGTCGCATGACATTTCTACCTTTAGATTTTGTGGCATAGAGAAAGTTAAGATATCAGACAGGGGAGGTGATATTAATAATACTCTGAGGAAAAGAGAATGTTTGGGGATTTTCACCCTCCAGACATTATTTCCTAAAGGACTTAATGATGAAATGCCTATGTATGTTATGTTGTGAATTTGAACATGAATTATGTACCTATTGAAAATTACTCTGATGTTTTTCGTACAATGTACCCAATGACTAATGAAAACTTGCTATTGCATTGTGGTTTGACAGACGTGTTTCATACGTCTTATTTATACACTTTTGTAATATTTATGAAATGCATATTGTTATATTTGGTAGCACTTATTTGTCTTTCCTTCGCCTCCAACCCCCTACGATGCGTGGAGCGGATGTGGGTGGGGCTAGGTCTACATAAGGCCGTGAGGCCGATACGTCAAGCTTATTGAAGATCAGTGATACTATCAAGAGCAGTGTGCGGGTTCCTTTTTCCTTCACCTATTTAAAACATTTTAAAATGTAACCTTTATTTAACTAGGCAAGTCAGTTAAGAACAAATTACTATTTGCAATGACGGCCTACACTGTACAAATCTGGATGACGCTGGGCCAATTGTGCACCGCCCTATGGGACTCCCAATCACAGCCGGTTGCGATACAGCCTGGAATTGAACCAGGGTGTCTGTAGTGACACCTCAAGCGCTGAGATGCAGTGCCTTAGACTGCTGCGCCAATCGGGCACCCCCTTCTTGGCAAAGGAGAAGTACGTACTAACAGGGATGTAAACACATTTGTGCACAACATTTGGGACCAGTGTAAACATGGGACCCGTGTAAACATGGGACCAGTGTAAATAAAACCGTCTACAAAAAGTTCTACCCAGCACCAAAAAGGGTTCCTCTATGGGGACAAACCGAAGAACCTTGTATGGTTCTACTTTGAACCTTTTTTTGTAAGAGTGTACTCCTGATGCCCCTGTACCCCCTTTCTCTCTCTCTCCTCTTTCTTTCCTGTTCTCTCTCTCAGCATCTATGTCAGCGTTCTCTGTCCTCTGTCTTTTTCTCTCTCCTAGCCTCTCTCTGTTAGTGAAGTTGTAAAGCGTTTGTACTTGTACACGACCATATCGTGTCCCATCTGACTCTGGCATTGGCAGGGTGCAAAGCAAATGTTCAACCAGTAAATTACTGCCAGGCTCCCAAACCAGTGGGAGCTCATTTACTTAAAACAAATGCCAAATTACAGATCACAATCAATGGGGTGTGAGGAAGAAATTAGAACATGTCACAAAGATTAGTCTCCGATCCACACTCGCCTCTGTCCCTTCCAACACTCTAGAAACCATGGACGTTGTGAGACACGAAGCGATCACAAAAGGTTGAATACATCGAAGAACATGAGCGTTGTTGGGATGGGTTGTCAGGTGTTGCTGATGCTGCGTCAGTTATTTCATGGATGGCAACCTCAGGCCACCTGCTTCAAATCATGGGTCTGGAGTTTGTACGTGTTAGGTCATGTGGTCAACGGCCAGGCAAAACTCTAGGTCATAATCATAGGTGAGAGTTGGCTTCCTAGTGTAGATCTCCCTCAACTCAACAAGTGCACATTTCCTGAAGTCCAAAAGACCAAAAACGGTTGATATTAAGAAGTACTCATTAACAGACACATTTCCCCAAGGGACAATCAAATATTCATTCATTTAATCTATTCATTCATCAGTTGATGAATAGCAGTTGCCAACAGCCAGGATGGATCAGCTGCTACTATAAGTGAAAGATGGCCTCGCCACATGGAGTAAGTTGAAGCTGCCAGCTAGGCTAAACAAAACCAAAAGAGAGGCTTGTTATTATGGCTTGTTGGCCTACGAGCGAGAGAAGGGCTGGACAGGGCTGGCTGCAGTGGTATTGGGAGACTGTGTAACCCAGTAAGTAGACTGAGTTGACTCATTCTCCTAACCACATTCCTCCAGAGGAGAGGAGAGCAGCACAGTCTCTTCCAACGGGCTGAGAAGGGTACACACACACACACACACACACACACACACACACACACACACACACACACACACACACACACACACACACACACGCTCACGCGCGCACACACACACGCACGCACACGCACACACATACTGTAGGTCATGAATATATAGACACTTATGGGTACAGAAAGCAACTTCTTGACAAAGCACATCTTCACCAAAAGTGTCCAAAACATCGGCAGACCTTCACTGCATTAAACCACGGTAGTTACAACGCACGCAGTACAGACGGTCTGAAAATGTCTTGCCCTGCTAATGAAGCATACTTCTTTTTCTTTTTTTTTACAGTTTAACTGTCCCGACGTTGGTGTAACAGGTACAAAAAACTGAGAGAAAGAATGAGGGAGTGAAAGGAAAAGCGAGGGAGTGAGAGAGAGAGAGAGAGCGAGCGAGCGAGGGAGGGAGGGAGGGAGGGAGGGAGTGAGTGAGTGAGTGAGTGAGTGAGTGAGTGAGTGAGTGAGTGAGTGAGTGAGTGAGTGAGTGAGTGAGTGAGTGAGTGAGTGAGTGAGTGAGTGAGTGAGTGAGACAGAGTGAGACAGAGTGAGACAGAGAGAGACAGAGTGAGACAGAGAGAGACAGAGAGAGACAGAGAGAGACAGAGAGAGACAGAGAGAGACAGAGAGAGACAGAGAGAGAGAACACATTAACTGAGTTCGCACAGTTTATTTGTGTACATAACTCTGTCTTTCTCTTTCTCTCTCTCCCTCTCTCTGTTTGTCTCGCTCTCCATCTCGCTCTCCATCTCGCTCTCACGTGTACACCCACACACGCCAACTCCCACACAGTTATCGGGATTCACATAACTGTCAAATTAACATAGTGCTTTTGAACTGAAACAGTACACCTACAGAGATCTCACGTCTGCCACACTAAATTATTCTGTTCACCGGGCGCTGTTCAAAGGGAACAGACAGGAGAAGAGAGAAGCCTCAGCCAAGGCCAAGGCTCTCTCTCAGAACAGCAACACAGGAGAGAAAAGACACACTCACAGACTCACAGCCTGCAAAGAGAAAGGGCTCTCCTCTCTTCTCTTCTGTTCATTCAACTTGAGCTTATGAAAAAAATAAACAAAGTCATACACTAACTATGCTTCTAATGATTGAATGGGTATAAAACACACATGAGTTTACTATTCCGTTAGGACAGCACCTCCCCTATCATTTAGGGGATCATCCACTCTTGCTTTTCCCTGGACATTTAAAATGAGAAATCAAACGTTATTTCTCCCTACAGACACACAGCAACACAATGGAGAGCAATAATGTACTGTAACAGTGACATCAGATCCCATCTGAAAGACAGACAAAACTAAGGGAGACATCTTGAACTGCAACAGCTTGTTAACGTCTCGTCACATCAATATCCTCTGTCTCCCTCTATCTCGCTCTCTTCCTCCCTCTGAGGCAACCGTTTCAGTTCACTGGGCAGCCAGAGAGGTAGAGGAAATAAATGTCCAGAGACTCGTGGGCTAACAGAGACTCATATGGGAGAGAAACTCCCCTGACTGGCCTCTCAACCTGGTCCCCTATAACTCCTTCACCTCTCTCTCTCTCTCTCTCTCTCTCTCTCTCTCTCTCTCTCTCTCTCTCTCTCTCTCTCTCTCTCTCTCTCTCTCTCTCTCTCTCTCTCTCTCTCTCTCTCTCTCTCTCTCTCTCTCTCTCTCTCTCTCTCTCTCTCTCTCTCTCTCTCTCTCTCTCTCTCTCTCTCTCACTCTCTCTCTCACTCTCTCTCTCTCACTCTCTCTCACTCTCTCTCACTCTCTCTCTCACTCCCATCTCTCTGTCTTGCAAGAACACACACACACACACACACACACACACACACACACACACACACACACACACACACACACACATACTTACCAGTGTGTCCCTCCTGTTGTGTTGTGCTGGTGTCTGGCTCCATGTTGGGCTTTACAGGGTGGTTGGGGGTTACAGTAACAGACACATGTGGTAGCCTAGGGCAGATAGAGAGCTCTGCTAATGTCTCCGTGTGCTACGTACACTGCTCTGCTCTCTCTCTCTCTCTCTCTCTCTCTCTCTCTCTCTCTCTCTCTCTCTATTTCTCTCTCGCTTTCTGATCTTAAAGATACAGTGTAACTTTTCTTTTGAACATCAAAATGACAGAGATAGCTACGGCCAGCTATGACTGCATGTGTGGGTATGGACGTGCCACTGCAGCCACTCACGATGAGTTCAGACTTTGTGGGGCCCCAACCCACCTCAAAGTTGCCCATCCCTGCTCTAAAGAGACTGGGAGAAGGGATACCATTCCACGGTATGTACAGTGCATTCAGAAGGAGTGTGACAGTATAGTCCCCATCTCTTCTGTGTTTACGCTGGAACTCCTTGAACTTCAAAGGAACAAGAAACAGCAGCCTCTCACTTGACTTTCCATTCAGAGGCAGGAGTCGGCTCAACTCTCCCTGATTCCTTTCACTGTTTTTATTTAATCTCCCATCTATGTCTAACATTTGCAGTTAAAACGAATGAAGAGGTATAATGCTAAATCACGTAGAGTAGGTGCCAAAAACACTTCATTTTTTTGAATATCTTTCACCTCCATATTTGGCCAATAGCGTGAGTGTTTATAGGGTTTGCAGAGTTTATAGTGACCTGTTGCTAAGTGCTGCTGTCTGTCATTCTCCAGTTTGGAGACTGAAGGGCAGAGGCAATGGAATGAATAAAGGGATGTTTTTGGAGCACGTTCAGAAACCTGTTCGTTAGTGATGTGTTTATGTACTGTACCTCAGACCTCCATCCCCAGGTTTCATAAACAAGACAAGACAGTTTATTCTGCCGAGTCTGTGCTTCCACAGACTAGGGTCAGATGGTTTCCTGGACCCAGATTTAGCCTAGTCCTCCTACTTTCAAAGGAGATTTTCCTTTGATAATGCTTTCACATTCAGGAGTGGGCTTAATTTGGGCCTGGGAAACCAGCCCCTAAACTGTTAATCAAATGCAGATAAAAATGCTTGAAGGGTAACGGCCTGCCGTACTAGGTTACTGTTTACCTAACAGTATTACCCATCCACATATCTAACCAAAAAACTCTCCTACCACCTCTCTCTCACACCCCCACAGTGAGAGGGAGAGAGAGAGAGAGAGAGAGGGAGAGATAGAGAGATGGCATTTGAAATGTCTTTATTCTTTTTGTATTTGTATTCATTATGGGGTCCGTCAAAACTAAGGGTGTTATACAATTTGAAAAACATTACAATACATTCATTACAGAATTCCCAACACACTAAGTGTGTGCCCTCAGGCCCATGCTCCACTACCACATATCTACAATGCAAAATCCATGTGTACGTGCATGCATAGTGTGTATGTTATCATGTGTGTTTATGCTTGTGTCTGTGCCTATGTTTGTGTTACTTTTGGAACGTTTGTGTAACTGTTGTTCTGATTAAAGAAGCAATAAAACTAGCCTTCTTTAGACTAGTTGAGTATCTGGAACATCAGCATTTGTGGGTTCGATTACAAGCTCAAAATGGCCAAAAACAAAGAACTTTCTTCTGAAACTTGTCAGTCTATTCTTGTTCTGAGAAATGAAGGCTATTTTATACGAGAAATTGCCAATAAACTGAAGATCTCGTACAACGCTGTGTACTACTCCCTTCACAGAACAGCACAAACTGGCTCTAACCAGAATAGAAAGAGGAGTGGGAGGCCCCGGTGCAAAACTGAGTAAGAGGACATGTTCATTAGAGTGTCTAGTTTGAGAAACAGACGCCTCACAAGTCCTCAACTGGCAGCTTCATTAAATAGTACCCGCAAAACACCAGTCTCATTGTCAACAGTGAAGAGGCGACTCCGGGATGCTGGCCTTCTAGGCAGAGTTGCAAAGAAAAAGCCACATCTCAGACTGGCCAATAAAAATACAAGATTAAGATGAGCAAAAAAACACAGACACTCGACAGAGGAACTCTGCCTAGAAGGCCAGCATCCCAGAATGGCCTCTTCACTGTTGACATGTAGACTGGTGTTTTGTATTTCTGATCAATTTGATGCTATTTTAATGGACAAACTTTTGAACGGTAGTGTTTATGCTTCACGGAGTCGTGACATTATCAACTGTCACGATCGTCATAAAGGACGGACCAAGGTGCAGCGATCAACACCACAGTGCCCTCAAAGCTCATCAGTAAGCTAAGGACCCTGGGACTAAACACCTCCCTCTGCAACTGGATCCTGGACTTCCTGATGGGCCACTCCTAGGTGGTAAGGGTAGGCAACAACACATCCACCAAGCTGATCCTCCACACAGGGGCCCTTCAGTGGTGCGTGCTCAGTCCTCTCCTGTACTCCCTGTTCACTCATGACTGCACGGCCAGGCATGACTCCAACACCATCATTAAGTTTGCCGATGACACAACAGTGGTAGGCCTGATCACCGACAATGACGAGACAGCCTATAGGGAGGAGGTCAGAGACCTGGCCATGTGGTGCCAGGACAACAACCTCTACCTCAAAGTGATCAAGACAAAGGAGATGGTTGTGGACTACAGGAAAAGGAGGACCGAGCACACCCCCATTCTCATCGACGGGGCTGTAGTGGAGCAGGTTGAGAGCTCCAAGTTCTTTGGTTTCCATATCACCAACAAACGAACATGGTCCAAGCACACCAAGACAGTCCTGAAAAGGGCACGACAAAACATATTCCCCCTCAGGAGACTGAAAAGATTTGTCATGGGTCCTCAGATCCTCAAAAGGGTCAACAGCTGCACCATCGAGAGCATCCTGACTGGTTGCATCACTGCCTGTTATGGCAACTGCTCGGCCTCCGACCGCAAGGCACTACAGAGGGTAGTCCTTATGGCCCAGTACATCACTGGGTCCAAGCTTCCTGCCATCCAGGACCTCTATACCAGGCGGTGTCAGAGGAAGGCCCTAAAAATGGTCAAAGACTCCAGCCAGCCTAGTCATAGACTGTTCTCTTTGCTACCGCATGGCAAACGGTACCGGAGCGCCAAGTCTAGGTCCAAGGGACTTTTAAACAGCTTCTACCCCCAAGCCATAACACTTCTGAACATCTAATCAAATGGCTACCCAGACTATTTACATTGCCACCCCCCCCCCCGCCCCTATTTTACACCGCTGCTACTCTCTGTTATTATCTATGCAGAGTCACTTTAATAACTCTACCTACATGTACATGTTACCTCAATTACCTCAATTACCCCTCCCTCCCTCATCCCCCCTGTATATAGTCTCGCTATTGTCATTTTACTGCTGCTCTTTAACTACTTGTTACTTTTATTTCTTATTCGTAAAACTGCATTGTTGGTTAGGGGCTTGTTAGTAAGCATTTCACTGTAAGTTCTACACCTGTATTCGGCGCATGTGACTAATACAAATTGACTTTGTATTAGAGAGAGAGAGAGAGAGAGAGAGAGAGAGAGAGAGAGAGAGAGAGAGAGAGAGAGAGAGAGAGAGAGAGAGAGAGAGAGAGAGAGAGAGAGAGAGAGAGAGAGAGAGAGAGAGAGAGAGAGAGAGAGAGAAAGAGAGAAAGAGAGAAAGAGAGAGGTGAAGGAGTCATAGGGGACCAGTTTGAGAGGCCAGTCAGGGGAGTTTCTCTCTATGTTAGCCCATATGAGTCTCTGTTAGCCCACGAGTCTCTGGACATTTATTTCCTCTACCTCTTTGGCTGCCCAGTGAACTGAAACGCACAGTTGCAGACCTGTGTGGGCCAGGAGCACAAAGCCCAGTGTGTTAATACACTGCACTACTAGAGAGCATCATAGTGAGCAGACTGAAAAGACTGGGATCAACAGGCCAGAAAGGGACTGCAGGACATACCTGTGAATAGAGGAATATTGGTTAATGAAAAGTGAAGTTAAAGAATGGGCTTGAATGTAGGAGAAGACAATAGGTTTTAAAAACATTGAGTCTCCCTATCTGATATGCTGTAACCCCTGACAAGGACAAGACAGACTAAAATATACTAGCAGGAGGGATGAGGGAGGGAGGGATTGAGGGGGGGATGACTTGAACGTTAACATCTGGAGTGGAGAGCTGTCTGGAGAGAACTTTAACTAATGACGTCTAATTAGTGGCTCTCACCTGGAATTTCACTGGAACACCACACACACGCTTCTACACATAAACAAGTGAACACACACACGTGTGTGTGCGAACGGAAACATCTCCAAGAGAAGGGAAGAGACAAGAGGTCGTAAACAACAACGTATCAACCTCATCCAGTGGATAACAGAGGGTCGAAAAGAGGGAGAGAAGAGGAGAGGAAGAAGAGAGGCGTTACGTCATTTTTTTTTTTACATAACACTTGAGATAAAGGGCTGAACCCAGAACAGTGAATACAGCACTGCTTTCATCCATAACAATGGACCCACTGACTGAAGCACTGACCCCAGTGCTATGCATCACACACATGAGAAACCAACTGAACATAATCCCAGAGACGTGGCATAGCACATGATTCACCACAGTGAGTGAGTGTGTGTATGTACAGGGTTGGGAAGTAACGGATTACATGTAATCTGTTACATGTAAGGGATTACAAAAAACGGTAACTGTAATCCGTTACGTTACAAGCAAAAATATTGTAACCGGATTGTAAATACTTTTGAAAAACTAGATGATTACTTCGAGGATTACTTCTGAATTCAAAGAAATCTTTGACACTTCTCTGTTTTCTCAATGACATTCAAATCAGCACTGAAAACAGGAGAAAGTTTTAAATTTGTTCCACATGAGCGAGTCTGACCTCAAGTCACACCAAATGTGTTTGATAGATCGTGGGAAAAGAGCAGGAGTAGGCTTTTGTAGGCTACAGTCCAAGATATGTCTTCCAATGGTGCGACTGCTGTCTGCATCCAAAGATTATCCAAATTGAATAAACGCTTGGAGGTAAGGACGACAGCAGTGGTGTAGTCTACGGCGATATGGATATCACTTATTATTGATATCTACATGGCGCATTGATGAGAATAACACTGCTGCTCTCTCATTTAGCTATTTGCGCCGTACGGATTGTGGTTGTTGTGGATGGCTGTTCTCAAATCTAAATGTGTATTTGAACCCAATAATGATTCAATTCAAGACGTTTAAGCTGCCTATCAATCATTGTTTTTGAAACCAGTGGACAGCCGGTGAAGAATGCGCTCTCACAGCTGCATACTGCGGATCCCAGCCTATGGAATAAAAGTGGGGCTTTTAATGCTCAACCTAATTCATGCTGATAAAAATAAATACATCTATAAGCCTACTGGACACATGCTTAAACTCACACACTTTTGATAGACTTAAAGGGGCAATCTGTAGTTGCTACATCCATTTTCTGTCACGTATACTCCCTCTCCGGCCTCTAGGTCATCAGGCTGCTGATTATCCCGCACACCTGTCACCATCGTCTCGCGCACCAGCGCCTCATGACACTCACCTGGACTCCATCACCTCCTTGATTATCTTCCCTATATCTGTCACTCCCCTTGGTTCTTTCCTCAGGTGTTATTGACTCTGTTTTCATGTCAGTGCGTTGTTTGTGTTACGTGTTTATTGTTTCATTTATTAAAACACTCACTCCCTGAACTCGCTTCCCGACTCTCAGCGCACATCGTTACACTTTTGGACATCTTAAGGAATGTAACTTATAAATGCCTCATGATCTTAGTTCAACTGTCACACTCCACGAGAACCCAAAATATTAGCTTGTTTTTCTCCAATGTTTGTGAACCCTGTCAATGTAAACAAACGCTGTATAGCCTCATATCAAAATTATTGTTTTAACCATGTTATCATGGATGGTCAGTCCTTGCATCCATAGCTCTGTCTATTAATCTGAGAGAGGTTACATTTCTCCAGGCCCATCCCTCAGCTTTTTACCAAAACAGAGGCAGGGTACATGTTTTGTTATTGTTTCATCTGTGGACTTGCCATCAGCTGCATATGATCAATAAATCAGTATCACCAACAAAAAGTTAAACATTATATATAGCAAATTCAGAATATGGCATTCATTTTTCACATGTATATAGCATTTTTCAGTAGTGCTCAAAGCATGCCATTCCATGAGCGCAGAATATATTTTTCAACTCGAATCCATGGGCCCAATTGGTCCTCCATGACAACAAAATCATAAACAACAGATTTGGGCTGGGTAATAAATCCTTAGTTTTGGGATTATGCTCAGATAAAACAATTTGGCTAATCTATACTTCCATATTTCCAAGTCCTATTCTTGAAGATCAAATGGTATAACATTTATTGGAATGACTGGAATTCTGATAGACTTTGGTTTGTAATGTAATGATATAATTTAATCGTATTATTATATGTGGTAGAAAGCGATGGGTTAGAAGAAGCCTACATAACCAACCCATAAAGTAAAATGTAACATCCATATATGGCCAGCTATAAACTTTAACATTGATTTATCCTGCAATAGATGTTGTTCAATTGATAAGACATTTTTGTCTTCTTCCAATGTCTTAAGGGGAAGTAATCTAAAAGTAACTGAATGTAATCAGATTGCGTTACTTAGTAAGGGTAACACAAAAGTTACATTACTGATTACAATTTCGGACAGGTAACTAGTAACTGTAACGGATTACATTTAGAAAGTAACCTACCCAACTCTGTGTATGTATGTGTGTGTATGTGTGAATGAGAGAGAGAAAAAGAGAGAGAGAGAGAGAGAGAGCAAGAGACAAAGAGGTCAGCATACGGTTACACACATATCCTCTCTCCAGTCAAGCAGATATGAATGTTCCTTTGACCACTTGGAATTGTTGTTGTTGTTGTTGTTGAATTGTTGTTGTTCATTATCCTGCAAAGTCATTCTTATTTCTGAAAGGGTTTCAAGAACATTTGTAGCATCTCTCTCTCTCTCTCTCTCTCTCTCTCTCTCTCTCTCTCTCTCTCTCTCTCTCTCTCTCTCTCTCTCTCTCTCTCTCTCTCTCTCTCTCTCTCTCTCTCTCTCTCTCTCTCTCTCTCTCGCACCAGAAACACACACACACACACACACACACACACACACACACACACACACACACACACACACACACACACACACACACACACACACACACACACACACACACACACACAGATCAAAGAACCATCTCTACTGCTTTCTGATTGAAAACACCACTCCCCTCAGTGACAGAACAGTGCAATGACGTGAGATCATTTCACAAATCAATACTTAATTTCATTGAATGTGTCCTTTTGACCCACACATTGATTTTGATCAAGATGAGTTTTACCGTTTGAGACTTCAAATGCACACCTGGTGTTTGAGAGACACAGAAAGAGAGAGTGAGAAAGAGATGAGGAGAGAGAGAGAGAGAGAGAGAGAGAGAGTGAGAAAGAGAGAGAGAGAGAAAGAGATGAGGAGAGAGATACAGAGAGAGAGAGGGAGAGAGAGAGAGTGAGGAAGAGAGAGAGAGAAAGAGTTTACTTTAATTGAAAAATCCTGTTTTAATGGTTCTTCTTGGATTGTGAGTGTTTGTCTCATTTTGAAAGGTAAAGAAAAGAAAAAGAAAAAAAAAGTTATGAAGTCTTTTTACGTTGCATGTTGGAATATACAAGGATTGAAGTCCTCTGCTTTTGGGCTAAAGAGCAGAAACCCAGACTTCCTGAAAGAAATTGATGATGTTGATATTGTAGTACTACAGGAAACATGGTGCAGAGGTGATGTTTCCACTGGCTGTCCACTAGGTTATAGGGAGATAATCATACCATCCACTAAATTAAAAGGAATCAAACAGGGCAGAGACTCAGGGGGAATGTTAATATGGTATAAATCTGAACTAATTAATTCAATCGAATTGATCAAAACAGGAGAATCCTTTATCTGGTTAAAAATCAACAAGGAGGCTATCTTGACAGATAAAAATGTCTTCCTCTGTGCCACATACATTCCCCCCTCAGAGTCACCCTACTTCAATGAAGAGAGCTTCTCCATTCTAGAGGGGGAAATTAGTCACTTTCAGGCCCAAGGCAACGTACTGGTCTGTGGAGACCTGAACGCTAGAATAGCAGAAGAACAAGACACTATTAACAGTCATGGGGATAAACACCTACCAGGAAGCAATAACCTTTCCCTCCCCACATACCCCCACAGAAACAACTATGACAAAGTGAAAAACAAAAACGGAGTACAGCTCCTGAGGCTCTGTCGAACACTGGGTCTGTACATAGTCAATGGCAGGCTGAGAGGAGACTCTTTTGGTAGTTACACCTACAGCTCATCCCTTGGCAGCAGCACTGTAGACTACTTCCTCACCGACCTAAACCCAGAGTCTCTCAGAGCCTTCACAGTCAGCCCACTAGCACCTCTCTCAGACCACAGTAAAATCACAGTGTATCTGAGAAGAGCAGAACCCAACCATGAAGCATCACGGCCCAATAAATTACATGGTACTAAACAAGCCTATAGATGGAGTGCAAACAGTACAGACATCTACCAAAAAGCAATTAGTAGCCAAAAAATACAATCTCTCCTGGACAACTTTTTAGCCTTAACATTCTCCTACAGCAATGAAGGTGTAAATTTGGCCGTTAGGAACATAAACTTTATATTTGACAAATTAGCCTCCTTGGCTAATCTAAAGAAGCATAAGAGCAAACCAAAAATAACAGATAATGAAAAATGGTTTGATAATGATTGCAAAAATCTAAGAAAGTAATTGAGAAATATATCTAATCAAAAACACAGAGAACCAGACAACAAAAATATACGCCTTCAATATGGGGAAACACTGAAGCAATACAAACGCACCCTAAGAACAAAAAAGGAACAGCACATTAGAAATCAGCTGGTTGGAATTGAGGAATCCATAGAATCAAACCACTTCTGGGAGAATTGGAATAAATTAAACAAACCTCATCATGAGGAATTGGCTATCCAAAATGGGGATATGTGGAGAAATCACTTTGCAAACCTCTACAGCAATATAACAAAGAGCCCAGAACAAAAAGATATACAAGAAAAATTACAAATCCTTGAATTAGCAGTCAAAGACTATCAGAATCCTGTGGATACCCCAATTACAGAAGAATAATTATTGGAAAAACTATGCAATCTCCAACCCAAAAAGGCCTGTGGTGCTGATGGTATTTTAAATGAAATGATCAAATATACAGACCACAAATTCAAATTGGCTATACTCAAACTCTTCAACATTATCCTCACTGCAGGTATTTTCCCCGATATTTGGAACCAGGGATTGATCACACCAATCTATAAAAATGGAGACAAATTTGACCCAAATAATTACAGAGGAATTTGCGTTAACAGCAACTTGGGGAAAATTCTCTGCAGTATTATAAATAGCAGACTACATCATTTCCTTGACGAACACAACGTCCTGAGCAGAAGCCAGATTGGATTTCTAAAAAATTATCGTACAACAGACCACATTTACACCCTCCACACTCTAATTGATAAACAAGTTAACCAAAACAAAGGCAAAATCTACTCGTGTTTTGTAGATTTCAAGAAAGCATTTGATTCAATTTGGCACGAAGGTCTTTTTTATAAACTAATAGAAAGTGGTATTGGAGGGAAAACATGATTTTATTAAATCAATGTACACTAAAAACAAATGTGCGGTTAAAATTGGCAACAAGCAAACAGACTTCTTCTCTCAGGGGCGGGGAGTGAAACAGGGCTGCCCAATAAGTCCAACATTATTTAACATCTACATTAATGAATTGGCAAAAACATTAGAAGAATCGGCAGCACCTGGTATCACCCTATACAACACTGAAATCAAGTGTCTGCTGTACGCAGATGACCTGGTGCTGCTGTCTCCCACTAAAGAGGGGTTACAGCAGCACCTAGATCGTCTTCACAGGTTCTGTCAGACCTGGGCTCTGACCGTTAACCTAAAAAAAACAAATATAATGATATTCCAAAAAAGGTCGGGAAATAAGGATGACAAATATAAATTCTATTTGGACACAGTTCTATTAGAACACACCAAAAACTACACATATCTAGGACTAAATATCAGCAACACAGGTAGCTTTCACATGGCTGTGAATGAGCTGAGAGACAAAGCAAGAAGAGCATTCTATGCCATTAAAAGGAACATCAAAATTGAAATTCCAATTAGAATCTGGCTCAAAATTTTTCAATCAGTTATAGAACCAATTGCTCTATATGGCAGTGAAGTATGGGGTCCACTCTCTAATAATGAATTTACTAAATGGGACAAACATCCAACTGAAATATTGCATGCAGAGTTTTGCAAGACTGTATTGCAAGTACAAAGAAAAACTCCAAATAACGCATGTAGGGCAGAATTGGGCCAATACCCCCTCCTCATTCGAATAGAAAAAAGAGCCATCAAATTTTACAACCATCTAAAAACAAGTGACCCTAAAACATTCCATCACACAGCTCTACAATGTCAAGAGATTAAACCAGAGAAGAGTCCCCTCAGCCAGCTGGTTCTGAGGCTCAGTTCACCAACCCAAACCAACCCCATAGAGCCTCGGGACAGCCCTCAGAAAATCTGGCCCAACCAAATCATCACAAAACCAAAAGAAAAATATATAACCTATTGGAAAGACACCACAAAAAATCAAAGTAAACTTCAATGCTATTTGGCTCTAAACAGACAGTACATGGTGGCAGACTATCTGACCACTGTGACTGATAGAAAACTGAGGAAAACATTGACTAGGTACAGACTCAGTGAGCACAGTCTGGCTATAGAGACCGGTCGTCACAGACAAACCTGGCTGCCCAGAGAGGACAGGCTGTGCTCACTCTGCTCCAGGGGAGAGGTAGAGACAGAGGTGCATTTCCTACTACACTGTGACAAATACTCAGACCTAAGAGCATATTTCTTTCCCAAAATTATAACTCAATACAAAGAATTTGAAACTATAAAAGATGAAGAAAAAATCAAATATTTATTGGGTGAAAAGGCAAAATGTGCAATTTTGGCAGCCAAATATGTGTCCTCCTGCCACAACCTGAGGGACAGCCAGTGAAAAATGCAAAGTAATGTTGATAATATTTCCCATTTAGCTTAGTTTTGTTTTGTCTTTCATACCAGGTCATATGTCTTCTCAAGTCATATTGACACTGGTCTACTACCATTGATTTAATGTATTGTTGTTCTGATTAATATTGTTGTTGTAGTTGTTGTTAATGGTAATCCCATGTACACTACTACTATTATTGCTGTTGGTCCCACCATTTATTTATATATAAATATATATATATTTTGTATATATATACATATATATTTGATTTTGATTTTTCGATATGTATACTTTGACAATGTAAGTAATAATGAACTTGCCATGTCAATAAAGTCAATTGAATTGAATTGAAAGAGATGAGGAGAGAGATAGAGAGTGAAAGAGATGAGGAGAGAGAGAGAGAGAGAGAGAGAGTGAGAAAGAGAGAGAGAAAGAGATGAGGAGAGAGAGAGAGTGAAAGAGATGAGGAGAGAGAGAGAGAGAGAGAGAGAGAGAAAGCTGTGTTACCGGTGCTAGAGTTCCTCCTCTTTTTCCGAAAATGCAACTAACTAAAGCATCAAACAACTAAATGGCTACTCTAAGAACTCTAATAGTCCGTACTACCTACCTGTATTTTGTGAGGGGGGTAAACAAGCGTTTATTTGCCGACACCACCAAAGATGTTGCTGTAGCGCACCTGACAGTGCCCCCCAACAGTGCCCATAATTGCTGGGTAAGCACACAAGGTTTTCACAACACACACAAAACACTTACACAACCGTGCCAAGCTGATGACCATGCCACCCACTGCAATAAGGCCTGGGATTGGAGGGATAACAGTAACACACTGACAACCAACTCAGAAACAACTCAGTACTTTTGATATAGAGAACAACGTACCACATACGTGATTACATATTGTAGTACAAGCCAAAGATACCTCGCCTGCTTGCCTACTATTGCATACAATCAAAACGTTTTAGGCCGATGCTGTTACAATGTTATACAATGTTTCTAAAAGTTGATAAGGGAGGTAGACAGTGAGTGGGATGAACATGTGTTGACACTTTATCAAGAAACTGTTCAGACACTATTGGTGGGACAACATTTCTGACAAAAAGTTGATTAAGGGTTGAGCCAAAGTTAATATACTCTTACTGAATTAAAGGGACACTGTGCAGACATTGCTGATGTAAACTTCCTGAGACAGAGACATCCCCAAGGCATTGTTAAGGTAAACTGTTGGGCTTATTTTAGGACAATGTTCTCCTCAGCTTCATAGAGAGGATAAATGCCTTGTTAAAACAAGGTGTTAGGCTGTCAATCTAAAAATACACACTTAAAGGAGTAGTTCACTCAGGCGCTGTATAACGCGTCCGGTCGGGAGTGGCCTACAGCACTACAGTAAAACCAAAATAATGCTAACAAAATAAAATAATAAAAACCTTAGTGTAACAACAGTTTTGGTAAGTAATACTGAAGTCGTGCACAATTATTAGTTTCTATTTAGGTTTATGTAGCCCATTCATTGTCAGTTAGAGACACAGTAGGACCCAAAAGCATAATCAGTGCTCTAACTCCCCCTTGTGGTGGTCTGGAGCAATGAAGCAGTGATGCAGGGTACCGTACTAAACTGCAAATGACCTCTAAGTCCCACAGCATAATCGCAAAACTTTTAGTGGAGCAATCACTGTATATTACAACTTGATGTTAGATGGTTCCTCGCCATGTAAGTAGTATAGCTAAACCGCTAGCTAAACATCAGTGGAAGTGATGAGGCATGTGAGCATGTTTTTTTTTTATGGCCAAACCTCCTTTAATAAGTAACATCAAACCAAATCTGGAAATGATTTCAGGTGATTTGGAAAAAAACTCCTTTTTTTTCTTGCACATAAAACATTTCTTGCACATAAACTCTACAAAAAAAGAAATGTCAATTTTTCAGGACCCTGTCTTTCAAAGATAATTAGTAAAAATCCAAATAACTTCACAGATCTTCATTGTAAAGGGTTTAAACACTGTTTCCCATGCTTGTTCAATGAACCATAAACAATTAATGAACATGCACCTGTGGAACGGTCGATAAGACACTAACAGCTTACAGACGGTAGGCAATTAAGGTCACAGTTATGGAAACTTAGGACACTAAAGAGGACTTTCTACTGACTCTGAAAAACACCAAAAGAAAGATGCCCATGCTGCAAGGAGGCATAAGGACTGCAGATGTGGCCAGGGCAATAAATTGCAATGTGAGATGCCTAAGACAGAGCTACAGGGAGACAGGATGGACAGCTGATCGTCCTCGCAGTGGCAGACCATGTGTAACAACAGGATCGGTACATCCGAACATCACACATGCGGGACAGGGACAGGATGGCAACAACAACTGCCCGAGTTACACCAGGAATGCACAATCTCTCCATCAGTGCTCAGACTGTCCACAATAGGCTAGGAGAGGTTGGACTGAGGGCTTGTGGGCCTGTTGTAAGGCAGGTCCTCACCAGACATCACCGGCAACAACGTCGTCTATGGGCACAAACCCACCGTCGCTGGACCAGACAGGACTGGCAAAAAGTGCTCTTCACTGACGAGTCGCAGTTTTGTCTCACCAAGGGTGATGGTCGAACTCGCATTTATCGTCGAAGGAATGAGCGTTACACCGAGGCCTGTACTCTGAAGCAGGATTTATTTGGAGGTGGAGGGTCCGTCATCGTCTGGGGCGGTGAGTCACAGCATCATCGGACTGAGCTTGTTGTCATTGCAGGCAATCTCAACGCTGTGCGTTACAGGGAAGACATCCTCCTCCCTCATGTGTTACCCTTCTTGCAGGCTCATCCTGACATGACCTTCCAGCATGACAATGCTACCAGCCATACTGCTCGTTCTGTGCGTGATTTCCTGCAAGACAGGAATGTCAGTGTTCTGCCATCGCCAGCAAAGAGCCCAGATCTCAATCCCATTGAGCACGTCTGGGACCTGTTGGATCGGAGGGTGAGGGCTATGGCCATTCCCCTCAGAAATGTCCGGGAACTTGCAGGTGCCTTTGTGGAAGAGTGGGGTAACATCTCACAGCAAGAACGGGCAAATATGGTAGAGTCCAGGAGGAGGAGATGCACTGCAGCACTTAATGCAGCTGGTGGCCACACCCGATACTGACTTTTACTTTTGATTTTGACCCCCTTTTGTTCAGGGACACATTTTTCCATTTCTGTTATTCACATGTCTGTGGAACTTGTTCAGTTTATGTCTCAGTTGTTGAGTCTTGTTATGTTCATACAAATATTTACACATATTAAGTTTGCTGAAAATAAACACAGTTGACAGTGAGAGGACGCTTCTTTTTTTGATCATTTTGTATTTTTTTAACATGCTCACATGCCCCCATCACTTCCATTGGATTTTTAGCTAGCATTGGCTAAAGTTAGCTGAAGTTTGTAATGGCTGTTTAAATAGAACTGAAAATAAATTTACCCTGACTCATAGACTACTTTCAGGGTGAGGAACCATCTAACATCAAGTTGTAAAATACTGAACTACTCCTTTAATAGATTATTTAAAGGGAAAGAAAACACATTTAGAGAAAGAAGAGAAACAATGTAGAGACACAACTTTGCCTAAAACAATTGCATGGTCTGAAAGACAAAGCAATATAACATTTATTTTCCCTGATCTCAGACCAGATTTTCCAAATCAACTGTCTTTCCCCTCATCGTCAGAGGATAAAACCAGAGCTGATTTGAGGAGGAATGCAAGCTCACCCTCTAGTGGATGTCAAAGAGTATTACAA
Organism: Salvelinus namaycush; assembly: GCF_016432855.1. Taxonomy (NCBI): domain Eukaryota; kingdom Metazoa; phylum Chordata; class Actinopteri; order Salmoniformes; family Salmonidae; genus Salvelinus; species Salvelinus namaycush. The sequence goes on along the minus strand of NC_052332.1, from coordinate 9,140,244 downwards.
AAAACAAGCACTGAGTTTTCTGTGTGTGTGTGTGTGTGTGTGTGTGTGTGTGTGTGTGTGTGTGTGTGTGTGTGTGTTTGACTATGTGTGTTCTCACCGCTCTCAGTGGACAGCTGGCTGTGGAACTCTGGGCTGTGGAAGTTGGTTTCCACAGGGACGCTGATGGTGCGTCGTAGTAGCCGAACCTGACACAACTCTGACCTCCTCTCCTGCAACAACAAAGGATGGATCTGCTGAGAGACAGAGAGAGAGAGAAATAAAAAATTATATTAGAGATATTTTTGACCAGATTCAGGATCTTGGGCATTTGACCAAATTTCTTACTTCACAGTAGAATGTTTTTTTTTATGTTGCAGAAATGCCTCTTGAAAATGTAAACTTTCATATGCCTTGATTACAAACTTGTACGCGATCCTTAAATATGAATAAAAATGTTAAAATATAGCTGCAAGCAGCAATGAACGGGGTTCACAGGATGACAGAAAGGACACAAGATCTGTTGGATAAAAAAGCAAGCACTCTGTCATATAGGAACTATCTTCCTTTATGTTCTATCAGTGAAAGCATTAAAATGTTTATCTCTCAATACCACAAAGATGACGCATGTGAAGTTTAGTCTAGTGCTGTAGGTAAGATATCTTTGAATGCAGCAGGTAATTATCTTTAAATCAAATCAAATCAAATTGTATTGGTCACATACACATGGTTAGCAGATGTTAATGTGAGTGTAGCGAAATGCTTGTGCTTCTAGTTCCAACAGTGCAGTAATATCTAACAAGTAATCTAACAATTCCCCAACAACTACCTAATACACACAAATCTAAAGAGGTGAATGAGAATATGTACATATAAGTATATGGATGAGCGATGGCCGAGCGGCATAGGAAAGGTGCAGTAGATGGTATAAAATACAGTATATACATATGTGATATGAGCATTGTAAGATACGTAAACATTATTAAAGTGGCATTATTTAATTAGGGCTAGGCCCCTTTTTTCTCCATTTCCGCCTGAATGACGTGCCCAAAGTAAACTGCCTGTAGCTCAGGCCCTGGTTTTTCTTCGGATTTTTGCCTGCAATATCAATTCTGTTATAGTCTCAGACATTATTCTAACAGTTGTAGAAACTTCAAAGTGTTTTCTATCCAATGCTACCAATAATATGCATATCCTGGCTTCTGGGCCTGAGTAACAGGCAGTTTACTTTGGGCACGTCAGTCAGGCAGAAATTCAGGAAACTAGACCCTATCCCAGAGAGGTTTTAAAGTGACTAGTGATCCATTTGCTAAAATGTCCAGTGATTGGGTCTCAATACAGTATATACATGTGATATGAGTAATGTAAGATATGTAACATTATTAAAGTGGCATTATTTAAAGTGACTAGTGATCCATTTGTTAAAGTGTCCAGTGATTGGGTCTCAGTGTAGGCAGCAGCCTCTCTGAGTTAGTGATGGCTATTTAACAGTCTGATGGCCTTGAGATAGAAGCTGTTTTTCAATCTCTCGGTCCCTGCTTTGATGCACCTGTACTGATCTCGCCTTCTGGATGATAGCGATGTGAACAGGCAGTGGCTCGGGTGGTTGTTGTCCTTGATGATCTTTTTGGCCTTCCTGTGATATCGGGTGCTGTAGGTGTCATGGAGGGCAAGTAGTTTGCCCCCGGTGATGCGTTGTGCAGACCGCACCACCCTCTAGATTGCCTTGCGGTTGAGGGCGATGCAGTTGCCGTATCAGGCTGTGAATCATCCCGACAGGATGCTCTAGATTGTACATCTGTAAAGGTTTGTCAGGGTTTTGGATGACAGGCCACATTTCTTCAGCCTCCTGAGGTTGAAGAGGCGCTGTTGCACCTTCTTAACCACACTGTTTGTGTGGGTGGACCATTTCAGTTTGTCCGTGATGTGTACGCCCAGGAACTTAAAACTTTCCACCTTCTCCACTGCTGTCCCTTCGATGTGGATGGGGGGTGCTCCCTCTGCTGTTTCCTGAAGTCCACGATCATCTCATTTGTTTTGTTGACGTTGAGTGTGAGGTTGTTTTCCTGACACCACACTCTGAGTGCCCTCAACTCCTCCCTGTAGGCTGTCTCGTCGTTGTTGGTGATCAAGCCCACTACTGTTGTGTCGTCTGAAAAGTTGATGATTGAGTTGGTGGCGTGCATGAACACATTACTTAATGTATTCAGTTTAAATATCAATTGTGGGGTTAATTTGACCAATACAATATTTTCAGCGTTAGTGTACTGGTGTACTGTGGTCATCTTTGAATTCTGTGACTTTATTTAGTTGAAATCTGTTTATTTATTTAAATCTTATTTGGTACACTCCTCATTAGCAATGCAAAATACTTCGATGCACTCTCCCACCTGTAATACGATGACTGTGCAAGAGGCAAGACTTCCGGTTTCTAATTTCAACAAATAAAATATCCCCTTTTCACCACATTATAGGGCAACAACATGTAGTTGTACAGATATACTAATCACGATATTTCACATTGTTCATCTGAATAATTTAAATCTAATATTCATTTCCACTTGATCAATAGTTATTTGTATAGTATCCTATGGTGCCACTGGTGCCAATGACATCTAAAGTGCCACTAACTAATCTGGTGCAGCCATCTGTGCAGTGACTTAATATTCACACAGCTTCCAATGACATATACTTAAGGTTTACATACCAAAGTTCATGGCCCCATGTCCATCTGTTCAGTTCTTATAGCCCCGGTGTGATAAGGTGCCATCTAGTGGTGTAGCTTGGCTGAATTTGAAGACAGCAATCATTCTCAAATTCATTTGAGGCTAAATTAATAATGTTTCTACACCAAATCTTGAGTCAATTTGACTTTGTTTTATTTTACCTTTAATTAACTAGGCCAGTCAGTTAAGAACAAATTCTTATTTACAATGACGGGCTACTACGGGCAAACCTGGACAACGCTGGGCCAATTGTGTGCCACCCTGTGGGACTCCCAATCACAGCCGGCAGTGACACAGCCTGGATTCAAACCAGTGACACCTCTTGCACAGAGATGCAGTGCCTTAGACCACTGCACCACTCGGGAGCTTATAGTTCACGAGAAGAAGAATTTAAAAGTATTTTTAGCATTAGCATATGTGCAAATGTGAATCTATAGATACAGTGCAGCCATATTTGAATGCAGCAACATTTTATTCTCAAAACCATTAAAGACTGATGTAATGTGTCTAAATACAAAATATGGAGTGAATCGGACATATGGTTCATGAGGAGAAGATGATTGCAGATGATTTTGAGCATTAGTGTTAAGACATTTACCTACATTCCAAATTTTGTGAAATTTGGTCCTATGGTTCATGAGAATATTTTTAAAGTATTTTTAAAAGTATTTTGTCATATTAGAATATGTGCTAAGAAATAAAGAAAGAGAGGGGGTGATAGGAGTGTATAAAAGTTAGGAAAAAGTAAAAAGGGAGAAAGTATGAAAGAAAGAAACCTACAAAGAAGGAAATAAAGGTAGATAGAAATACTATCACTGAGGTCTTGATGAATGTGTATCAGTAACTAGGTTTCCATCTAATTTGCAACAGATTTTCATGCAAATATTTTAGAATCCGCATTAACCAAATTTTCCCACCAGTGGTAGGTCGATGTTTCCACCAAATGCACTTTTTGCTTGTAAAAAAACATTTGCTGAAGAATTAATGCACACAACATGTACTTTTTTCACTTAAGTTTTCATGCACCGAATAAAAATCAAAAGTTTAATGGGTTTCCATTGCATTTTTAACTCTACCGATAATTTTGTAACAAAAACTGTTGCGTTAAAGAGTAAATGTGCTTACTCTGGTCATGACACCTGTGCTCTAGCCAGTGGCTCGCAGATACAGTGTGTGTAGGCTGTGCAGGTTGTCTAGTCTACATGATGAGATTATTATGGATAAGAGCGAGAATATTTCAGAGAAACAACATAAAAAAAGTATGTTTTTTTCTTTTTAAAAGACAAATCTGAGTGCCACGTACCCCTGTGTCCCTTATGGGCATGACGCCTCTGGCCTACATGATGAGATTATTATGGACAAAAGTGTATTGCAACAGCCCCAAAACATCACTGCTCTAGAGGGGATCTGCATGGAGGAATGGGCCAAAATACCAGCAACAGTGTGTGAAAACCTTGTGAAGACTTACAGAAAACGTTTGACCTCTGTCATTGCCAACAAAGGGTATATAACAAAGTATTGAGATAAACTTTTGTTATTGACCAAATACTTGTTTTCCACCATAATTTGCAAATAAATTCATTAAAAATCCTACAATGTGATTTTCTGGATTTTTTTTCTCATTTTGTCTGTCATAGTTGAAGTGTACCTATGATGAAAATTACAGGCCTCTCTCATCTTTTTAAGTGGGAGAACTTGCACAATTGGTGGCTGACTAAATACTTTTTTGCCCCACTGTATACTGTATTCTATTCTACTGTATTTTAGTTAATGCCACTCCGACATTGCTCAATCTAATATTTATATATTTCTTAATTCCATACCTTTACTTTTAGATTGGTGTGTATTGTTGTGAATTGTTAGATACTACTGCACTGTTGGAGCTAGGAAAACAGGCATTTTGCTACACCCACAATCACATCTGCTAAATGTGTGTATGTGACCAATAAAGTTTGATTTTTATTTCATTTGATTTGTCGGGACAGTACCTTTCTTCTCTACCATGCATACTGAATACTGAGCTCCCATTGACTAGACAAGCACAGAGAAAAAGGAGGGACGGCTTGAATGAGAGAAGGATAAGAGGGAGAGTAAAAAGAGGGGGCCAGATGTCCTTTCAGCTGTGTGATAATGGCTTATCGAGCATAACGCACTCGGGTCAGCTCAATACCTGTCCTCCTCCCCTACCCTCTATCTCTCCTAAAGCATATCACAGCATAGAGTACTACTGAGTACTAATGATTGGACTTTATTAGATTGCCCTCTACTGGTGAAATGTTGTCTGTGCATTGTGAGATACAGTACATTCACTGGGAAGCGGATAGGGAGCGAGAGGACCCTCCTGTTCCCTCCTTTTTTTCCATTAGGGAATGAATGGGGGCGGAGCAGAGTTCCTTGAATGAATGGGAGCGGAGCAGAGTTCCTTGAATGAATGGGAGCGGAGCAGAGTTCCTTGAATGAATGGGAGCGGAGCAGAGTTCCTTGAATGAATGGGAGCGGAGCAGAGTTCCTTGAATGAATGGGAGCGGAGCAGAGTTCCTTGAATGAATGGGAGCGGAGCATAGTTCCTTGAATGAATGGGAGCGGAGCATAGTTCCTTGAATGAATGGGAGGGGAGCAGAGTTCCTTGAATGAATGGGAGCGGAGCAGAGTTCCTTGAATGAATGGGAACGGAGCAGAGTTCCTTGAAAGAATGGGAGCGGAGCAGAGTTCCTTGAATGAATGGGAGCGGAGCAGAGTTCCTTGAATGAATGGGAGCGGAGCAGAGTTCCTTGAATGAATGGGAGCGGAGCAGAGTTCCTTGAATGAATGGGAGCGGAGCATAGTTCCTTGAATGAATGGGAGCGGAGCAGAGTTCCTTGAATGAATGGGAGCAGAGCATAGTTCCTTGAATGAATGGGAGCGGAGCAGAGTTCCTTGAATGAATGGGAGCGGAGCAGAGTTCCTTGAATGAATGGGAGCGGAGCAGAGTTCCTTGAATGAATGGGAGCGGAGCATAGTTCCTTGAATGAATGGGAGCGGAGCAGAGTTCCTTGAATGAATGGGAGCGAGGCAGAGTTCCCCGGGACATGAGGTAAAATGAAAGTTGAGAAATGAGTAGCTCTTTTAAGTGAGGGTAAAAAGTAAGAACACTCTTTAGTACTCTTTCATGGTTGGTCTCTCTCTCTCTCTCTCTCTCTCTCTCTCTCTCTCTCTCTCTCTCTCTCTCTCTCTCTCCAATGATAATCTCTCATCGTTCATCTTGAGATCCGTCCTGCTTTTAAAATGGTCCATAATTGCCTTTAGCCATGAGGATATATCAGCACATTTCCAATTGCAAAAATAATCGCTGCTGAATCGATTGCAGAGAACGCCATCGGAGTGTGTCTGTGGTGTGTGTGTGTGTGTGTACTGTATTAACTTGTCTACATGCTAGCATTGCGTGTGTGCCCACATGTGTGTGCAAGAGAGCACATACTATTCCTGCTTGAACTCAGAAGCTTCATGGCAGACTTTTTGGAACTGCTAAGTGTGTTAGCAGTAGGTTCTATGTTTCAAGTTTCAAGTTTTTAAATGTCACACGCACAAGTACAGTGAAATGCCTTTCTTGCAAACTCAAAGCCCAACAATGCAATAATCAATAACAATCTATTACAACAACAAAAAAGAGAAATAAGAATAAGAAATACACAATAAAGCAAGTAAGTAAGCATACCATATACAGCAAATATTTACAAAGTCAGTTTCAATACAATATTTACTGGAGTGATGGAGGTAGATATGTATAGGGGGAAGGTGACAGGGATACTGGAGTGATGGAGGTAGATATGTACAGGGGTAAGGTGACTAGGCAACATGATATAAGATAAACAGAGTAGCAGCAGCTTGTATGTGAGTGGGTGTGCAGGTGTGTAGAGTCAGTATAAATGTATGTGCATATTACGTGGGAGTGAGCAAATGATGCAGTGTGCTGGCCAGCCAGGCGTTAGGGACATGTGTTCACATGTGTGTCCTCTCACTGTAAGCACACTGTACCCAACTTGCCCTCCGCTCTGTCAGAGTGTCTGCTGCTGAATGGATAAACAGAAGAGGACTGGCCACCCCTCATAGCCTGGTTCCTCTCTAGGTTTCTTCCTAGGTTTTGTCCTTTCTAGGGAGTTTTTCCTAGCCACCGTGCTTCTACACCTGCATTGCTTGCTGTTTGGGGTTTTAGGCTGGGTTTCTGTACAGCACTTCGAGATATTAGCTGATGTACAAAGGGCTATATAAAATAAACTTGAATAACGAAGCTAGCCCGTACAGCAGTCTGGCCTGCAGTCAGAAATAGGCTTAACTTGCTTCTTTCACTGCATGACAGCCAGTCGGCATCCCAAATGGGACCCTATTCCCTACATAGGACTCTGGTGTAAAGTAGTGCACTATGGGTCCTGGTCAAAAGTAGCGGACTATATAGGTAATAGGGTGTCATTTGGGACTCAGAGGTCTCTCTCTCTCTCCAACAGCATGTAACAGTAGGTCTACAGTACAGTACTGAACCGTGGTGGATGTGCTGGTGGTGGTGGAGCCCCTGAATCTACACTGAAAAAAACAAGGTTCTTAAATGGTTCTCCCTCAGCTCTTAAGGTTCATTGGAGAACTCTTGCCCAATGAAGAACCTTTGAGTTAAGTGTGGGGTTCTTGACATGGCATCTATGATTCTTGAAATGTATGGAAGCCTGCAGATGTGTCCCTTTCATTGCACACTGCAAAGAATTAAGTGAACAGTCAGTGGTGTAAAATAACCAGAGTTGAACCAAAACCATGCCCATCATTATCATATTTCCCAGCATGCTCTATTGCAGGTTGATTTGTTTAAATTGCTTGTTTCAATATCTATGTTTTTGGATGCACATTGATTGATTGATTAATTAATCTTATGCTACTCAAATATAAATAACAAGTGTTTCTAAACTATTCCAATCTTTTACTTTAACTTGCTCCAGTTTGTTAAAGGTAGTCTCATATCTTAGTCTCCCCAACCCGGCAGTCATTCTGAATGCAATTATTGAATAAAATTATATGGCAACTGTGTTATGGAAAAACTAGGCTCTAAATAGAAGGCCTTATGAAATATGTATTGTCTTAAAGAAGAACATTGTAATGACAACATATTCAATTAGGATCTCACTTGGTGAAGGCCACTAATCTGAACATGAATGAATGCAACAAGGATATCTCTGTCACTTGCAAACACAGTCATGGGTGGTACTGGTAAGTCTAAAATTCACTCGAATGGCAATATGTAAAATATGCAAATAAGGCTTGAAACATTACAGCAGGGGAATTCAATTCCGGTGCTGGAGATTCAAAACATTTCTGGTTTTAGATTTTTGTGTGGTTCCTCAAAGAACCATCCCATTTATGGTGCTTCAGAGACCCTAAAATGGTTCCCCTATTGCATCGTTTTCAAGAACCTTATTTGGATCCAATTTGCACCTTTCTTTTTAAGAGTGCATCTTCACTGGATTATCCACACACACTAATTCCCTCATGCTCTTTTGGAGGAGCATTATGCCATTTTAATTCCCGCTAGCTAGATGATAATCCCATCACTACGTTGCCACACTGCCACCAGGAGTTACAGCCACACTGTCTGTCATGACGTGTGTGTGGTTGTGTGTGTGTGTATGTGTGTGTTGTTGTTGTTGTGTTCCATAAACGGTATGGTCTAATGGTATCCATTCTGTAGCTCCTGTATTTCCTCCATGACTTTCTGAAACATTCCTCTTCAGCCATCACATTCATCTCACGAGTATGCGTAAAGTCCTTGTGCAATAGCAACACCATCACTTTGGCCCTCTAATCTTGTGCTGTACCTTCTAACACACACACACACACACACACACACACACACACACACACACACACACACACACACACACACACACACACACACACACACACACACACACACACACACACACACACACACACACACACACACACACACACACACACACACACACACACACACACACACACACACACATATATATATATATTTTAGTAGGGTTATTATTTATACCGTAGTAACCTCAGCCTAAGTCTATGTGAATGGTTCTCTAAGGTGTTATTTACATTTACATTTAAGTCATTTAGCAGACACTCTTATCCAGAGCGACTTACAAATTGGAAAGTTCATACATATTCATCCTGGTCCCCCCGTGGGAATTGAACCCTGGTCCCCCCGTGGGAATTGAACCCACAACCCTGGCGTTGCAAGCGCCATGCTCTACCAACTGAGCCACACGGGACCACGTTATAAAGATTAGCAGTAAAACATCATGCTTTATGAGATGTGAGGTACTGGGATATGCAGACGATCTTCAGACAAATCTAATCATTGTATTTCACTCTGACAAATCTTGAATTATTAATCCGCTGTACAGCTATACCACCAGCGTGTTATTGTGTGTCTGTGTGTAAGTCTCTGTGTGTCACACACACACACACACACTCACACACGCGTCACTATGACAGAGTAGAGCAGTCCACAACAGCGTTCAGTCGTCTGATTCGCTACCCACCAATAGCACCATCCCCAGCACAGTAACTCCACAGAAGAAAGAGGGAGAGATGGAGGAGAGCGGGTGAGAGAACAGGAGAAGAAGATAGATGGTGAGAGTAGGGGGAAGAGTAGGAGGAGCAGGAGAGGAAAAGTGAGAAAAACTGTAAAGAGAAGGAGAAAAAGAGAACTGATGTTGTGCCATGTCAATAGGTACCTCCTCTTTGTCCAGGAGCAGCAACTGACTGTCGGTGACCACACAGAACTTGGGGTTCCACACAGTCCTCTCATCATAAGGGTGACCACTTGACATCCAGTGAGCTGGGGGACCCCACATGTCTAGAGAGAGAAGGGCGAGAGGGGGGAGAGCGAGAGAGAGAGAGAGAGAGAGAGAGAGAGAGAGAGAAAAACAGAGAGAGAAAGAAAAAGGAGAACTTGTCAACTTAACACAGTTTCATATATCAGCAGATTTGAAGACAGAACCAGAAGATGAACACTTTAAAAATAACAGATCTGACAACCTGTGAGATGCAAATACAACACAAACCGAAACTAAGTGAACAGAAAAACCAAAAGGCAATCAGAGTTGTATTCCATGTGTCTCTCTTCTTATGTAAACAAGGATTGCTTCCACGGCTCGCCCAACAAACGATTCAGCTCAGTCAATATAAAACTTTGTGTACTTTATTCCTGAATGAGATATCTGACTCAAGGGTAGTCACTGCACACTGGGCACAGACGTCAACAATTCATTGTCTATTGCACGTCGGTTCATTGAAATTACGTGTGAAAAAACGTTGATTCAACCAGTGTGTGCCAAGCGGGTAGTGTGCTTTCGGCTCCTTCCTTTCTCATCGACAGGACGTCCGAGGAGGAATATGATGCATACAAAACACATGGCTACTGTAGGCCTCTTAGACAGCTAAAGCTGCAGCACCTGGATCTCAGATCTTATGAGATGAATACAGATCCGGTCATAAATAAGCACACTTTCACGTTTTCAATGGACGTCAATGGAGCAGAATATTCTGTTTTCTGTTTTCCATAGGATCCTACGGTTCTAAAAATGAACTTATGCTTTTGGGAAACCGGGCACAGGCCATTTTTTACTTTGAAGTGAAAGTCCTATGCAGTTGTAAAGAAAAAAAATACACATATGAACACCAAAAGTATTTTTATTTCAACTTATTTGAGTAGAAATTGTGAATCATGCAAGGGTGCCAATATACAGTGAGCTCCAAAAGCATTGGGACAGTGACACATTTTTTGTTTTATTGGCTCTGTATTGTTTAGAAATTACAGCACTTTTTGTACATAGTTCCACGATTTTAGGGGACGAAAAGTATTGGGACAAATTCCCTTATATTTGTATTAAAGTAGTCAAAAGTTTGTATTTGGTCCCATATTTCTAAAACACAAAGATAACATCACGCCTGTGAATCTACAAACTTTTTGGTTGTGTTTGATATTATTTTGTGCAGAAAATATAAAAGATAATTAGACTGAAAAGATATACAATGATTTTGTCAAACTTGTGAGGCTCTTCATGCTCATTCAAAGTATTTTCTGCTAGTCTCCATTTCTAACTGTTTTACACTCCCTGAGACCAACCAGAAATGTTTCCTTGTTCAAGTATTCCCTGATTTTCATAAAACAGCCACACATTTGGTACCTCGTTTCTGCATGACCAAATTTTCTGCGAGGAATTATACTTTGCAAAAAACACATTTCCAATTAAATCACGGTATTAACACGCACTTGAACATGTGTGAAATTGGATAAATGTAAGCACCCACCTATTTATTATTATAAATGTGTGTGTGTGTGTGTGTGTGTGTGTGTGTGTGTGTGTGTGTGTGTGTGTGTGTGTGTGTGTGTGTGTGTGTGTGTGTGTTTGTGTGCGCGCCAGCGTGCATTTGAGTGTGTATATCTGGGTTGGCGGTGTGGTCTACTTAAAGAGCCCAGTGATTGTTCCCCCTCATGGAAACAGCACAGTAGTAGGAGCTGTTGCTACTACTGCTCTATAGTACACCATGACCCATATACAGTACTGTACACTCATTAACCTATAGCTATACAGTGCCTTGCAAAAGTAGTCACCCCATGGCGTTTTTTCCTATTTTGTTGCATTACAAATATAATTGAAATTGATTTTTATTTTTATTTCATGTAACAGACATACACAAAATAGTCCAAATTGGTGAAGTGAAACTAAAAAAATAACTATAAAAAATAAAATATGTAAAGTGGTGTATGTGTAATCACCCCCTTTGCTATGTAATCACCCCCTTTGCTATGAAGCCCCTAAATAAGATCTGGTGAAACCAATTACCTTCAGAAGTCACATAATTAGTTAAATAAAGTCCACATGTGTGCAATCTAAGTGTCACATGATCTGTCACATGATCTCAGTATATATTCACCTGTTCTGAAATGCCCCAGTCTGCAACACCACTAAGCAAGGGGCATCACCAAGCAAGCGACATCACGAAGCAAGCGACACTATGAAGACCAAGGAGCATTCCAAACAAGTCAGGGACAAAGTTGTGGAGAAGTATAGATCAGGGTTGGGTTATAACAAAATATCTGAAACTTTGAACATCTCACGGACCACCATTAAATCCATTATTAAAAAATGGAAAGAATATGGCACCACAACAAACCTGCCCAGAGAGGGCCACCCAACAAAACTCGCGGACCAGGAAAGGATGGCATTAATCAGAGGCAACAAAGAGACCAAAGATAACCCTGAAGGAGCTGCAAAGCTTCACAGCGGAGATTGGAGTATTTGTCCATAGGACCACTTTAAGCCCTACACTCCACAGAGCTGGGCTTTATGGAAGAGTAGCCAGAAAAAAGCCATTGCTTAAAGAACAAAATAAGCAAACGTGTTTGGTGTTCGCCAAAAGGCATGTGTGAGACTCCCCAGACATATGGAAGAAAGTACTCTGGTCAGATGAGACTAAAATTGAGCTATTTGGCCATCAAGGAAAACACTATATCTGGTGCAATCGCAACACCTCTCATCACCACGAGAACACCATCCCCACAGTGAAGCATGGTGGTGACATCATCATGTTTTTCGTCGGTAGAGACTGGGAAACTGGTCAGAATTGCTGGAATGATGGATGGTGCTGAATACAGGGAAACTCTTGAGGGAAACCTGTTTCAGTCTTCCAGAGATTTAAGACTGGGACGGAGGTTCACCTTCCAGCAGGACAATGATCCTAAGCATACTGCTAAAGCAACACTAAAGTGGTGTAAGGAAAAATATTTAAATGTCTTGGAATGGCCTATTCAAAGCCCAGACCTCAATCCAATTGAGAATCTGTGGAATGACTTAAGATTTCCTTGAAGAATGGGCAAAAATCCCAGTGGATAGATGTGCCAAGCTTATAGAGACATACCCCAAGAGACTTGCAGCTGTAATTGCTGCAAAATGTGGCTCTACAAAGTATTTACTTGAAAATTTTGCATCTTCAAAGTGGTAGGCATGTTTTGTAAATTAAATGATACAACCCCCCCCCCAAAATCCATTTTAATTCCAGGTTGTAAGGCAACAAAATAGGAAAAATGCCAAGGGGGGTGAATACTTTCGCAAGCCACTGTACACACACACACACTTTACGCTGCTGCTACTTTTTGTTTATAATCTATGCATAGTCACTAAGGATTCGCTCCATTTTATACATTTTCGCCTAAATTGACATACCCAAATCTAACTGCCTGTAGCTCAGGACCTGAAGCAATGATATGCATATTCTTGATACCATTTGAAAGGAAACACAAGTTTGTCGAAATGTGAACATGAATATATATAACACGTGTTATATTCTCCTACATTCATTTCACATTTCCACAAACTTGGTAATAGATAATAAAAAGAAAAAAAACATGCATTTTTGAAATGCAAGAGAAAGGCAATAATGTATTATTCCAGCCCAGGGGCAATTTAGATTTTGGCCACTAGATGGCAGCAGTGTATATGCAAAGTTTTAGACTGATCCAATGAACCATTGTATTTCTGTTCAAAATGTTGTATCAAGACTGCCCAAATGTGCCTAATTGGTTTATTAATAGCTTTTCAAGTTCATAACTATGCACTCTCCCCAAACAATAGCATGGTATTCTTTCACTGTAATAGCTATGGCTTTTTCAGGAGAGGCTTTATTACTGCCACTTTTAGTGAGTTTGGTTCACATCCGGAGGATAGGGGGCCATTTATTATGTTCAACATAGGAGGGCCAAGCACAGGAAGTACCTCTTTCAGTAGTTTAGTTGGAATAGGGTCCAGTATTCAGCTGGAAGGTTTAGAGGCCATGACTACTTTTGTGAATGTGTTGAGAGATACAGGATAAAACAACTTGAGTGTCTCCATCCTAGGTCCTGGCATTTCTGTGCAGACTCAGGACAACTGAGTTTGGGAGGGATACGCAGATTCAAAGAGGAGTCCGTAATTTTCTTTCTAATGATCTTTTCATTGAAGAAGTTCATGAATTCATCAATGCTGAATTGAAGGCCATCCTCACTTGGGTAATGTTCCTTTTCAGTTAGCTTTGCCACAGTTTATATTTTCTAATATTACATTTGTATGTTTAGCTCACATAATATAATTTTAAAGTATGCATTAATGTCCCTAGAATTTCTAAGCAAACAGCTGGAGGCAAGGCTTTCTCCTATAGAGCAACATTTTTATGGAATGGTCTGCCTATCCATGTGAGAGACACAGACTAAGTCTCCACCTTTAAGTCTTTCCTGAAGACTCATCTCTTCAGTAGGTCCAATGATTGAGAGTAGTTTGGCCTAGAGGTGCAAAGGTGAACGGCAATGCACTGGAATGACGAACCGCCCTTGCTGTCTCTGCCTGGCCGGCTCCCCTCTCTCCACTGGGATTCTCTGCCTCTGATACTATTACGGAGGCCGAGTCACTGGCTTACTAGTGCTCTTCCATGCCGCCCCTAGGAGGGGTGTGTCACGTCGTGGTAGGCTTTCTTCACTGTACTCAACTTGAGTGGGTTGAGTCACTGACGTGATCCCACTGGGGCTCGGGGGCTATACTCAGCCATGTTTCAGGGTAGTAAGTTGGTGGTCTGTTGATATTAGTGGTGTGGGGGCTGTGCTTTACTAAAGTGGATGGGGATATATCCTGCCTGGTTGGCCCTATCTTAGGGTATCGTTCGACAGGGCCACAGACCCCCCCCCCCCCCCCTCCAGTATCAAGGCTGCAATAGTCTATGTGCCGAGTTGCTACGGTCAGTCTGTCCTATCTGTTAGGTGTGCTGTCTAGTGTGCTGTGTTAACTTTAGTATGCTCCCTCAAATTATCCTCTCCCTCCCTTCCTCCCTCTCTCTCTCTCTCTCTCTCCCTCCCTCTCTCCCCTCCCCTCCCGGAGGACCTGAGCCCTAGGATCATGCCTCAGGACTACCTGGCCTAATTACTCCTGGCTGTCCCGTCCCCAGTCCACCTGGTCATCCTGCTGATCCAGTTTCTGCTGTTTTGCCTGTGGCTATCGAACCCTGGCCTGTTCACCAGACGTGCGATCTTGTCGTGCTGCTGCTCCAGTTTCAACTATTCTGCCTGTGGCTATGGAACCCTTACCTGACCCGGACCTGCTGTTTTTGACCCTCTCTCTCTCCCTCTCCCTCTATACTGCACCTGCTGTACTGCACCTGCTGTCTCGACCTCTGAATGCTTGGCTATGCTCAGCTATGAAAAGCCAACTGACATTTACTCCTGAGCTGCTGACCTGTTGCACCCTCTTCAACCACTGTGATTATTATTTGACCCTGCTGGTCATTTATGAGCGTTTGAACATCTTGAAGAACGATCTGGCCAATGGCCATGTACTCTTATAATCTCCGCCCGACACAGCCAGAAGAGGACTGGCCACCCCTCAGAGCCTGATTCCTTTCTTGGTTTCTTATTAGGTTCCTGCCTTTTCTAGGGAGTTTTTCTTAGCCACTGTGCTTCTACACTCTCCGAGGGTGTCTCAGGGAGAGTTGTGAAATGTAAAAAAACTAATTTCCAATTCACACATGTATTAATACACGTTTGTACATGTCTGGAGTTGGAGAAATGTAACCACCCACCTAATTATTGTAAAAAGTATGCTGGTCAAAAGCAAATTTCAAACTTTGGAGAGCTGGTAAATATGCAAACCGTGCATCTAGTTTAAGATACGCGGTTTAATGAAACGCATTAGAGCGAGAGTTTACAGAGTTGGTTTGGATACATCACTCTGTTTCTCATGAGAGTGAGTCTGATTTCACTCTCCGTTCCGAGAGACAGAATCAATGATGTGAAGAGACTAGAAACAAAGAGAGACAAATGGAGAGTGAGTGAATGGAGAAGGCTATCAAAACAGAAAAAGAGGAACAAACAGTCATGTCTAACAGAGTTCTGTAACCTTCACCATCAACAAATACAGTATTTAAAACACACAGCATGAGCGTTTCCAGATTCTCACCACTCTACTGATAAGAATATTGACAATAACATGCCTGTAAGGTCTTCAGTGACTCAGGAGGACACGTTATCTAGCAGCTCATAAAACCCCAGCAGAACCCCACCATCCAAACTGCTCACTATGCCTCCAGCCATGTCACCATGCTAACATACCTGTTTTTTATGTTAGTGCTTTTCCTATTAAACTCAATTACAGCCAGGAAGGAAATGAGGTTGTCTCACTCTGGCCTTGGGGAATGTTGGGGAACACTGTGCGTATGTCTCTAGCTACTTGGCTGTGTGTTCCTTCCAATGATGTACAGTATATAAAAAACCCTGGATTGTTGATGCTATATATTGGCCAGTGAGAGCCACCGGTCAGCCAAATTGTCACTCCCTAGAAGGAGCAGTCCTCCATAGGAATGAATTTAATTCGATAGTATTTCAATAAATGTTGTAGGGACAAAATGACATGGATTTGAGTATTTTTGTTGTTGTAGTGAAGACAGTTACATTATAACTTCCCTAAAATTATACTTGAAGAAAATGTGTTGATTTATTTGATTGTTTTATTTGTACGCGCATTCAGGTGTCGGTAATATAATACATGTGGCAAAAACAGATGTAGGCGTGAATAAATACATAGCTTTCAAAATATTTTTTACAACAGTGGATGAATGCCAAGCGGGAGGTGCGGTGGCTTCAAAACAGCACCTAGTGTTCATATAAATAACTGGTTCCTTCCTTATCATCACCAAATCATAGTGCTTTCTCCTCTCTCTCTCTGGCCTACCTAATTTCTTTCCTTTCCCAACCTCTGACTCTCTCTATCCCGTCTCCCGTCATTTCCCTCACCCCCCTCCACCACCACTTAGGCTTCCTAGCCGTGGTTGGTTGTCAGCAGGCATGCATGTGGCAGAGACACAGCTCCAGAGTTTGAGTGCCGTTCAGCGCGATATATGAGCAATAGTACAGTACTGTCAACAGCAGCGACAACGGAGCCAAAAAGAGATCAAGGCCCGACTGAACAAAGCCAGAGGTGCATTCAGTAGACTCCGTCCCATCCGGAGCACAAATGCATACACCCTCAAAACAAATATCCGGCTCTACAACAGCAATGCTTCTGCATGGTTCTGAATGGTTCTGATTGCTGGAGGGTAGACAAAAACCCGAAATAAGCAAGGTTGAGGCCTTCCATAATGATTACCTCCGCAAGATCTCCAACATCTCCAACATAACATAACATCTCCAACAAGAACCTGTATTTAATTTTAAAAAAAGTATTTCACCTTTATTTAACCAGGAAAGCTAGTTGAGAACAAGTTCTCATTTACAACTGCGCCCTGGACAAGATAAAGCAAAGCAGTGCGACACAAACAACAACACAGAGTTACACATGGAATAAACAAGCGTACAGTCAATAACACAATAGAAAAAAAGTTTATATACAGTGTGTGCAAATGACGTGAGGAGGTAAGGCAATAAATAGGCCATAGTAGCGAAGTAATTACAATTTAGCAGATTAACACTGGAGTGATAAATGAGCAGATGATGATGTGCAAGTAGAGATACTGGTGTGCAAAAGAGCAGAAAAGTAAATAAAAACAATATGGGGATGAGGTAGGTAGATTGGGTGGGTTGCTAGGGTTGCTACCCAAGCTGGCTGGTCGTTCGTTCTATTGATTCGGTTGCCCAGTCGTTCAGTCTTTTGGTTCTGTATCTATGGACGTGACCCAGTCGTTCGTTCTAAATGTTCCATTGCCATACTGGCTGGGAGCGTTCTTATCCCTTGCTTGCTAGCTAGCCAACTATGGCTAACTTACAGTCACGTCAAACGTAAAGAAGAATAACAACAGCAGCTGCATTTGCATTTGTTTAAACTGTTTTCTAGATACATTTACTTGGATACATCCATAACAATGAGCTAATGAGGCTCAATTTCGCATGGGATAGAAAATGTGCTCTCTTGTCAGGACACTGTTGTTCAAAGGAGCTAGCCAACAACACAGCCAACAACACAGCCAACAACACAGCTAACACAATCACTTCAAACTGAATCTGTAAAGACTGCAAACTAGTTTCACTTTGTTTCGTTTGATCTTTTTTCTTTGACCTGACATTTCTTTGTATATATCCAGAAAAATGATGCCAACTGATTCATGATTTCGACTGGCTGAGAAACACTGCCTGCTTCTCTGTCTCGTCCCGACTCCTGAGCCCTACATATTCATTACTATGGGACAGCTGGAGAATAATTGAATTTGAATGTTGAAACAATGTTGCAAATGTCGGAGAGTACATGTAACAGTATAACTTTAGTCCGTCCCTCGCCCCGACCCGGGCGCGAACCAGGGACCCTCTGCACATATCAACATCAGTCACCCACGAAGCATCGTTACCCATCGCTCCACAAAAGCCACGGCCCTTGCAGAGCAAGGGGAACCACTACTTCAAGGTCTCAAAGCGAGTGACGTCACCGATTGAAACGCTATTAGCGCACACCACCGATAACTAGCTAGCCATTTCACATCGGTTACATACAGATAGCAAGGTTTACACAAATCTCTGCAATTGAAAACGAAATGTTATTCGAGAAGAAATGTGAGATAATGTCGAGATGCTTTTTAGAGTGGAGATCAAATGTATAATTTTCCTGGCTGGCTTGATGAGACAGTGGATTGTGCAGTCAGATGGAACAGAGTAAATAGGCATTTTAATGTCATAGATTTTGCAGGTGGTAACATGTGGAATAGACACCGGCTGGAATGCGCTTTTAACCAATCAGCATTCAGGATTAGACCCATCCACCCGTATAAATTCTAGAAAGAGCTTCAGAACCAGAGAGGACTCTATTCTGGAATCGGCAGTAGTTCCAGAGTGAGTGTTGACAAAATAAGAGCGAGCTCCAGTCCAGAGAGAGGGCTCAGTCCATAGGAGTTACAATAGCTTTGGTTCCCCCAATATGTCATGCTTCAGTTCCATCTCTCCAGGTAGGGGTTACAGTATCTTTGGTCCTCCGAATATGTCTGACTTCAGTTCCTACAGTATAACCCAAAGCCTTGGTCCAAGGGATACAGTAGCTTTGGTCAGGCAATATGTCTGGCTTCACTTCCTTCAGTATGAACCGGAGTAGAAAGAACCGGGACTCAGAGCTCGTTCAAAAGCTGTCCATCACAACGCAGGTCAGCTGACTTAGAGGCAGATAACAATCCATTACAGCGCAGAGGAAGGCAAAATAATAAGATGCACAAATCACAGCCTTGCTGGCTGAGGGACTGACTGACTGTGGAGTGACTGGGTATGAGAGAACCGTAAAAGGCAGTACAGTTTAGCCATGCACTAAATCACAACCTGGGCGCATATCAGAAGTCATTGGGCAAACTGCTACCGACTGGCCGCCTCCATGCCTGCCATCAGGACAAAGTGCTGATGTGAGGTAAAATGCTATGCTCCTCAATGAATTTCCATTGCCTTAGTCGGGTTCAAAGATAAATGGCTTAGAGTGAGGATGGAGATCATTAGTGGGCTTTGATACTATATTGTGTGTAGAGCATATAACGTACTGTAACGATCTGTGTGGAAAATGCAACTCTCTCTCACAGTCTCATGTCAGGATTAGACGTTAGTCCACGTTTCTCCAAACGTCAAATTTCAAAGTGTTTAAGGTTAAGTTTAGGCATTAATTCCAAAATCTTAAGATTCGGTATTAACTCCAAATGTTTAAGGTAAGGGTTAAGGTTTGGGATAGGCTTAACAACTTCCTATCACTGGATTCGAACATGCAACCTTTGGTACCAGAGGCAGATGCAGATAGCCCAGATGTGGATGGTCCGTCATCCCCGTCCACAACGCCCTAGCAAAACCGAAACCTACTTGAAGATAACAGAGCTCACTGTTGCCTCTAGTGGTCTGTTTCCACTAATACTATACTTTTTCACAGGTGACCTGGCTGGGAAAAGGACAGTGTTAAAATGCTGATCAGTCTATATTCAGAAATCTATATCTCCCACAATGCAACACTGTATCAAGGAAGTACTGCTGACTCCTCAGATTGTGTTGACTGACATTTATAAAATGATTGCCTCTAAAACACACACACACACACACACACACACACACACACACACACACACACACACACACACACACACACACACACACACACACACACACACACACACACACACACACACACCAAAAAGCACTTTTTCAGGTGTCCCCCTTAAAGGTCACTGACTCTAAAATGCTGATTTTCTGTAGCTAGTGCAATACTGTCCTGTTTACCTGATGTAAATCATATCAGGGCTTTATAACACCCTGAAGCAGATTGAAGGGTTCTTTGGATGTGGGATTTATGAGGTGTGTTGTTTGCATAGGTCATAAAACAGGTGTGTACCCTGTCATCTGATCACACATCTTACTAACGGTCTAATTAGCAGACTGATCAACATTGTTCCATCTCCTGTCATTGTCTGTAGAGAGAGAGAGAGAGAGAGGGGGGGGGGGGGGGGAGATGTGGGTCTGTATGTGGGTGCTGACAATATGTGTCTGCAACAGAAAGAGAGAAAGCCTGTGTGTGTGTGTGTGTGTGTGTGTGCGTGCGGACATGTGTGTGTGTGTGCACACCCTTGTTTGTGTGTTCTGCATGTTGGGTCAGGAGATAAGTGTGCTCCTCTATCTGAGAGGGCAGTAGGTCCTGTCATCGTCTCAGACAACAAGCATGTCCATTAGATTAGCATGTATTAAGGATCCCTGCTGCTCTCTTCTTAAAACGCCACAACACGCTCCTGGCCGGCCAATAGGAGTCAACAGCGCTCCGATACCTTCTCTTCCCTGTTTGTGAGTATGTGTGTGTGTGACTGTATTTGTGCTGTGAAGGACACCTTTAGCTTTAGCTTAGCTTCTTGCCACAATGGGCTCTTACTTTGACTCCTTTCAAAGAGCCTAAAAGGTGCAACGCTACAAGATGTCAATACATCATAGAGGTTTGAGTATTTTCAAAAAGCGGCCTAAGAGTCAATCCATTGACTGAGAAGCAAAGGAGGTGTCGGGGGGGAAACACAGGTCTAATATGTGAGTGTGAATATCAGAAGCTAAATGTATACAGATGTAGGATGTTAATTTGAGTCCATTTTCTACAGCAGGAAAATGACCCCCCCCCCCCTCTCTCTCAATAGGCCCCCTCTAAAGATATATAGGTTCTAGATAGAACCCTCTGTAAAGGGTTCTACCCAGCATCAAAAAGGGTACCTTATGGGGACAAACCGAAAAACCCTGTAGGGTTCTACTTAGAACCTTTTCTTCTAAGTCTTCTGTAGGGCTGAACCTGCAGAGCTGATGAATGCACTTAGAATGTTTTGATTGTGTTTACCGAGCTTGTATTCATTGCATGTTATTTTACAAGTTTTACCATGTCAAATATGAGCCACTATCGGGTGCCACCGTCAGTATTATCCACATACATTTATTTTTGCATCATTCCATTCAATTCCGTTTACCTTTCTTTCTTCTGTCACGTTCTTGTAAATTGTTCCTGAGGGTTGCTAGCATTAGTGGATCACATTAGGCTATTATTTGTTCAATCATTTAGGACATGTAGCCTATTTGAATCATTACGGAACAGTTTAAACCTGGAGCCTGGCGCACAATTCACGAAGACTGGACCGTTGTCCTACAGTTCCATGATGAATGAGAATTAGGGTATATATATTTGTAGGATTATTGTTCAACTCCTATTGTACACTTTTTTACATTTTCCAATATTTCATGGATAGAACTTGAAAATGAAAACTTTCAGGATGAATCAAACCACTGTATTTTTTTTCGGCAACAATATTTAGTGCGTAAAGGCTCTACAAACCGTTTATTTTTATATGATTCATCGTAAGGCCATTCTTTGAGTGCCTAGATATACCCTAACACAGTGGTGTTATCTCCTGGTTTACAGGCCACATCAGGCCTGGAAGACACATTATGCTTACTTGCAAAGTGATGTGTAATTCCTAATGGAATCTAGCCAGAGTTGGGATATTCAACAAGTGGAATTGTTATTCACTTGCAAACTGCATTCAGAATGACTGCCAGGGTAGGGAAGATTGAATACTGAGGGTTCAATCATCTAAACTGGAACAACAATCTCAGTAACGGGCGCAATAAATCCAACAGATTGGATTAGTTTCGAAAACGGTATGTTATTTATCTCTGTATATCATAACATTTATTAATCAATCAATGTACATGCAAAAACACCGAAAAATCTCCCTGCATGCTAGGAAGTATTATATATGGTTATATCTAGAACACTTCTGGCCTTCCAAAGAATCATCAAAGAACCCTTTCTCCCAAAAACGTTTTTTTTTTAGGATGTCAAAGGTTCTAGGTAGAATCATTTGCCTTATAAAGAACCCTTGTCTTCCAAAAAGGGTTCTTCTGATCGAAATGGTTCTTGGTAGAACCCTGTCCCTCTGCAAATAACCCTTTTGGAATCCTTATCCTTCTATGAGTTTATAGCTTGGGTCGCCACATTTCATAAACGCAAATTATGAGGGCACACAATTACAATTCTGAGTGACGGCACAGCTACTGTATTTATGTCCTATGTCACTGGGCAATACATGTCATGTTGATATGATTTTCAGTTTGTTTCCATATGGCTGGTTTCACATTAATCTCCAGGGATCATAAGGAAAAATCATCCAAAACAATTCCTATTTGCATTTATTATCCTTCCTTTATTAACACCTTCTTCTCCTTTCCCCCTTCTGATGACCAGGTGGCGAATCGCATCTCTGCATGTCTGGCAGACATATCAGTGTGGATGACGGATCACCACCTCAAGCTGAACCTCGGCAAGACGGAGCTGCTCTTCCTCCCGGGGAAGGACTGCCCGTTCCATGATCTCGCCATCACGGTTGACACATCCATTGTGTCCTCCTCCCAGAGCGCTAAGAACCTTGGCGTGATCCTGGACAACACCCTGTCGTTCTCAACTAACATCAAGGCGGTGGCCCGTTCCTGTAGGTTCATGCTCTACAACATCCGCAGAGTACGACCCTGCCGACCCTGCCTCACACAGGAAGCGGCGCAGGTCCTAATCCAGGCACTTGTCATCTCCCGTCTGGATTACTGCAACTCGCTGTTGGCTGGGCTCCCTGCCTGTGCCATTAAACCCCTACAACTCATCCAGAACGCCGCAGCCCGTCTGGTGTTCAACCTTCCCAAGTTCTCTCACGTCACCCCGCTCCTCCGCTCTCTCCACTGGCTTCCAGTTGAAGCTCGCATCCGCTACAAGACCATGGTGCTTGCCTACGGAGCTGTGAGGGGAACGGCACCTCAGTACCTTCAGGCTCTGATCAGGCCCTACACCCAAACAAGGGCACTGCGTTCATCCACCTCTGGCCTGCTCGCCTCCCTACCACTGAGGAAGTACAGTTCCCGCTCAGCCCAGTCAAAACTGTTCGCTGCTCTGGCACCCCAATGGTGGAACAAACTCCCTCACGACGCCAGGACAGCGGAGTCAATCACCACCTTCCGGAGACACCTGAAACCCCACCTCTTTAAGGAATACCTAGGATAGGATAAAGTAATCCTTCTGACCCCCCCCCCCCCCCCCCCCCCCTTAAAAGATTTAGATGCACTATTGTAAAGTGGCTGTTCCACTGGATGTCATAAGGTGAATGCACCAATTTGTAAGTCGCTCTGGATAAGAGCGTCTGCTAAATGACTTAAATGTAAATGTAATTATCCCCTTCTCCAAACAGGTGACTCATTTACATAGCTCTTATCAATAGATCTTATTAAGTTGTAAAATACAGTGCATGGAGAACGGTGTTATTTCTATTTTTAAAAATCGAATAGATGCTTTTTTCACTTGGAACTGGTAGGCTCGCTACACCTTATTCATGGTTTCCTCACGCGTAAAGGTGGTGGAATTATTAGGGAATTAAGTCAAGGTCAGAATATGATGGCATATCTGTAGACACACCTTCGTTTATTCGAGCTCCAGGTCAAATGACCTGTGGCTAGTTGGTGAATAGCATGCTATTCTCATGCCTAAATTCAGGGTCAGAATGCGCGTAGAGAGAAAAGCGGGTAGAAAGGGAACAATGTTCCATTTACCAGCGCTTAACTCAGGCCGGGAATCTGGGCCATTGAGCGGAAGAGGTGCTCAGAGGTGGCCCTAAGCCGATAGTATTCTTATTTTTGGTTGTGATTACATTGAGTTGAGGGTGGCGGGCTGGGCAGACAGGGTGGCAGAATAGAAGTCGTTTTTGGGATACCTCACTGGACCATGAACAATACCTCGACAGCAATAAACAACACAATCATGTTTTTTGTCAACCTAAGAATAATATTCCTATTATTCCTTCCTATTATGTTTCTGTAATCGAAGGTGACCAGCCCCAAAATTTGCTTTGCATTTCTGACACATTTTCTGTTGAATATAAGTCATCCAAATGATGGTCTTAGCTCCATTGGTAAAGGTGGAACCATCATGGATTTATTGCTATGGCTGACATGAAATAGAGCCTATATTATTATTTTACAACCCCACTCTCCCCTTCGGTCCCCTTCCCCCGTTCTCCCTGTACATAAATCATCTCTGTCCATAGAAGGTTAATGCAGACTCAGCCGTGGATATTGTTCCACTCTATATTCTGTCTCCGTCATGGGGTCATGGGTTCATACTCGGTAGGGTTAAGAACCGAAGGGAACACCAATGGATAATTTTTTATCAGCAGTGATCATATAGATACAGCTGACAACACAGAGTCAACACTGAACGATTAGGTGTTAGAGAGTTGAGTGGTGAAATTCTGCTCTCACCTCTATCTGTAGTTCAATAGAACTATGAGGATTGGCCTCAAGTAATTTCCAGGTGAGTGTAGCATCTTCTTGAGTTAATAATATCCTCCTGGTGTCTATTGCTACAGTATGAATAGTTTTAGTTGTTATATAATCCACTAGCAGCCAAACACCATTACCATGGTGATGGTTTTTAATCCATGGATTAAGTTGAGTCTCTGATTGGAAGAAACACTTTGAATGCTTTTACCCAACATATCTCAGTAACCAATCAATGGTTGTTTCTCGACAGTAAAGACATTCAGAAAATGTTGAGTAACTCAATTAAATACAGAGCTGAAACTGTGTCCCAGCATTAAACTTGCCCAATAATGAACTAAAGGAGCCTAATGTTACTCCATATAGTCCAAGGACATTCCTTACATGTTCTTTTTAGAGGCGAATTGCCTCTGCAAGCCAAAACAGCCAAATACTCCATCTAAATGTGAATCGATTCTCAATTGCGATACCTTCTAGAAACATAAAGCCCTCTACTTTCATATCACATCAAAATATTTTCATGAATTCAAAATATACTGTACACTGTTTTAACCGGATTTAACACACAGGTGTTCAGAGACGCATATAGCTAATTAGCACAGGTAGTCGACTCTGTCTATGACAAACTTGAAAATGGCTGTCTAGCAATGATCAACAGCCAATATGACAGAGCTTGAAGATTTTTTTAAAGAATAATGTGAAAATATTGTACAATCCGGGAGTGCAAAGCTCTTAGAGACTTATCTAGAAAGACTCACCGCTGTAATCACTGCCAAATGTAATTTTAACGTGTATTGACTCAGGGATGTAAATACTTATGTAAATCAGATATTTCTGTATTTTATTTTCAATAAATTTGCTAACATTTCCTAAAAAAATGTTATCACTTTGTCATTATGGGGTATTGTGTGTAAATGGGTGAGAAAATATATTTAATCCATTTTGAATTCAGGCTGTAACAAACAAAAGGTGGAATAACTCAAGGGGTATGAATACTCTCTGAAGGCACTCTACATATTGCAGCTTTAATTATAACATAGTCCTAATCAAAATATGTTGTAAACAAAATAATAAAAAGGGCTGTCTGGTAGCCTCAATAATATACAAAGATTTGTAGTTGAACAAGTCATTTCATGTATATATTTTTTTTACTTGACTTGAGACTTGACTCAACTTGCACAATTTGGACTCGATTCAAGACTTGACCTGTTCTACTTGGGACTCAACTTGAGACTTGGACCTTGTGACTTGAGACATGCTTGTGACTCGAACAATAGTGACTTGGTCCCACCTCTGCTGGAAGGCTCTCAAGATCGCAGTACCAGAAGCTAGGACCTGTCAGCCTAGCCAGCGAGGGTGCTGGTAGGCTGGGTGGAAAGAAAAATACTACCGTGCAGGTAGAAAGAGTTAGCGAAAGATCTAGTTCTAGTCGTGTGCTTCGCTGATGCTTAGCTGTGTATAATAATTAAAGCTGCGTTCTTCGTTAGCTAGCTAGGTTAGCTTAGAGTGTGGCTAACCGAATCTCAAAAGTCTCTTTCCTTTCTTCCACCTTGGTGGGAATAAGCAGCACGAAGCAGGTAGCTCAAGGCAGCAGGTAGCTCAGGGCAGCAGGTAGCCTAGTGGTTTGAACATTGGGCCAGTAACTGAAAGGTTGCTAGATCAAATCCCTGAGCTGACAAGGTAAAAATCTGTTGTTCTGCTCCTGAACAAGACAGTTAACCCACTGTTCTTAGGCAGTCATTGTAAATAAGAATTTGTTCTTTTTTAAATATTCTTAGTTAAATAAAGCTAAAATAAAAAGCTAATTGGGCTGGTCGGGCGAGAGCTGTGTGGTACTAGCTGAACCGGAGACTGAGAAGTAGCTTTCGTGTGAGCTTAATCCTCTGGTTGAGAAGCTGCTGGCCTACGCTTGGTCAACCTATGAACAGTTAAGGCAGGAAAACAGAGGTCCAAGTCGATAGTTGAGGAGAGTAGAGGTTCTTGATCAGATCCGTGAGGAAGACAAAAGAAGTGAAGATAGGAGTGGCTTATAGCCTATGAGAAGTGGAGTGGTCCATTACTGTCCGTTGCTATGACTGACGTTGTGCAATTGGATCTTCCTAGACTCCGCCCCCAAAAGGGACATTACCTAAAGTGAGAGACCAAACGATTAATTGAAATAGAACCTATTGAAATCATAGAAATATATACTGAACAAAAATATAAATGCAACATGTAAAGTGTTGGTTTCATGAGCTGACAGAAAATATCCTAGAAATATTCCATACGCACCAAAAGCTTATTTCGCAACAAAATATAGTGAGCATTTCTCATTTGCCAAGATAATCCATCCACCTGACAGGTGTGGCATATCAAGAAGCTGATTAAACAGCATGATCATTACACAGGTGCACCTTGTGCTTGGGACAATAAAAGACCACTCTAAAATGTAAAGTTTTGCCACCCAACACAATACCACAGATGTCTCAAGTGGATGGAGCATGCAATTGGCATACTGACTGCAGGAATGTCCACCAGAGCTGTTGCCAGAGAATTGAATGCTAATTTCTCTACCATAAGCTGCCTCCAACATAGTTTTAGAGAATTTGGCAGTACGTCCAAACAGACTCACAACAGCAGACCACGTGTAACCATGCCATCCAAGGACCTCCACATCCGGCTTCTTCACCTGTGGGATCGTCTGAGACCAGCAACCCAGACAGCTAATGAAACTGAGCAGTATTTATGTCTGTAATAAAGCCCTTTTGTAAGGGAAAACCTCATTCTGACTGGCTTGGCTTGGCCCCCCAGTGGGTGGGCCTATGCCCTCCCAGGCCCATGCATTGGGGCGGCGGGTAGCCTAGTGGTTAGAGCATTGGACTAGTAACCGAAAGGTTGCAAGATCGAATCCCCAAGCTGACAAGGTAAAAATCTGTTGCTGAGCCCCTGAAAAAGTCAGTTAACCCACTGTTCCTAGGCCGTCATTGAAAACAAGAATTTGTTCTTAACTGACTTGCCTTGTTAAATAAATAAATAAATGGCTGCACCCCTGTCCAGTCATGAAATTCATAGGGCCAAATGAATGTATTTCAATTGACTGATTACCTCTGGAAGCATTGTCAGCACAAATAACTATTTGTTGGGAGCTTCATGAAATGGGTTTCCATGGCTGAGCAGCCGCACACAAGCCTAAGATCACCATGCGCAATGCCAAGCGTTGGCTGGAGTGGTTTAAAGCTCTCCGCCATTGGACTCTGAAGCAGTGGATATGCGTTCTCTGGAGTGATGAATCAAGCTTCACCATCTGGTAGTCAGACCGACAAATCTGGGTTTGGCGGATGCCAGAAGAATGCTACCTGCACCAATGCATAGTGCCAACTGTAAAGTTTGGTGGAGGAGGAATAATGATCTGGGGCTGTTTTTCATAGATCGGGCCAAGCCCCTTAGTTCCAGTGAAAGGAAACCTTAACGCTACAGAATAAAACAACATTCTAGACAATTCTGTGCTTCCAACCTTGTGGCAACAGTTTGGGGAAGGCCCTTTCTTGTCAGCACAAGGGAAGGACCTTTCTTGCCCACGTGCACAAAGCGAGGTCCAAGCAGAAATGGTTTGTCGAGATCGGTGTAGAAGAACTTTACTGGCCTGCACAGAGTCCTGACCTCAACCCCATCGAAGACCTTTGGGATGAATGGCCCAACATCAGTGCCCTACCTAACTAATGCTCTTGTGGCTGAATGGAAGCAAGTCCCTGCAGCAATATTCCATCATCTAGTAATGTTCCATCATCTAGTGGAAAGACTTCCCAGAAGAGTGCATGCTGTTATAGCGGCAAAAGGGTGGACCAATTCCATATTAATGCCCATGATTTTGGAATGAACTGTTCGACGAACAGGTGTCCACATACTTTTTGTCATGTAGTGCGAAATGACCCTCTCCTGAGCTTTCTAATATTTTCAAATTGCCTACTGTTCCTATAGCAATGTACAAACACAGATCATCCCTAAGGTGATCTATTCAGGGCTACAGCTGTTCATCAGAATCATACAACCACACACAGAAGATACCTGGGACATTGAGTAGAGCTGATACACTCCTGTTCCATTGGCTCAGTGGGCTATTAAGAGCATGTCGATGGAAACACAGCGGTTGTTGTGGGTTTGAATCCTGCATGGGCCACATATTGAATATATGTCACTCTTAAAATGTCTTTGGATGAAAGCATCCACTACAGGTCTATATTCTACAATATGTCCAACAGCGACCCTGGCAACACAAGGTCACATTTTAGCAAACCAATCTTTCAAGAGAGGTATTCCACTTTATGCTGCATCTTACATTTCATATAGTATATTTTCCCAGGGTTTCTCCCTTATGTCAAACGAACCCTTGATGAAACTTGCCCGTGCACGCGCGCACACACACACACACACACACACACACACACACACACACACACACACACACACACACACACACACACACACACACACACACACACACACACACACACACACACACACACACACACACACACACACGCAAACTCCTTCCATAATCAGCCCTAACACACAGAACCCAAAGCATCCCAGGCAGTGAATCGGAGATACGGGAATGAGAGGGAAAGTGGTACAACGCTTAATAGGTCAGAAGAATGCTGTAGTCTACCCATCTGTTCTACTACTCCTCTCTTCTCTCCTCTCCATCTGTGCAGTGAAAGTATGCTCCAGTGGTCCTCCTCCCAGCTCTAACATCTGTATCTAGCTCCGCGCTGTACTCTGAGCTCCACTGTGTCTGAGTGCTCTTATGCTATACCACAACACTGATTCCCCGATTAGACCTAGTTACTGCTCCATGCTATGCTACTTCAGCTCATTCACTTCAGACAAGATGAATACAAGAAGTGTAGAGAAAGTGAGACACTGTCATAGTGACAGTGAGACAGGGAGAGGCAGAGAGAAAGACGAGAGAAGAGGAGAGAGGATATTGGACAGCAGGAAGAGAAGGAAACAAACAACAGGAGAACAGTGCAAGCAAGAGAAGAATAGAGAGACACGGAGGGATAGATATAAAACAGAGAATCTATACCTGACAGGGAGTCAGAAGACATGCTTTCCTGTCTCTGCATCTCTTGCTTTCCTTTGGCTCCTTTATGAGTGACTGTGTGCGAGAGAGGGAGCGTGAGCCAGGGAGCACGCCTCAAAGAGTGTGTATACGTTTGTGTGTGTGTGTGTGTGTTGTGATGACGGATTCCGCGGCGTAGCCCAGTGAGAAAGAGGAAGCGAGCGAGGGATGGCGGGAGAGCAAGGCTTTAATAGCCCACGCTGCCTTGCGAAAGAGACCCTAGTCTCAACGGGGACTCCCTGTTTAAATAAAGGTAAATTCAAAAATAAATAAATATAACAAATATACCACAAACACACACAGACACGCACTCGCGCACACACGCACGCAAGTAAGCACACACACAAACAAGAAGGAATCATGTGCGTGGATCTGAGCGTGAGCGTGGATCTGAGGGAGGCAGCAGGAAAGAGGAGGGAGAGGAGGAGAGCGGAAAGAAAGCAATCACCTTTAGTGCATGCTTAGACACTCAGGCACTGGGCCATTACTCTTCCCTCCCCTCCGCATAACCTTGTAATGCCTGCTGAATGTTAAGCCACTCCTCGCAGCACCTAACACCGCTCCCATCTCAGACTGTGTGTGTGTGTTGATCTGTGTGTGTGTGTGTGTGTGTGTGTGTGTGTGTGTGTGTGTGTGTGTGTGTGTGTGTGTGTGTGTGTGTGTGTGTGTGTGTGTTGCAGCCTCTGACATTAGCTACTTTTTCACCAGTGTGTGTGTTTGGTATGCATGCTCACGTAGCACTGTTCCACTCGTCCAGTGTAAGCCCTTGTGTATGTGTGTATGTTTGCCTCTCTACTGTGCTTGTTCACTATTCAACACCTACTGAAATTTTAATTGCTTTCCCTGACTGGGTGATGTAAGCAAATCAGGCTAAGAGTCCACTGGCTTAATGGCCTCTCATCCCTCTCTGTGTAGAATTCACTGGCTAGCCGTAATGGATTAATATATTCCCGAAAATCAAAAAAAATTCAATATGGGGAATAATTCATATTTATCCCGAGAATCTTGGGAAATCTTTCAAAAATAAGAAGTGCCCATATTAAAACCAAGATATGTTCACTATGCCAGGGTTTTCTCAAAATAAGATTGTCACTGCGCCACATTGTCGGCTTGGCTGCGCCACCATGTAAAGATTTCACAGCAAGTTAAACTGATATTTAGTAACGATAGAGTAACTTTGATCGCCAATGACGTTGTTGTGAATTGTGAAACAGGCTGTTCATAAATATAATAAAAATTGTTAAAAAAAATATCCATATCTACTCTCATACTGTTTGTTGATCACACATTCTCTACCGAAGATCTCAAATGTGCAGCAATACGAGACGGGTGAAATGTTATAGCAGTATTTTGACATGCATAGGCTAAACATGCTTTGATAATGCAACCTATGGATTACATAATAAAGTTTGGAATTTTCATGTGAGACAGGAGTAAGGATTTGGGGTTTCAGTGGGATTGGGATGATAGGAAAAAAGTTTGGATGACTGACGTGCCCAAAGTAAACTGCCTGTTATTCAGGCCCAGAAGCTAGGATATGCATATATTTGGTAGTATTGGATAGAAAACACTCAAATAATGTATGTGAGTAAAACAGAAATGATATGGCAGGCAAAAACCTGAGGAAAATCCATCAAGATCTTTTTTTTTGAGGTCACCACCCATTGAAAATGCTTGTCTATGGGGAAACTCAAAGGAAATCCTCCCAGATTGCAGTTGCTAAGGCTTCCACTAGATGTCAACAGTCTTTAGAAAGGGTTTCAGGCTTGTTTTTTGAAAAATGAGCTAGAATTTGTAGTTTTTCAAGGTGGCTCTCATTTTGACTGTAGTCTTGTGGCACGCATGGATGAGGGCGCACACTTCGTTATTTATCTCCCGTATTGAACATACTATATTCCGTCTTAAATATTATAGTTTATTTACATGTTAGGGTACCTGAGGATTGATTAGAAACGTTGTTTGACTTGTTTGGATGAAGTTTATTGGTAACTTTTGGGATTCCTTTGTCTGCATTTTGAACGAGGGGAACAGGTGGATTACTGAATCAAGCTCGCCAACTAAACTTACTTTTTTTGGGATATAAAGAAGGACTTTATTGAACAAAACAACCATTTGTTGTGTAGCTGGGACCCTTGCGATTGCAAACAGAGGAAGATCTTCAAAGGTAAGTGATTTATTTTATCGCTATTTCTGACTTTCGTGATGCCTCTGCTTGTTTGGAAAATGTTTTTTATGCTTTTGTATGCTGGGCGCTGTCCCCAGATAATCGCATGGTATGCTTTTGCCGTAAAGCCTTTTTGAAATCTGACAAAGCGGCTGGATTAACAAGAAGTTAAGCTTTAAAATTATGTTTGACACTGGTATTTTCATGAATGTTAAATATTACAATTTTTGTATTTTGAATTTCGCACTCTGCAATTTCACCGGATGTTGTCGAGATGGGGCGCTAGTGTCCCACCTTTCCCAAAGAGGTTTTTAAGGCCTCCCGGTTCTTCAAGATGTTCAAACGTTCATAGATGACCAGCAGGGTCAAATAGTAATCAGTGGTTGTAGAGGGTGCAACAGGTCAGTACCTCAGGAGTAAATGTCAGTTGGCTTTTCATAGCCGAGCATTCAGAGGTTGAGACAGCAGGTGCGGTAGAGAGAGAGTCGAAAACAGCATGTCCGGAACAAGGTAGCATGTCCGGTGAACAGGTCAGGGTTCTTTAGCTGTAGGCAAAAGTTGAAACTGGAGCAGCAGCACAACCAGGTGGACTGGGGACAGTCTGGAGTCATCAGGCCAGGTAGTCCTGAGACATGATCCTAGGGCTCAGGCCCTCCGGGAGGGGAGGGAGAGAGGGAGATAATTAGAGGGAGCATACTTAAATTCACACAGGACATCAGATAAGACAGGAGAATTACACCAGATATAACAGACTGACCCTAGCCCCCCGGCACATAGACTATTGCAGCATAGATACTGGAGACTGAGACAAGGGTTGGTCGGGGGACACTGTGGCCCCGTCCGACGATACTCCCGGACAGGGCCAACCAGGCAGGATATAACCCCACTCACTTTGCCAAAGCATAGCCCCCACACCACTAGAGGGATATCAACAGACTACCAAATTACTACCCTGAGACAAGGCTGAGTATAGCCCACAAAGATCTCCACCGCACGATCCCGAGGGGGCGCAAACCCGGACAGGAAGATCACGTCTGTGACTCAACGCACTCAAGTGACACACCCCTCCTAGGGACGGCATGGAGGACCACTAGTAAGCCAGTGACTCAGCCCCCATCAGAGGCAGAGAATCCCAGTGTAGAGAGGGGAGCCGGCCAGGCAGAGACAGCAAGGGCGATTCATCACTCCATTGCCTTGCCGTTCACCTTCGCACCCCTGGGCCAGACTACACTTAATCGTAGGACTTACTGAAGAGATGAGTCCTCTATAATGACTTAAAGGTCGAGACCGAGTCTGCTTCTCTCACTTGGATAGGCAGACCATTCCATAAAAATGTTGCTCTATAGGAGATTGCCTTGCCTCCAGCTGTTTGCTCAGGAATTCTAGGGACAATATGGAGGTCTGCGTCTTGTGACCCTAGTGTACGTTTAGGTATGTACGGCAGGACCAAATTGAAGAGATAGGTAGTAGCAAGCCCATGTAATGCTTTGTAAGTTAGCAGTTTAACCTGAAACCATCCCTAGCCTTAACAGGAAGCCATTTTAGAGATGCTAGCACTGGAGTAATATGATAAAACAGTCAGGATTCTAGCAGCTGTGTTTAGCACTAAATTAAGTTTATTTAGTGCTTTATCTGGGTAGCCAGAGAGTAGAGCATTGCAGTAGTCTAATGTAGAAGTGACATAACCATGGCTTAGCTTTTCTGCATAATGTTTTACAAAAAGTTTCAGATTTCTGTCCTTGAAATATTCTTGAAGAGAGATTAGGGACCAGAGTAATGCTGAGTTCCTTCACAGTTTTATTTGAGATGACTGTGCAACCATCACAATTGTCAGATCCAACAGCAGATCTCTTTGTTTCTTGGGACCTAGAACTAGCGTCTCTGTTTTGTCCGAGTTTAAAAGTAAAACATTTGCTGCCATCCAGCACAGGCTGAGACACAGGCTTCCAGGATAGGCAATTTTGGGGCTCCACCATGTTTCATCAAAATGTACAGCTGTGTGTTGTCCGCATTGCAGTGAAAGTTGACATTGTGTTTCCGAGTTAACTCACCAAGAGGTAGAATATATAGTGAAAACAATAGTGGTCCTATGACGGAACCTTGAGGAACGCCGAAACTCACAACTGATTTGTCAGAGGACAAACCATCCACAGCGAAGAACTGATATCAGATAAGATCTAAACCAGGCAAGAACTTGCCCAGGTAGAGCAATTAGGGTTTCTAATCTCTCCACAATAATGTTGTTATCAATGGTGTCAAAAGCAGCAGTAAGGTCTAGAAGCATGAGGACAGATGCAGAGCCTTGGTCTGATGACATTAAAAGGTAATTTACCACCTTCACAAGTGCAGTCTCAGTACTATGATGGGATCTAAAACCAGACTGGAGCATTTCATATAAACAATTTGTCATCAGGAAGGCAGTGAGTTGCTGCTCAACAGCTATTTTTTGTTGTTGTTGTGCGGAATGGGATAATCGATAAACAGTACCAGTCAAAGGTTTGGACACAGCTACTCATTCCAGGGTTTTTCTTTCTTTTTACTATTTTCTACATTGTAGAATATTAGTGAAGACATCAAAACTATGAAATAACACATGGAATTTTTTCATAGAAGACGTACATGAATTTATCACTGCTGAAGTGAACGCTATCCTCTCTTGTTGAATGCTGCTTTTAGTTTGTTGCAACCGTATCAAAAATACATTTTGGATTGTTCTTATACTCCTCAGTTAGGTTAGAAAAATAGGATGATCGAGCAGCAGTGATGGTTCTTCGATATTGCACTGTACTGTCTTTCCAAGCTATTTGGAAGATTTCCAGTTTGGTGGACAGCCATTTCCGTTCCAATTTTCTGGAAGATTGCTTCAGGGCTCGGGTATTTTCTGTATACCAGGGAGCAAATTTCTTGTGACAGATGTTTTTGGTTTATAGGGGTGCGACTGCATCTAGGGTATTACGTAAGGTTACATTTAGATCATCAATCAGATGGCTAACCAATTTTTGGACTCCGATATCATTGGGTAGGTGGAGGGAGTCTGGAAGGGCATCTAGGAATCTTTGGTTTGTCCGAGAATTTATAGCACAGCTTTTGATGATGCTTGGTTGGGGTCTAAGGACATACTTTTTTGCGATTGCAAACATAATAAAATGGTGGTCCGAAAGTCCACGATTATGAGGAAAAACATTTAGATACACAATATTTATTCCACAGGACAAAACTAGATCCAGGGTATGACTGTGGCAATGAGTAGGTCCGAAGACATGTTGAACAAAACCCATTGAGTCGATGATGGCTCCGAAAACCTTTTGGAGTGGGGCTGTGGACTTTTCCATGTGAATATTAAAGTCAACAGAAATTGGAATATTATCTGCCATGACTACAAGGTCCGACAGGAATTTAGGGAACTCAGTGAGGAACGCTGTATACGGCCCAGGAGGCTATGTGATTGGGCAGGCTGCATAGATTTCCTGACCAGAAGCTAAAAAGACAAAAACGCAGTCTTTTTTTTTGTAAATTGAAATTTGCTGTCGTAATTTGTTAGCAACACCTCCGCCTTTGCGGGATGCGCAGGGGATATGGTCACTATTGTAACCAGAAGGAGAGGCCTCATTTAACACAGTCAATTCATCAGGCTTGAGCCATGTTTCAGTCAGGCCAATCACATCAAGATTATGATCAGTGATTAGTTAATTGACCATGACTGCCTTGGAAGTGAGGGATCGAACATTAAGTAACCCTATTTTGAGATGTGAGATATCTTTATTCCAGTGAGATTGCTAAAGCGAACACCTCCATGTTTTGTTTTGCTCAACCTAGATTGAGGAACAGACACGGTGTCAATGGGGATTGCTGAGCTGACTGCACTGACTGTGCTAGTGGCAGACTCCACTAAGCTGGCAGGCTGGCTAACAGCCTTCTGTCTGGCCTGCACACTATCTCATTGTGTACTGTAGGTAGAGGAGTTAGAGCCCTGTCTATGTTCATAGATATGATGAGAGCACCCCTACAGCTAAGATGGAGTCCGTCACTCCTCAGCAGGCCAGGCTTGGTCCTGTTTGTGGGTGAGTCCCAGAAAGAGGGCCAATTATCTACAAATTCTATCTTTCAGGAGGGGCAGAAAACAGTTTTCAAACCAGCGATTGAGTTGTGAGTCTGCTGTAGAGCTCATCACTCCCCCTAACTGGGAAGGGGCCAGAGACAATTACTCGATGCCGACACATCTTTCTAGCTGGTTTACACGCTAAAGCTATGTTGCACTTGGTGACCTCTGACTGTTTCATCCCAACATTGTTGGTGCCGACGTGGATAACAATATCCCTATACTCTCTACACTCGCCAGTGTTAGCCTTAGCCAGCACCATCTTCAGATTAGCCTTTACGTAGGTCTCTGGGTGTTTCTTTTTAAGTCTAATATTGCGGGTAATGGAGTCGCCAATGACTAGGGTTTTCAATTTGTCAGAGCTAATGGTGGGAGGCTTCAGAGCTTGTAATGGGTGGAGGAGAGACCTGAGAAGGCTCGGCCTCTGAATCCGACTCGTTGCTTAATGGAGAGAACCGGTTTGAAGTTTCTGTCAGCTGAATGAGCGACACTGATTGAGCATGCCAACAGCATTTCTTTCCAGAAGCCTTGAGCAAATTGTCTGGCTGCGGGGGCGGTGTGGGGCGATTTATACCACTATGTGTACTTACTGGTGGCACAGATGCTGTTTTATCCTTTCCTACTCTTTAATTGCACTAATGATTGCATCTGAAGCTGTGCTTGCTACACGGCTATCCTCAACATAAGGCAATAGTTCTTGTGTATATTATTAGTACAGCGACTGCAATTAGATGGCATAGTGTTAATGTTACTACTTAGCTTTTTCGGCTGGTTGAGGTCCTGTAGAACCATGTCCAGATAAGTGTGAAAAAGTTGGAAAGGAAAAAACTAAGATGTTGGTAAATGTAATAAAAGTAAAAACGGAAAAGTTTGGCAGATAGTCAAGTAGCAACAAACAGCATAACAGCACAGAGACAAGTGCAGAAATTGAGGGCAGAGCAATAACAAACAGCCTATTTGTCATTGTACTCATTGTGCACACATTTGTTTACATTTCTCCTTTGCCAAGATAATCCATCCACCTGACAGGTGTGGCAAATCAAGAAGCTGAGTGAACAATAAAAGGCCACTCTAAAATGTGCAGTTTGGTCACACAACAGAATGCCATACTGTAGATGTCTCAAGTTTTGAGGGAGCATTCAATTTGCGTGCTGAATACAGGTATGTCCACTAGAGCTGTTGCCAGAGAATTGAATGTTAATTTCTCTATCATACGCCGTCTCCAATGTTGTTTAGAGAATTTGGTAGTACGTCCAACCAGCCTCACAACCGCAGACCACATGTAATCACGCCAGCCCAGGACCTCCACATCCGGCTTCTTCACCTGGATAGCTGGCGAAACTGTGGATTTGCACAACTGAAGAATTTGAAGTTATGTGAAGTTATGGCATAAGCTGCGGACAATGAACACAATTGTATTTTATCGATGGCAATTTGAATGCACAGAGATACCGTGACAAGATCCTGAGGCCCATTGCTGTGCCATTCATCCACCACCATCACCTCATATTTCATCATGATAATGCACAGTGTCACGCCTCTGGCGCTCGGGGGATCGCACACCTGTCACCATCATTACTCGCAGCTGCACAATATGGGACTCACCTGGACTCCATTACTTTGTTAATTGCCCTTCTATATCGGTCCTGTTCCTCAGTTGGTTCCCCGTGTCAGAATTATTGTCGATATGTCGTTTTGTTACCCCTGTCCAGACGCTATTCTTGTTTTGGTTTGATATCCGTTTTCCAGTAAATGTTCACTCCCTGTACTTGCCTCTCATCTCCAGCGTCGATCCTTACACACGGCCCCATGTAAACAAGGATCTGTACACAATTCCTGGAAGCTGACATGTCACCCATTGAGCATGTTTGGGATGCTATGGATCGCTGTTGTTCCAGTTCCCGCCATTATCCAGCGACTTCGCACAGCTATTGACAACCGTCTACAGGCCACAATCAACAGCCTGATCAACTCTATGCAAAGGAGATGTGTCGTGCTGCATGAGGCAAATGGTGGTCACACCAGGTACTGACTGGTTTTCTGATCCACAACCCTACCTTTTTTTGACCAACAGATGCATGTCTGTATTCCCAGTCATGTGAAATCCATAGATTAGGTCCCTAATTAATGTATTTCTATTGACTGATTTTCTTCTACAGTATGAGCTGTAACTCAGTAAAATCTTTGCAATTGTTGCATATTGCGTTTATATTTTTGCTCAATATACATAGACAGAGATTCAGATAAACAAAATCACACTGATTGATTATCAAACAAGTCACAGGCTTTTAGTCAGGAGTAGGACAGGCTACTACGCAAATGAAGAGCAAGCAGACTTGTATAAGATGCGAGCAAAATGTTCTGATCACCTAATATCTGAACAAACTAGAATACAAATTATCATTAGAAATCACCTCGAGTTAGCTAACAGTTCCACAGCCTAATTGTTACCAAATATCCAAACTGAGATCTTGGGCCCTTTGGTTTTTGTCCTAGCACTACATAGCTGATTCAAATAACCAACCACTCATCAAGCTTTGCTTATGTGAACCAGCTGTGTAGTGCTTGGGCAAAAAACTCAATGTGCACCCGGGGTTTTGGGCCAGGACCGAGTTTGGGAAACCCTGATCTAGGTGGCCACACACACGACTACTGCTTTAAATTAGTATAACGGTTGGATATAACTTTCGGAGTTTCAGTATAAGCAAGAATTTGATACGTGCCTTCAATTGAATTAGCCTACTTTAATCCAATATTTGAATCATTCAGTTGATCATAAGTAAGGTGAGTTTTCCTCGCTCTGTGCTTTTGCTAGGCCCAATGGCTGTTTCCTCCGCTACTCACTCTGCTGCCGCCCACCTCTGCCGTGCTGTTCTCAATACCAGTTTATATCAATATAGCCTAATCTGGCTTTTTTTCAGGTTTGGGCTCATTTAATTTCTGTGATGTCGGACCAGGCCTGGGCGTCAGCTCACCGTCCTTGGATCGGACGGGGATCGAATGTTCAGTTCTTATGAGAACTCGAAACTGCATTTTCTTATGCTGCCCATGTTATGTGTTTTGTGGAATTGCATTAGTGCGACAATGTGGAAAAATGTTGCAATTTCCCAGGTCTTGTCATTTTATATTTTCAGGAAATGTGAAGAGTGGTCCTAAGACAGTCCCGGGATCCCAATTACCTGTGTTAATCTCTAGCTAGCCGTGTCTAAGCCTAAACTATGACTGAATTTTAATCAAAATTGCGTTATTGACATGGGAAATATCAATATCCAAGAGGCTGCGATATTTTGAAATGCCAATTCATAAAAATAAAAAAACGTTTTATTTATTTCTCGAGTTGACATAGTTCTCTCTCCGTCTCTTATCTTTTGGCCACTTCCGAATCCCATACACCCCAAGCCCCGCCCCCTGTCACTTAAGCAGGCAGTTCCTCCTGCTCTAGATTCACTGCATGCATTGACCATAAAACAGCATGTAGTCAACAGATTTTTCCAAACAAGAACAACACAGCTTTTCACCTTGCCTATTAATATAAATCACGTTTTATATATTATACTATTTGTTTGTGTAACTTGCTCTCTGCAAAAGGCTGGTTACTTGGTCTTAGTAAGCTGCAAATGTGCCTACATTTTTTTTGTGTTAGCCCCTAATTCTAAACGCTAGCTACCTAGCTAGCTGGCTAGATAAATCCCCTGAGCAAACCTTTGCTCTAAGACAGGCCGGTACCAGTGCTGGAGTATATCAGCATTGTTTGTGCAACAGCTTGATCTTAACAAGAGAGGAAAAGGCGCAGAATATTAAAAAAGCTTTGTCTGAATGTACCTATCTATTTAAAAATAATTAGACTCCCATGGAAAACACTGACCAACACTTTGGTTCCTTCTCTGTCACAACTATCTTCTCCCTTATCTTTTTATTCGTTGTCATGCCAAACAAAACTACATTCCAAGTGCCCACTGATCATTCTATTTTTATGATTCCAAAAGTTTACCCAAGAGATTTAATCTATAATCACAAGTCAATTCAAAACCACAATATTTGGTACACATATATTGTGCAGCCCTAGCTGTGACTAACATTGACACTGACAGATTCACATTTTAATGTCACATGCACAAGTACAGTGAAATGTCTTTCTTGCAAACTCAAAACCCAACAACGCAATAATCAATAACAATGTATTACTATATAAAAAGCACACAATAATTAAGAATAAGAAATATAAAATACACATTAAAGTAAGTACAGTGGCTTGCGAAAGTATTCACCCCCCTTGGCATTTTTCCTATTTTGTTGCCTTACAACCTGGAATTAAAAGGGATTTTTGGAGGTTTGTATCATTTGATTTACACAACATGCCTACCACTTTGAAGATGCAAAATATTTTTTATTGTGAAACAAACAAGAATTAAGACAGAAAAACTGAAAACTTGAGCGTGCATAACTATTCACCCCCCCCCCCCCCCAAAGTCAATACTTTGTAGAGCCACCTTTTGCAGCAAATACAGCTGCAAGTCTCTTGGGGTATGTCTCTATAAACTTGGCACATCTAGCCACTGGGATTGCTCCAGCTCCTTCAAGTTGGATGGGTTCAAGCTAGTGTACAGCAATCTTAAGTCAAACCACAGATTCTCAATTGGATTGAGGTCTGGGCTTTGACTAGGCCATTCCAAGACATTTAAATGTTTCCCCAGAGTGTTGGTTTAGCAGTATGCTTAGGGTCATTGTTCTGCTGGAAGGTGAACCTCAGTCCCAGTCTCTAATCTCTGGAAGACAAACAGATTTCCCTGTATTTAGCACCATCCACCATTCCTTCAATTCTGACCAGTTTCCCAGTCCCTGCCAATGAAAAACATCCCCACAGCATGATGCTGCCACCACCATGCTTCACTGTGGGGATGGCATTCTCAGGGTGATGAGAGGTGTTGGGTTTGCACCAAAGATAGCAATTTCCTTGATGGCCCAAAATAACAATTTTAGTCTCATCTGACCAGAGTACCTTCTTCCATATGTTTGGGGAGTCTCCCACATGCCTTTTGGCGAACACCAAACTTGTTTGCTTAATATTTTCTTTAAGCAATGGCTTTTTTTCTGGCCCCTCTTCCGTAAAGCCCAGCTCTGTGGAGTGTACGGCTTAAAGTGATCCTATGGACAGACACTCCAATCTCCGCTGTGGAGCTTTTCAGCTCTTTCAGGGTTATCTTTGGTCTCTTTGTTGCCTCACTGATTTAATGCCCTCCTTGCCTGGTCCGTGAGTTTTTGATATGTTTTTATAACCCAACCCTGATCTGTACTTCTCCACAATTTTGTCCCTGACCTGTTTGGAGAGCACCTTAGTCTTCATGCTGCCGCTTCCTTGGTTGTGCACCTTGCGTAGTGGTGTTGCAGAATCTGGGGCCTTTCAGAACAGGTACACTACCGTTCAAAAGTTTGGGGTCACTTAGAAATGTTCTTGTTTTTGAAAGAAAAGCACATTTTTTGTCCATTAAAATGACATAAAATTGATCAAAAATACAATGTAGACATTGGTAATGTTGTAAATGACATTTGTAGCTGGAAATGGCAGATTTCTTTATGGAATATCTACATAGGCGTACAGAGGCCCATTATCAGTAACCATTACTCCTGTGTTCCAACGGCATGTTGTGTTAGCTAATCCAAGTTTATCATTTTAAAATGCTAATTGATCATTAGAAAACCCTTTTGCAATTATGTTAGCACAGCTGAAAACTGTTGTGCTTATTAAAAAAGCAATAAAACTGGCCTTCTTTAGACTAGTTGAGTATCTGGAGCATCAGCATTTGTGGGTTCAACTACAGGCTCAAAATGGCCAGAAACAAAGCACTTTATTCTGAAACTCGTCAGTCTATTATTGTTCTGAGAAATGAAGGCTATTTCTTGCGAGAAATTGCCAAGAAACTGAAGATCTCGTACAACGCTGTGTACTACTGGCTGGTTCACTAGCTAACGTTAGCTAGCTAACAGAACACTTTAACTTGACATTAGGATTATGCAGTTTTACTACGCAACACATAAAAAAGCATTGTTAGACAGAATTACATAGACATGCTGACCTGCTCAAATAGACAGAAGCATGCTATATTGCCCTCTCATTATCTCAACCAATCATGGCTAGCGGGAAGGTTGCTGGCTTTTTCTGTGGCTTAACCAAATAGGCTCGTAATTTACAATTGTATTCATATTTACAGATGGCATACATTTTTGTTATTAAGGCACATGAAAGTTCACATGTTTAAGAAGTCATTTCTGCATTTAGATAAAACAAAAAAAACTCACGTTCTTATGGCTCTCCTGTGTAGTGACCAGCGACATATGCCTAGTTTCCTGGAAAGGGTCACATTTGTAAAGCACACTGCTGGGTATTATTCTAATGAGCTCCTCCCTAAAACTATTTGTATTTTGATAAAATTTGGCCTTGTTTGGGGCCGGAGGTCATTAGAATAATACCCAGCAGTGTGCTTTGCAAGTGTTCATTTTCATTTCCATTTTGGTCATTTAACAGATACTCTTATCCAGAGTGACTTACAGTCAGTGTAATAAACTAAGGTAACCAAGAATATACCACAGTCATGGCAAGTAAAGAGATTATGTTACTGTTACTGAAAATGTTGTATCTAAACAGTTTACTTGCAAGTATATCTTACAAAATAAGCTGTACAAATTGTAGTTCAGGCCTATGAAATACAAATGAC
Source organism: Salvelinus namaycush (assembly GCF_016432855.1). Taxonomy (NCBI): domain Eukaryota; kingdom Metazoa; phylum Chordata; class Actinopteri; order Salmoniformes; family Salmonidae; genus Salvelinus; species Salvelinus namaycush. Next base: position 9,097,654 of record NC_052332.1, on the reverse strand, counting down.
AAAATAGCTATTGAAAGTATTGAAATACCTGCAGTCGTGGCCAAAAGTTTTGAGAATGACACAAATATTAATATGCTGCCTCAGGTTATATGATGGCAGGGTCCCTGCTCATCTGCGTGAACGTGCCTTAGGCATGCTGCAAGGAGGCATGAGGACTGCAGATGTGGCCAGGGCAATAAATTGCAATGTCCGTACTGTGAGATGCCTAAGACAGCGCTACAGTGAGACAGGACGGACAGCTGATCGTCCTCGCAGTGGCAGACCATGTGTATCAACAGGATCGGTACATCCGAACATCACACATGCGGGACAGGGACAGGATGGCAACTACAACTGCCCGAGTTACACCAGGAATGCACAATCCCTCCATCAGTGCTCAGACTGTCCACAATAGGCTGAGAGAGGCTGGACTGAGGGCTTGTAGGCCTGTTGTAAGGCAGGTCCTCACCAGACATCACCGGCAACAATGTCGCCTATGGGCACAAACCCACCGTCGCTGGACCAGACAGGACTGGCAAAAAGTGCTCTTCACTGATGAGTCGCGGTTTTGTCTCACCAGGGGTGATGGTCGGATTTGCGTTACACCGAGGCCTGTGTGGGATCAATTTGGAGGTGGAGGGTCCATCATGGTCTGGGGCGGTGTGTCACAGCATCATCAGACTGAGCTTGTTGTCATTGCAGGCAATCTCAACGCTGTGCGTTACAGGGAAGACATCCTCCTCCCTCATGTGGTTTATCCCTTCCTGCATGCTCATTCTGACATGACCCTCCACCATGACAATGCTAACAACCATACTGCTCGTTCTGTGCGTGATTTCCTGCAAGACAGGAATGTCAGTGTTCTGCCATGGCCAGCGAAGAGCCTGGATCTCAATCCCATCGAGCACGTCTGGGACCTGTTGGATCGCAGGGTGAGGGCTAGGGCCATTCCCCTCAGATATGTCCGTGAACGTGCAGGTGCCTTGGTGGAAGAGTGGGGTAACATCTCACAGCAAGAACTGGCAAATCTGGTGCAGTCCATGAGGAGGAGATGCACTGCAGTACTTAATGCAGCTGGTGGCCACACCAGATACTGACTGTCACTTTTGATTTTGACCCCCCTCTTTTTTCAGGGACACATTATTCCATTTCTGTTAGTCCAATGTCTATGGAACTTGTTCAGTTTATGTCTCAGTTGTTGAATCTTGTTATGTTCATACAAATATTTACACATGTTAAGTTTGCTGAAAATAAACGCAGTTGACAGTGAGAGGACGTTTCTTTTTTTGCTGAGTTTATATACACGCATAAAATAAGACCCGTATTAAGGGTTATCTCAGTAGTTGGATGAGCGAAAATGTCCCTTATGCTCCTTGACTGAATTCATTCTAAATGTATAGTCTGTTGTTGCTGTCCTTGTGGGGCAATCCAGGTGTGCATTGGTCAGTCTGTTTCTCTGTTTTTGTTTCACAATGTTCATTGTTGAAAATGTTGCTTCACATGAATAAGTACTGACAAAAAATGTCACCTTTTGCACACACTGCTTCAGAAGTGGATACACTGTGTCTGACACAAGGCTCCAGAAATGAGTAACAGCTGATTTTAGTTCACCTTGCAATGTGTCATTTGCCTGCAGCTCCACTATCTCACTCTCTATTCCAGCACGGTCAGGACAGAGGGCTGTGATGACTGGGGTCAGAGATGACACTGGCACATGAAAGGGGTTCTCAATGAAGTTTTAAAAAATCCTTGTATTTCATTATATCCTTGAATTTTGACTCTAACTCGAACTTCAACTCTTCCAACACATGCACAAATACATCATAGCTAAAATGTTGCAGTGTGTCTGGGTTGGATGTGGTGACTGCTCTGAGTTTTGGGAAATGAACAAACTGTCTGTCAGGTATGGACAGTGTGCTGATTTTAAATTGAAATACTGTGACTACACGCAGTATTTTGCCGAAGTTTTAGCTTTCCCTTGGAGCTGGAGATTCAGCATGTTCAGGTGGCAGGTCATGTCAGTTAAAAAAGCCAGCTTTAATATCCACTGTGGTCAGCCAGCTCTGGCTCCTCTCTCCCCTTGTTTGCAACAAATTCATGGATTTGAGGGAGGAGAGAGAGAAATCTTTCCAAAACTCTGCCATGAGACAGCCATCTCACCTCATTGTGAAACATCAAGTCACAGTATTCTGTCTGGTATTCCTCCAGCAACTCGCGGAATTGCCGGTGATTCACTGCCCTCACAATAATAATGTTCACCACGCGCACGACTTGCTGCATCACATTCTGTAAGTCAGAGTCTTTGAGTTGAGCCACAAGTGCTTCCTGAAGAATAATACAATGAAACGTAACAAATTCGTGAATATCCTCTCTCTTTCTCATCAGGCCTATGAGTCCCTTCTCCTTCCCTTGCATGTTTGGGGTGCCATCAGTGCACACAGATGCCAGATTTGACCAGTTAATATTATTATCATCAAAACATGTAACAAGGGCTTTCCGAATTTCCTCTCCCCGTATTTGTCCCTGAAGTAACAGTGAACCTAAAAGTTCCTTTCTGAATGACTCATTTTGAGGGAAGTGGACCCAAACACATAATTGGGCAATGTCAATTACATCAGTGCTTTCGTCAAGCGCAATAATAAAACACGGTGCCACGGATATGTCAGTAATTAGTTTCTTACCGATGTCCTCGCCGATGTCTTCTATGCATCTTGTATTGGTCGAGTCTAAGAGTTGCAATCCTCGGATTAGCCCCTTTTTTCAATTTTCGCCTAAAATGACATACCCAAATCTAACTGCTTGTAGCTCAGGCTCTGAAGCAAGGATATGCATATTCTTGGTGCCATTTGAAAGGAAACACCTCGAAGTTTGTGGAAATGTGAAAGGAATGTAGTAGAATATAACACAATAGATCGGGTAAAAGATAATAGAAAGAAGAAACTAAACATTCTTTTGTATTTTTTTGTACCATCATCTTTGAAATGCAAGAGAAAGGCCATAATGTATTATTCCAGCCCAGGTGCAATTGAAATGTTGGCCACTAGATGGCATCAGTGTCTGTCTAAAGTTATAGACTGATCCAATGAACCATTGCATTTCTGTTCAAAATGTTGTATCAAGACTGCCCAAATGTGCCTAATCTGTTTATTAATAACTTTTCATCTTCAAAATTGTGCACTCTCCTCAAACAATAGCATGGTATTCTTTCACTGTAACAGCTACTGTAAATTGGACAGTGCAGTTAAATTATCAAGAATTTAAGCTTTCTGCCAATATCAGATATGTCCTGGGAAATGTTCTTGTTACTTACAACCTCATGCTAATCGCATTAGCCTAGCTCAATCGTCCCGTGGAAGGGACACCGATCCCGAAGAAGTTTAAAAACAATTGACTGCTATCTGGCAAATAAGACAAAGTGAGCTAGTACCATCATGCAGTACAAAAAAAATATTGTCTGTCCATTTCTCTTGCAACTTTCTGTGTTTTTCTTGAATCGCCCGTATCCTTCTCTTAGCCACCGGCGCCACGTTAGCCAAGTTAGCTATGTTAGCTAGCTGCATTTCCCTGCCGCCATCTTCCTGATTTTCCTGGTTCTCCAGTGGTGGTTCGTTCATAGCTGTCATGTTGTTTTCCAGCTCTTCCCCCTCATTTTCATTGTCAATAGATTTACGTTTCTTTTTTACAATAAATCGATCCATGTCGACCAGTCTGCAAAATTAGCTAGTAGCAAACTGATATGTGTCGGTTGCTGTAGCTGAGCAGTTACGTTCTATTTCGGCAAACGTTCTATTTCGGCCTTTCTGTTCAACAGGTGCGCTATTCTGCCATCTATCTGCCATCCAGGGAACAATAGATACATTATATATGGGGCGGCAGGTAGCCTAGTGGTTAGAGTGTTGGGCCAGTAATCAAAAGGTTGCTAGATCAAATCCCCGAGCTGACAAGGTAAAAATCTGTCGTTCTACCCCTGAACAAGGCAGTTAACCCACTGTTCCTAGCCCTTCATTGTAAATAAGAATTTGTTCTTAAACTAACTTGCCTAGTTAAATATAAAATATTCAAATAAGTGATTCAGGCCTGAATAAAACACATTGAATTGAAATTGTAACATTATTAAGTATTATGAATGGAAAATCACCATAAACTGCAAATTAAGGGCTTATGGGTGGTGCAATGAGTACCACTGATATAGCCTATAATTGTAGCTATCAGAACCATACAGTTGTCTAATCGTGTAAACAAATGTTATGGTATGATCATTCACATTGGAACCCATACATCAATATGGGATGTATGGGAAACAAATGAAACATGAAAACATACCTATAAATACATTTCCTGTCAAACACAATATCCAATATGGCTACCCAGTAGCAGCTGTGAGTGTTGTTGATTGACATGGCTGGGGGATTAGTGAAACAGAGAGGGCTCAAAATGTCAGCTTTATGATGAGCTGTGGCCAATGTTTTCATTGGAATCACCTTGAGGAGAAAAGATGAGGAGAGAGACAAGATGATTGGGAAAGATGATGGGTGCATCTTTACCAGGGAAGTAGAAGTCTGAGGTTTGTGCTGTATCGAAAGATATCTACGGTATGACCACCATAACTTGATGCCCATCGCCGACTCCAGTAACATCAGATTCTGTAGGTATAAGCTATTCCTTCCAGGTCTTCATCTTTACTCCAATCCTTAACAATCATCACCATCTTCATCATCATCAACATCACTAGGATAAAACAAACACTGAACAATCTCCATCCAATCAATCTGTCCACTAAATTATACACATAGGCAATCTCTGGGAGTCAGAAATATAATATGTAGACATAACACCAATATCTGCTGAGTCCAAGTTACAGAGAGATTTGCCTCATGACTCAAATGGAATTCTTCTGCTGCTCTAGTTTCAAGTTCAAATTTGTATATGTATATATTATTATGAAATGTTTTATTTAGTACGTACATGATACACATGGTATACATCGTCCAACAAAATTCTTACTTGCAGGTTCCGTCTTGACAACGCAACAACAATAAGAAATAAAAGAGAAGTATTCAAACATAAAGTAAATGGCTCCGTAGAATATTTTTGATATAAAATAATTTTGGGCCTTACTGCTATTAGGCCATACAAACGCAATAAATAATATATTCACTACATGGAACAACAGATAGTCCCCCCAAAAATCTAAAGAAAGTTTATTCTGAAGTGTCTGTCATATATCTGATTTCACAGAAGTGTGATTGACTTGGAGTTACATTGTGTTGTTTAAGTGTTCCCTTTATTTTTTTGAGCAGTGTATATATATTTTTTTACATGTCTAACATGTTATTTTGGCATTAATACGTGTCGCATATCAGTTTTCAAACAATGTAAAAAAATATATAATTGAGTTAATAAAGCTGCATACCTCTTTTTTGCTTTTTTGAGTAAGGCAGCACCAAAATGCAGGTGTCAGCCTAGCTCAGTGTTTTCTGTGGTGGTGTTGGAAAATACAGCGCTTAGGAGTTGCTAATGTTCTCTAGTTGTGCCGTGATTGGCTCAGTGTTCTGTCACTCATGAGGACACTACGTCAAAGCAGAATCTACGGGAGAGCTCTAAAATTCAAGCCCCTTGGGTGCTGCCGGAGAGTTCCATTAGAAGTGCCCATCCAAGAAGGCTCAAGGTCATTGGCCACAGATATAATTACATCAAATCACGTTATATCTACAGTAGCTTTGATTGGACTGATCATACTTTCAAAATCTTAGCTAGCAAGCTAGACAAGCAGTAATCATCATGAATCACATAGACAATCTACTGGCAAATCCTTTTCAATCCTTGTCATATGAAGAGAAATAGATAAATAAATAGATAGATACAACGTATCGGTGCTCATCAGCTATTGGACACAAACATTACACACAAGTTGGAAATCGCAAATTCAACAATGAGTGCTTTGGAAGGAATCAGTAACTAACTGTAAGTATTGCAAAGCTATCCCTAGCCTGCTATTCAGTGGAGTGGGTGTGTGGTCTGAGTTTAAGGGTTTCTTTTCCAAGCTTAAAAGGATAAACATTCGACACCATGGGCCAGAAAAAGTTGAATACATTGGCCATGCTGTCAATCCAGTGTGATTTCTGCCACGTTCAACACAACTGGAAACTAGGAACTGGGAAATCTCAGACTTCAGAAACTTCCAGACAACTGGGAACTCAGAAAAAAATGAGTTCCAACTGGCAAAATACTTTTTGAACCGTCATCCAACTCGGAATTCCAAGTCGGGAACTCGGACCTCTTTCAAGAGCTCCGATCTGAAGATCACTGACGTCATGCTTCAACCTTGTTTTCTCAGAGTTCCCAGTTGTCTTGAAAGCACCATAAATCCAGAGAATGACAGACTTTGATGGCAAAGTTTGATTACAAAATTTGCCCAGGAGGACTGTAGGCTGAGCTGTAGGCTTTATGTAGGCCTTAACAGTTTGTGGGAACCGTTTGTCACCGTTATAGTGCAATTCATGTATTGTTTAGTGTTGTGTTGTGTAGTGACTTTGTTGGCACGCATCAAACAGTTTTGGTGGGTGTTTTCCCCACCAAGATGTACATACTAAAATCGTCTCTGTGTGGGCCTTAACTGTTTGTGGGCATCGTTTGTCACTGTTATAGTGCAATCATGTATTGTTTAGTGTTGTTTGTGTAGTGGCTTTGCTGGCATACATAAAACATTTTTTTTTTTTTGCCCAACCAAGATTTACGTGCTAAAATTGCCAAGGAGTATAATACAGGAATGCACAATTTATGGTACAATATTTACACATGAATCAGAGAAAGGATTGGGGGTCAAGTGTTTAAATTGTGCAGTATTAGCAATAGTAAATAGGAATCTGGTAGCAGCAAATTGTGATGTGTGTGTGTAGCATGAATTTATATGTCTGTGTGGGTGTGTGCATGAGTGAGTGCATGTTCGCTAAGGTGCGGAGAGTCAATTCAGGTGGTCAGTCCAGTTCAAGGTTCAGTCTCTGAGCCTGTTGGTATCAAACTCCGTGCTCTAATACCTTCTTCCCGACGAGAAGGGAGTGAACAGCTTGTGGCTGGGGTGTGTGGGGTCTTTGATGAAGCTACGGGACTTCCTCAGACACGGGAACCGGCTCTCAGCATAGTACGGATTTCTCCGTACATCCAGGGTTTTTGGTTGGGGTAATGCCCGGATTGTTAATCAGGGTACAACATCATCAACACATTTCCTAATGAAACCTGTGACTGACCATGTATATTCCTCAATGTTGATGGATGAGTCCTTGGGTGGAAGAATCTTTGAACATATTCCGAACAGTATTCTCAAACCAGTCCTGCAGCATTGAGTCTGCCTCTGTCCAGCACTCTATATTCACTACATATTTCAGTCTGACTGCCGTCTTTGAAGTCGTTTTGGGGTGACGTCAAAATGAGAGATGTTGTACAAAACAAGGTCATTAGCGATTGAATCATCTCTAAGCAATCAGAGTATCGAAGCCAATGGCACATTTTCAAAATGGCACTTTACCCACGTGTGTGCTGGCATCAGTTTCTGGGACCAATCAGAATGGTTAGAATGTGTTTGTGTTCTAGAAATCGTTGGGAAGTTACTCAGATCCAGACTCATAGCTGTGAAGAAACTATTTGTCCGTGGGCGTGGCATACCGTTTGGCTGGAGCAAGGAGTTTGAGTAGCCAGGCAACAGAGAGAGGGCAACGGTTTCCACAGCAACACTGACTCTGGAGTGAAAGACTGCCATGCTAACCCATTAAGGCTGATAATCATATGGTCCATACGTATGCTATTGTACGGTCCCCGGGATGGCAACCTATAGCTGGCTCAGCCTCACTGATGTGTTTGACTCTTCAATGTAAATACTGAGAATACCCTGGCTGGCATTCAGGTGTTTTATCTGAAGAGTTCAGGACTGGTTATAGGCTATGGTGTGAATGTGTGTGTGTGTTTGATGGACGAGAGATTGATGGGGGCCCTGGAGCTAATGGTCACCTGGAGTTCTGCCGAGAGAGAGAGAGAGAGAGAGAGAGAGAGAGAGAGAGAGAGAGAGAGAGAGAGAGAGAGAGAGAGAGAGAGAGACTTGGTTATTGTTGTTACTGTTGTCCCGTTGACAATTTTGATTCTCATTTTTATATTGTAAATATCCAAAATAAGCTTGGCAATATGTACATTGTTGCGTCATGCCAATAAAGCAAATTGAATTGAAAAAAATATATAATAATTGAGAGAGAGAGAGAGAGAGAGAGAGAGAGAGAGAGAGAGAGAGAGAGAGAGAGAGAGAGAGAGAGAGAGAGAGAGAGAGAGAGAGAGAGAGAGAGAGAATGAATGGATAAAGGCTCACTATGGATTGTGAACCATATTATTAAGTGTTTGTGTATGAGAATGTGTGTATGTTTTAGCCTGTAAGTGTGCAGAGTGAGAGAGAACGAGCGAGTGAAAGGGAGGGAGAGAAAAAAAGAGAGGCAGAGCGTGTTTGTGTGTGTGTGTGCACACGTGCATTATGTGTGTCTATGCGTGTGTGTCAGTGACATGTGCCCTGGTCACGTGTACAATCGAGACAGTCAGTTGACAGTGGGGCTGACAGCTCTCCCATAGTCCCTGATTAAACACCAGCTCTGTCATTCCCCCATCCCTCCCTCCTTCCATGCATCCCTCTTTCCCTCCATCTCTCCCTGCCTCTCTCCTTTCCTCCATCCATTCACCCACCCATCCCCCCTCCCCTCTCTCCCTCCTGTCATCCTTCTTCCCTCACTCCGTGTCTGTCACCTGAGCCAGATCAAGGCTGGAGATCATAATACACAGAAAAGAACACACCTCTGGTGACCTCACTACAGTATGAGTCCACAAAAGCAGTGGGCCTAATATGGTTTCAGTCTCTCTAGGGCTGGGGTACACACAGCAGTGTTTGTGTGCGTGTGCGTGTGTGTTTGTGTGTGTGTGTGTTGAAGCTTAGACAATGGGTGTAATTTGCCTGGTGTTGGGACTAGGTCCATATGGGGTACATTTCTATGAGTTTGCAGTTTGAAGCAATGTTGCTGGGTCGTCCCATTAGATTTCAATCAAATTTTGACCGCACCCCAAAACCTCTCATACATATTTGCCCATGGGAGAAGTGGTCAGAAAGTGTGCCGAAACATTCACGAGATCAAAGTTCGGTCAAAAAGTAATCGAAATCAAATGGAACGACACTGCTGTCAAAACAGAAAATGGGTAGCGAGAGGGGGGGGGGGGGGGGGGGGAGAGAGAAGGCAGGAGACCATCTAATACACACAAAAAAATGTGGGTTCCTCAAATGTTCTTTGGATAAGGGTGATTGTTCTATGTGGAACTATGACTCAAATCACTTTTTGAGCTCTTCAATGGTTCTTTACAGTTCACAAAATGTGCTTATTAAAATGTAAGCGAGGCGGCTCATTTGAATGTAGACTCACATATAGCCTCGTGTCAATTGAGAATGGTTGACTAAATCACTCAGTGGTTCTCAATTCTCTCCTCAGGGACCCCCAGCTGGTCCAGAGTTAGTTACCGTGATTTAACTTGTCAATAAACACAATACTAAAGCCTAAAGAATTTTAACAATCTAATATGGCTGACCAGAATAAAAAAACATATGGTTCTTCAAAGCATCTACAAAGAACCTTTCCATGAAGATTCTATAAAGAACCATAAAAAGGGCTCTGTATAGCCCCAAAAAGGGTTGTAACCACAGGGGAACCCTTTTTGGGGCCATTTAGAACCTTTTTAAATGGGTCTTTATAGAACCTTAGGAAAGGGTTCCTAATGGCACCAGACAGGTTCCATTTAGAACCTTATGAGCATGGTTATTCATTGAACCTTCAAAAAAGGGTTCTATATAGCACCAAAAAGGGTTGCGCTATGGTTAAAAGCCAAAGAACTCCTATCTGGTACTATTTACAAGAACATGTATTTTTGTTTGTGTGTGCAGTGTACAGTGCAGCAAAACCAGGGTGACGTTAGCACTTCCAATGGGCACTAGGCAACAATGATTATCATGTTTCTTTTTATAACTTCTCAACTCATCAGTATGGTCTCCTGTGACACTTTCTGTGTGTGTGTGCGTGTGTTTTATCTTCTCTATGCTCCTCTGTGACTACACCCTTACAAAAAAAAAACATGTGAAATTGAAACACCTTTTCACATGTGAAGAGAATCAAATGTTTTCATCTCACAAAGGTGAATTGCGAGTTCACACGAGTAAAACAATTTCACATGCAAGACAACTCTGTGTGCAAATCTCACTTTCACATGTGGAATTGCAAGTTCACATGTGGGGGTGAAATATTGTTAGTCTGCTCACGTGAAAAGGTGGAGTTGACATGTTTCAGTAGCAGTGTTTCCACATGTGGAATTGCAAATTATTTGCCATTCTGTAAAAAGGTTACTAAGCCTACCTAAGTAAAATACTTCAAGTGCGTTATCATGCCATTATTATTGTAGTTCTCCATTGTGTTGCACTGCTACACATGTATACTTAGCACTGCCACTAGAGAGAGGCAATCTGAGTGTTACTTCTTCAGGTGCGATTCTCTTCTTTGTATTTTGGTCCGTGACTGTTGAAAGAAGCCCAGTGAAAAGAGCAGAGAAGCTAGCTCTCCGTGTCTCCTTATTTTTTATCCTCTTTTTTTGGTTTGTATCCATGGTTAGGTTTTAAAAATCTAGAGATACAGTTGAGGTCGGAAGTTTACATACACCTTAGCCAAATACATTTAAACTTAGTTGTTCACAATTCCTGACATTTAATCCTAGTAAGAATTCCCTGTCTTAGGTCAGTTAGGATCACCACTTTATTTTAAGAATGTTCAATGTCAGAATAATAGTAGAGAGAATAATTTATTTCAGCTTTTATTTCTTTCATCACATTCCCAGTGGGTCAAACGTTTACATACACTCAATTATTATTTGGTAGCATTGCCTTTAAATTGTTTAACTTGGGTCAACAGTTTTGGGTAGCCTTCCACAAGCTTCCCACAATAAGTTGGGTGAATTTTGGCCCATTTCTCCTGACAGAGCTGGTGTAACTGAGTCAGGTTTGTAGGCCTCCTTCCTCGCACACACTTTTTCAGTTCTACCCACAAATTTTCTTTCAGATTGAGGTCAGGGCTTTGTGATGGCCGCTCCATACCTTGACTTTGATGTCCTTAAGCCATTTTGCTTGGGGTCATTGTCCATTTGGAAGACCCATTTGCGACCAAGCTTTAACATCCTGACTGATGTCTTGAGATATTGCTTCAATATATCCACATAATTTTCCCACCTCATGATGCCATCTATTTTGTGAAGTGCACCAGGCCCTCCTGCAGCAAAGCACACCCACAACATGATGCTGCCACCCCCGTGCTTCACAGTTGGAATGGTGTTCTTCGGCTTGCAAGCCTCCCCCTTTTCCTCCAAACATAACCATGGTCATTATGGCTAAAAGGTTATATTTTTGTTTCATCAGACCAGAGGACATTTCTCCAAAAAGTACAATCTTTGTCCCCATGTGCAGTTGCAAACCTTAGTCTGGCTTTTTATGGCGGTTTTGGAGCAGTGGCTTCTTCCTTGCTAAGCAGCCTTTCAGGTTATGTCGAGATAGGACTTGTTTTACTGTGGATATAGATACCTTTGTACCTGTTTCCTCCAGCATCTTCACAAGGTCCTTTGCTGTTGTTCTGGGATTGATTTGCACTTTTCGCACCAAAGTACGTTCATCTCTAGGAAACAGAACGTCTCCTTCCTGAGCGGTATAACGGCTGTGTGGTCCCATGGTGTTTAAACGTGCGTACTACTGTTTGTACAGATTAATGTGGTACCTTCAGGCGTTTGGAAATTTCTCCCAAGGATGAACCAGACTTGTGGAGGCCTTGGCTGATTTCTTTTGATTTTCCCATGATGTCAGGCAAAGAGGCACTGAGTTTGAAGGTAGGCCTTGAAATACATCCACAGGTACACCTCCAATTGATTAAAATTATGTAAATTGACTCAAATGATGCCAATTAGCCTATCAGAAGCTTCTAAAGCCATGACATTATTTTCTGGAATTTTCCAAGCTGTTTAGAGGCACAGTCAACTGAATGTATGTAAACCTCTGACCCACTGGAATTGTGATTTATAAGTGAAATAATCTGTCTGTTAACAATTGTTGGGAAAATGACTTGTGTCATGCACAAAGTAGATGTCCTAACCAACTTGCCAAAACTATAGTTGGTTAACAAGAAATTTGTGGAGTTGAAAAACGAGTTTTAACAAACTATAGTTTTGGCAAGTCAGTTAGGACATCTACTTTGTGCATGACACAAGTAAGTTTTCCAACAATTGTTTACGGACAGATTATTTCACTTATAATTCACTGTATCACAATTCCAGTGGGTCAGAAGTTTACATACACTAAGTTGACTGTGCCTTTAAACAGCTTGGAAAATTCCAGAAAATGATGTCATGGCTTTAGAAGCTTCTGATAAGCTAATTGGCATCATTTGAGTCAATTGGAGGTGTACCTGTGGATGTATTTCAAGGCCTACCTTCAAACTCAGTGACTCTTTGCTTGACATCATGAGATGTCAAAATAAATCAGCCAAGACTTCAGAAAAACAATTGTAGACCTCCACAAGTCTGGTTCATGTCACGCCCTGGCCATAGAGCGGGACGTACACATCTGGCCTCCAGTGCATCTCTACGGCCCAGGATATCCTGCGCCGGCTCTGCGCACTGTGTCTCTGGTGCGCCTGCACAGCCCAGTGCATCCTGTGCTAGCGCCCTGCATTTGCCTGGCGAAAGTAACCATCCAGCCAGGACGGGTTGTGCCAGCTCTACGCTTGAGACCTCCAGTGCGCCTCCAAGGCCCAGTGTATCCGGTTCCGATTCCACGCACCAGGCTTCTTGTACGCCTCCACAGTCCAGTACGTCCTGTGCCTCCTCTCCACACTCGCCCTGAGGTGCGTGTCATCAGCCCGGTGCCACCGGTGCCGGTCCCACGCATCAAGCCTCCAGTGCGCCTACACACACCAGAGCTTCCGGCGACAGTTCCCAGTCCAGAGCTTCCGGCGACAGTTCCCAGTCCAGAGCTTCCGGCGACGTTTCACAGTCCGGAATCTCCAACGAAGGGCCACAGTCCGGGAACCTCCAACGACGGGCGACAGTCCGGAGCCTCCAGCGACGGTCCCCAGTGCGGAGCCTCCAGCGACGGTCCCCAGTGCGGAGCCTCCAGCGACGGTCCCCAGTCTGGAGCCTCCAGCGACGGTCCCCAGTCCGGAGCCTGCAGCGACGGTCCCCAGTCCGGAGCCTGCAGCGACGGTCCCCAGTCCGGAGCCTGCAGCGACGGTCCCCAACCTAAGTGTATGTAAACTTCCGACTTCAACTGTATTTTAGTAGTGTATTTTTTATGAAATTTGTATCTAATAGTCGCATGCTAATTGCTAACCACTAGCTATCTAAGTGACATTTTGTCCTAGCTAGCTAGTTTTAGCTTCTGTTATTGTTAGCTGTCCATTGGTGTTTGTCACATTTAATACACAGGCCAAAAAGGGATTTCAAGGTATTTGAAAATGTGTGAATGCGTATGCTTTTAGAATGAATGTAAACAGATACCTTTCAACAAAGCGATGCGTTTGCATTAGGTCTGTCAGAGTTAATAAGTCAATATTGTGATTTTTTTTATCGTGATTAATCACATTGTCTGAAACTTTCAAAATACAGTGAAAACATTCAAAAGGCATAATCTACACAGGTAAAAACAACAATGCAATATCAAAACGTGCTGAAATTGAAAGTGTGCTTCATCAAGTTACCTGATTCTGCTAACCGTTATTTTGGAGAAAATCACCACGTCAATATTCTTGTAAAGCTTTTATATGAAAAATCTTAAATTACAGCTCAATTTGATCAAATTCTGAATAAGCGATTAATCATGATTAATCACGGCAAATCCTGCTATTATCTTTATTGCATTTTTAACGTTTGCCAGCCCTATTTTAAATTGAACCGTCAACATTCTGAGATTGAGAGAAATTGATAATAAATATACATTAGAAGAGGAACCAGTGTTGGCATTCTAATGGTCTAGACATAGGCTTCACCCGGGTTCTAATCCAAAAACTTAGAATATCACATGTGAAATGTTGGGAAGCCACGTGTGTTTGAGTAATGTGAACAATCCACGTGAAACTTCACACGTGTCCGAAAATCATGTCTGACTCTTGTTTTTTTATTCACAATAATTTCCAAAACCACTTTTTAAAAATCTGAAAAGCTGTAATGTCTTGAGTCAATAAGTATTCAAGCCCTTTGTTATGGCAAGCCTAAATTAGCTCCGGAGTAAAACTGTGCTTAACAATCCAAGCTTCCTGCCATCCAGAACCTCTATACCAGGCGGTGTCAGTCACTCCAGTCACCCAAGTCATAGACTCTTCTCTCTGCTACCGCACGACAAGTGGTACCGGAGCGCCAAGTCTAGGTCCAAGAGGCTTCTAAACAGCTTCTACCCCCAAGCCAAAAGACTCCTGAACATCTAATCAAATGGCTACCCAGACTATTTCAAATCAAATGTATTTATATAGCCCTTCTTACATCAGCTGATATCTCAAAGTGCTGTACAGAAACCCAGCCTAAAACCCAAAACAGCAAGCAATGCAGGTGTAGAAGCACGGTGGCTAGGAAAAACTCCCCAGAAAGGCCAAAACCTAGGAAGAAACCTAGAGAGGAACCAGGCTATGAAGGGTGGCCAGTCCTCTTCTGGCTGTGCCGGGTGGAGATTATAACAGAACATGGCCAAGATGTTCAAATGTTCATAAATGACCAGCATGGTCAAATAATAATAATCACAGTAGTTGTCAAGGGTGCAACAGGCCAGTACCTCAGGAGTAAATGTCAGTTGGCTTTTCATAGCCGATCATGCATAGCATCTTTACCGCTCCTGCTGTCTCTAGAGAGTTGAAAACAGCAGGTCTGGGACAGGTAGCACTTCCGGTGAACAGGTCAGGGTTCCATAGCCGCGGGCAGAACAGTTGAAACTGAAGCAGTAGCACGGCCAGGTGGACTGGAGACAGCAAGGAGTCATCATGCCAGGTAGTCCTGAGGCATGGTCCTAGGGCTCAGGTTCCCCAAGAGAGAGAAAGAAAGAAAGAGAGAATTAGAGAGAGCATACTTAAAATCACACAGGACACTGGAGAAATACTCCAGATATAACAGACTGACCCTAGCCCCCCGACACATAAACTACTGCAGCATAAATACTGGAGGCTGAGACAGAAGGGGTCAGGAGCCAATGTGGCCCCATCCCATGAAACCCCCGGACAGGGCCAAACAGGCAGGATATAACCCCACCCACTTTGCCAAAGCACAGCCCCCACACCACTAGAGGGATATCTTCAACCACCAACTTACCATCCTGAGACAAGGCCGAGTATAGCCCACAAAGATCTCCGCCACGGCACAACCCAAGGGGGGGCGCCAACCCAGACAGGAAGACCAGGTCAGTGACTCAACCCACTCAAGTGACGCACCCCTCCTAGGGACGGCGTGGAAGAGCACCAGTAAGCCAGTGACTCGGCCCCTGTAATAGTGTTAAAGGCAGAGAATCCCAGTGGAGAGAGGGGAACCTATTTGCATTGCCCCCCCCACCCCCCCCCCCCCCCCCCTTCCTCCCTCTTCTACGCTGATGCTACTCTCTGTTATTATCTATGCATGGTCACTTTAATAACTCTACCTACAGGTACATATTACCTCAATTACCTCAACACCGGTGCCCCCGCATATTGACTCTCTACCGGTACCCCCTGTATATGGCCCTGCTATTGTTATTTTACTGCTGCTCTTTAATTATTTGTTATTCTTATCTCTTTTACTTTTTGGGGTATTTTCTTAAAACTGCATTGTTGGTTCAGGGCTTGTAAGTAAGCATGTTACTGTTGTATTTGGCACATGTGACAAATACAATTTGATTTGATGTTGCATGAACACACTCTGTGTGCAATAATAGTGTTTAACATGATTTTTTAAATGATTACCTCATCTCTGTACCCCACACATACAATTATCTGTAAGGCCCCTCAGTCGGGCAGTGAATTTTAAACACAGATTTAACCACAAAGACCATGGAGGTTTTCCTGTATAGAGTAGACTACAATGTAGGAGTTAGGAGAGGGATAAAGGACCTTTTTTAAAAACTAGGCAAGTCAGTTAAGAACAAATTCTTATTTACAATGACAGCCTACCCGGGCCAAACCTCAGCTCAGACGACGCTGGGCCAATTGCGTTCCGCCCTATGGGACTCCCAAGCACAGTTGTGACACAGCCTGGAATTGAACCAGGGTCTGTAGTGACGCATCTAGCACTGATGCAGTGGCTTAGACCGATACGCCACTCGGAATCCCTTACAGTAGAGACATATGAGGTTCCCTCTGTGCAGACGTATGAGGTTCCCTCTGTACAGACATATGAGATTCCCTTTCATTATCTCTTCCCACAGACTGTGGGGGGAGATACGGTGCCTTGACTTATTCCACAGCCTGAATTCAAAATGGATTCAATAGGGGGGGGGGGGGGTTCTCACCCATCTACACACAATACCCCATAATGACAAAGTGAAAACGAATTTATTGAAAATGAAATACCGAAACAACTCATTTACATAAGTATGCACACCCCTGAGTAAATATATGTTAGAATCAGCTTTGGCAGCAACAACATGTTGAGTCATTCTGGGTAAGTCTCTAAGAGCTTTGCACACCTGAATTGTACAATATTTGCCACTGATTATTTTTTGAATTCTTCAAGCTCTGTCAAGTTGGTTGTTGATCATTGCTCGATAGCTATTTGCAAGCCTTGCCATAGATTTTCAAGCCAATTTAAGTCAAGTCTGTAACCAGGCCATTCAGGAACATTCAATGTCATCTTGGTAAGCAACTCCACTGTATATTCGGCCTTGTGTTTTAGGTTATTGAGTTAGGAATGATGATTGCATCTTTGTAGTGACTCAGTTCTTTGATACACCATACAAAGTGTAATTAATAACTTCATTATGCTCAAAGGGATATTTACCCATCTACCAATTGGTGTCCTTCTTTGTGAAGCATTGTGGTGCCATACAAATCAAATTGTGTGCTGAGGAGTTTCAATTATAAGCACAGGATTAAGACAGTACCAGTCCAACCTCACTGGCTCCAAACACATTATTTAACTGACATCAACTGACACTTGGTCCCATCACACTGGTAGGGACCTGAAGATGCGCTTTAGCTCCCTGAGAAAAATACCATTGAATTTTGGATGGGAAACTGTACTCATTCGAAGTGCACTACTCAGATCTTTAGAAAGAAATTGACAACTAAAGGACACGAAACACCCTGTAAGAGATAAGCAACTTCATACTTATTTCCCCAATCAGACAGTGAATATTTGGAGACACAGAGAGCGTGAGTGTGTATTAGCATGTGTGTGTCAGTGGAGGCTGGTGGTAGGAGCTATAGGAGGATGGGCTCATTGTAATGGTTGGAATGGAATAAATGGAACAGAGTCAAACATGTGGTTACCATACGTTTAATGTGTTTGATACCGTTCCATTTATTCCATTCCAGCCATTACGATGACCACGTCCTCCTATTGCTCCTCCCACCAGCCTCCACTGGTGTGTGGATGTGTACGTGCGTGTGTCCTAGAAGGTGTTCTTGGCAGTGCTTAGAGTCTAATAGAGATATGAGATAATAGCTGAGAGGCTATTACACACACACACACACACACACACGAGCCAATCTCATAACCTCCACTTGAGCCTGACACCTCTCTGCTGGAGGAGAGCCTAGATCAATACACAGCCGTGATAGAGCGGTACCATGGACAGCTCAATGTCCCTGATTGTGTGTGTGTGTGTGTGTGTGTGTGTGTGTGTGTGTGTGTGTGTGTGTGTGTGTGTGTGTGTGTGTGTGTGTGTGTGTGTGTGTGTGTGTGTGTGTGTGTGTCAGAGAGAGGGAGGAAGGTTCATGTAAATGTTTCGTTATTTCTGCCCATTTATTTTTACACTTGACCTCACCTGTCCTTACTGTAAATAAGACATCAGTCTTTTGTTTGGTCATATTCATCCGTACAGGAGCGAAAGACAGACATAGGGGGTGGAGTCGGGCATGTAGGATGCAGATATGATCATGTGAATTCAAGATAATTACCTGACAACACGCCTTATCCCTATATTGACAGTCAACATACTGAGGGGGACATTGTGGTCAGAGAGAGACAACAGTCGTAAACTACTTGATGTGATGTCATCAGCCAAATTTAACCAACCAGAGTGCACCACATCATAAACAGCAGCTGACTCGACTTCATTAGCAAAGTATGTAAGGAAGGAAAGGCGCTAATTCCTGAATACCGCAAAACAGTGGAACAATGACATTTGTGACTCGTTTCAGGAAACTAGGTGTATTTATATCAAAATATCAAACTTGTATGCCATCTGTAAATGCAAATAAAATTGTTAAATGAAGAGCCTGGTTTAGCCACGGAAAAAGACAGCAACCTTGCTGAGATAATGAGTGGGCTGGACATGCCGAGAGATGAGTTTGGATTGGTCTGCCATGTAGCATGCTTCTATCTATAACATGAGCTGGTCAGTATGTGTAGGTAATCCTTTCTAACACAGCTTTTTTGAAAGATATCGCGTAGTAGAACTGCATAAGTGTTGCTCTCCACTTTCTGGAGGACCGAGTTTTGAAATCAGTGGAATTAGAGTATGACAGCTAAGGAGATGGATAAAATTCTGCCGTTTGATTTCAAATATGCAAATGGAGTCCAAAAGAGAACACACAGAACGCTGTTGTATAAAACACCTGTCTCCGGATTACATCTTCAAACAAAGGGCAACCATTGCATCCGTGACAGAGGGAGAAGCGTCCATCCATATATGCCGGTAAGATAGTCTAGCTAGCTACATTTTCAGATATTGCCCGTTTCTAATTTGGTCAGAAAGTCGTTTTCATTTCAAGTTAAAGTGTACTGTTAGCTAACTAGCTAATGTTAGCTGGCTGTCTCGCTAGCTAACGTTACGTATATGATCTGTGTAGTGATATTATTTGTATCTCAGAGCCATTTGTATTGCTAGTTAGCCTAATGTTAGTTAGCAAACATTGAGCCTGGTTGGTTAGCTACCTGCAGATTCATGCAGGGTAGTAACATTTTGAGTTGGGACTATTGTTCATTGTTTAGGTAGCTAGCTACTGTACATGTCTAAACAAAAGACTCCACTATGCAAGTAACGATAGACGTAGCTGGTGAATAAGTGACAAATTTACTAACGCTCAACACCCATTGAATATGGCCGGTGTCAGTAAACGTTGGCACAAAAAAAGCGTAATTCAATTGTTGCCAGCAGCACAGTTGCAGTCACCAACACTCTGGATAACATAAAAACAACTTAACCAGCTATGCTAGGGCGAGTAAACTGGTCAGAGTGACCTGTTCTCTCATTTGTGTCAGGAAGTAGCTAGCAAGCTAGCCAACGTTAGCCAGTTAGCTTGTGCGCTTGACTGCTGCTGTTAGGTCAGAACGCTCGATCAACCCTACTCCTCGGCCAGAGGGTCCATTGTGCGATATGAACGCACCGAGAGCGAAAGGCTCTCAATTTACAAACGCACAATCTGACAATGCTTTGACTTTACGAACGCCCAGAGCACACTCTGGCACTCCAGATTTAAAACTTACGAACACACCCGTAGTATAAACCAGCCTTTAGTCTTGAAGTCTTTGGTTGTTATGTACTTGGCCTCACATGTGGATCCTTAAAGAGATGAGTGGGGTTTAAAGCTTAAGAGGTTGTGAACGATGCTGCATGGGTGTAGACAAAGAAGAGCTCTTCAGTATTTTATCAACTTTCAATGCAGAATTACTTTCCCATTGGTCCTCAACTGTAGTGTATGATATACCATTTTCTAGCTCCGAGTCTCTACTTTTATCCAATGTAAAAAACACAATTTCAAATTTTGCTACATAAGACCGATTTGAGCCAGTCAGTCCCATTTAGTGGAGGACAAAGGGTAATGGTAATACAAATTCATTTCAGAGGTCTTGATTGGCTGACTCTGAGTGTTGTAAAAGTCTGGGCCAGCAGCAACACATAATGAGCTCAGTGATATGAAGTTCATGGGATTCCTCTCCACAAAGCCAGAAAGAAAAAGCTTACATCTCTAGCCAGTTACTACAGTGTGTGTGTGTGTTTCACATCTCTACCACTGAGCATTCAGCCACAGCAGTTCTGATGTCGAACAGAAGAAAAAGCAACCCTCTGACATATCAAGGTCAGAAGAACTCCACACACGCATCCAAGTCACAGATTGACGATCCTAAATCAGTCAATCGTCTGAAAATGCATTTGTGGTGGTGGTGACATAATCACTATCACCATTCATTACTAGGGGAGCTGTCGGAGTGTTGAGTCGTGGTGAGAGGAAGTTAGTCACAGAATGTCTCTCTGTCAGGTCTGCTGTCAGACATCAATGATATCACATCAGACCAGATAGAGTGAGGTGCTTGGCTGTAAAGTACTACCGCTGGCTTTTCAGTTCAGCCTCAGGAGAGCATCAGTCACACAGGCTTGTAGAAAGGTAGGCCTGTCTGTGTAGCTCATTTTGTATAGCAATTTGCTTTGGATATCAGACACATGAACTGAGGCATATACTAACAAAACAGCTACTGATTGCCTCAAATGAAAAATGAGGAATCGGAAGCAGAATTAGAATGAATCATTCTTATTCTATGATTGGAACATCCAATGCAGGGTGAACATTTCTAGTGGAGTGTAGAGTCTGGCAGAGCCTGGTGAGTGTTTGTGTATGAGAATGTGTGTATGTTGAGAGAGAAAACGTAATGTACTAGCTTCTGGATACAAATAAAACTGAATTGGAAAAATGAAAGAAAGGAAATCAAATAGTGAGTGAGAGAGAAAAAAAAAGAAGAGAAATAAGTGAAATACAAAATGAGAGATAAAGGAAATAAAGAGAGAGAGAGACAGAGAGAGAGAAGGCAGGAAGAGTGGGGATGAGAGGACCATAATCAAAGTCTACTGTGTGTGGGTGTTATTCTCAGGTGTGCAGACTACACGGCTTGCTCTTCACCACATAAAGACACCCACACATAGCGTGGGCACTAGGCAGAGCCTGTTCTGAAGTCTGACTCTCTGACTCCTCTTCCAGCTAGAGCTCTCTCTTGCTCTAACTCTCTGTGTTTGTGTGTTTGTGTTATGACCTGGACAGTGTGGTGGTGGGTGGTAGGTTTCAGTAAGATTGACTAAAATAACAAAACCCAGACATCATGTGACACAGTGTCTGTCCTCTGAAACTAGGATCATAAGGTCATCACAAATATTAAAACATGAACTGATGCATTCTAAGGTTCTCATTCTCTCTAAAATCATAAACTCGTAGACAAACGTAATCTCCTTAAACAGTACCCAGTCTAGTGGACCAAGTGGGAAGCAGATGAGCCTTTCCATCTAAAAGGACTCATGAGCACCCACATGTGAAGTTTATAGGAGCATGTCAAATTGGGTCTATACATTTTTCAACCATTTTCCATTCAAAAAATTAGGAATAAGCAAAGGCTTGGATTTCTGGTCAAACAGATGGAAAAGAGGACTTAGACAACATCTACCAGACAAAGTCTTAAAAGATATTAGAAACACAATGGTGCATGGGCGTACCGATAGGATGCATGGGGTGTGAGTAGCTCTGTGTTGTACAGACAAAACTGTAGTTATATAAGGCAATAGGCAAAGAAGAAAATGCCTACCCAGAAGTGGCGCTCCTAGTGGCTGGGGACTTTAATGCAGGCAAACTTAATTCAGTTTTACCAAATTTTTACTAGCATGTCACATGTACAACCAGAGAAAAAAAAATTACTCCACACATAGAGATGCATACAAAGCTCTCCCTCGCCCTCCATTTGGCAAATCTGACCATAATTCTATCCTCCTGATTCCTGCTTTCAAGCAAACACTGAAGCAGAAAGTACCAGTGACTCGCTCAATACGGAAGTGGTCAGATGACGCAGATGCTACACTACAGGACTGTTTTACTAGCACACTGGAATATGTCCCGGGATTCATCCAATGGCATTGAGGAGTACACCACCTCAGTCATCGGCTTCATCAATAAGTGCATCGACGACGTCGTCCCCACAGTGACTGTACGTACATATCCCCAACCAGAAGCCATGGATTACAGGCAACATCCGCATCGAGCTAAAGGCTAGAGCTGACGCTTTCAAGGAGCAGGAGACTAATCTGGACGCTTATAAGAAATCCCGTTATGCCCTCAGACGAACCATCAAACAAGCAAAGCGTCAATACAGGATTAAGATTGAATCCTACTACACCGGCTCTGACACTCGTCGGATGTGGCAGGGCTTGAAACTATTACGGACTACAAAGAGAAACCCAGACGCGAGCTTCCCAGTGACGCGAACCTACCAGACCGGCTAGATGCCTTTTTTGCTCGCTTCGAGGCAAGCAACACTGAAGCATGGACGAGAGCACCAGCTGTTCTGGATGACTGTGTGATCATGCTCTTGGTAGCTGATGTGAACAAAACCTTTAAACAGGTCAACATTCACAAAACCGCGGGGCCAGAGAGATTACCAGGATGTGTACTCAAAACATCGGTGGACCAACTGTCAAGTGTCTTCACTGACATTTTCAACCTCTCCCTGACCGAGTCTGTAATACCTACATGTTTCAAGCAGACCACCATAGTCCCTGTTCCCAAGGAAGCGAAGGTAACCTGCCTAAATGATTACCGCCCTGTGGCACTCCTTGGTGTCCACATCATCTACGAACTATCATGGTCCAAACATACCAAGACAGCTTTGAAGAGGGCAAGATAAAACCTTCTCCCCCTCAGGAGACTGAAAAGATTTGGCATGGGTCCCCAGATCCTCAAAAGGTTCTACAGCTGCACCATCGAGAGCATCCTGACCAGTTCCATCACCACCTGGTATGGCAACTGCTCAGCATCTGACCGTAAGGCGCTACAGAGGGTAGTGCGAACGGCCCAGTACATCACTGGGGTCAAGCTTCCTTCCATCCAAGACCTTTATAATAGGCGGTGTCAGAGGAAAGCACATAAATTGTCAGAGACTCCAGTCACCCAAGTTATAGACTGTTTTCTCAGCTGAACAATTAAGAAAATCGACACCAGACAATTTACATTGACCCCCTCCCTCCCTCTTGTACACTGCTGCTACTCGCTGTTTATTACCTATGCATAGTCACTTCACCCCCACCTACATGTACAAATTACCTCAACTAACCTGTACCCCCGCACACTGACTCGGTACCAGTGCCCCCTGTATATAGCCTCGTTATTGTTATTGTGTTACTTTTTATTATTACTTTTTATTTTAGACTACACTTCTTGTATTCGGCGCATGTGACAAATACAGTTTGATTTGATTTATATGTAGAAACCAGACAACAAAGTTTAAATCAAGCCTCTAAACTTGATAAATCAACATATCCCCAAGCAACTGAGAGAGTGTGAGCGATCAGTTTTGTACAACAGCGAAGGTTTCAGTAGAAGGAAAGGACAAAGGACAAAAGGAAAGGACAAAGGACAAAAG
Source organism: Salvelinus namaycush (assembly GCF_016432855.1). NCBI lineage: Eukaryota > Metazoa > Chordata > Actinopteri > Salmoniformes > Salmonidae > Salvelinus > Salvelinus namaycush. Next base: position 9,074,065 of record NC_052332.1, on the reverse strand, counting down.
GAAAGGACAAAGGACAAAAGGAAAGGACAAAGGACAAAAGGAAAGGACAAAGGACAAAAGGAAAGGACAAAGGACAAAAGGAAAGGACAAAGGGCAACTTGGAGATGCAAACGAGCGTAATGCTAACTGCTATCCAGGAAAGCTAAAATACTGTCACCGCACACAAAAACCAACACACTGCTACAATCCTTTGTAAAAAAGTAGATTTGTTTTAAAAGACAGTAGAGGCACATGAACGAACAAGACAAAAAAAAATGCCTTTTGGAAACAAAGATGCAAACTTTAGAAGAGGAAAACAGAATGAGACGCACCATGATAATATTGCCCTTACCAGAAGTCGAGGAAAAAGTAGACCTTTCCAGTTATGTGGTCAAACTGATATCAGAGGATCTTGATGTTGATATAGCACTAGAGGATCTGGAATGATGCCATAAAATAGGCATGACAGAGAAGAACTTCATATATGAAATGACCACATTTTACATATGGAACTATAAGACCAAATTCAACATTCTGAAGGCACAACGGGGAAAGGAGATCAAAGTCCAAGGCCAGACCATTTGATTCATCCACCTGTCTGCTAAGCTGAGAAAGAAATGCAAGGAACACCTGCCAATCAGACAGTCACTGGAGGATAATGGGATCAAATCTCAGTGCTGTGGGTACGGAAGGGAACGCAAAGGATGGAATTCACAAGCGCCGATGGAGCCTTAATTAAGCTGTAAGAAACCTTTCCACTTGAAGACTTATAAACATTACGAGTAATGGAGATCTCCGCTGATAGAATTGAACCCCCTGCACTGAGAAGAAGGTAGTTGGTAGTCTTTAACTAAATCTACTTTGAAACACACATGGTGATGGGCTTTAAAAGCAGAAGACGCCTGTACCATGTCAGAAATAGAGTGGAAATGTATTCAATTTCGAGATTGCATCACAATATTACAGCCTTATTCATAAATGGATTAAATTGTTTTTCATCAATCTACAATACCCCATAATGAAAAAGCAAAAACAGGTGTACACAAAGTTCTCCCATCTCCACAGAGGAACTCTGGAGCTCTGTCAGAGTGACCATCGGGTTGTTGGTCACCTCCCTGACCAAGGCCCTTCTGCCCAATTTCTCAGTTTGGCCGGGAGGCCAGCTCTAGGAAGAGTCTCGATGGTTCAGAACTTCTTCCATTTAAGAATGATGGAGGCCACTGTGTTCTTGGGGACCATCAATGCTGCATAAATGTTTTGATACCCTTCCTCAGAGCTGTCCCTCGACACAATCCTGGAGGTCAATGTGAGTGTCAAATTTAGTCAACAACCAAAATGTATTGCTAATTTTCTATGTGAGGCTTATTTGATTGAAGAGAATGTTTCATTAAGATTAGGTTGTTTACTAGTATACTGATATAAGTGGATGCACGTGGCATTCTGGCAACTTTGAGAAAAAACGTTTTATATGGGAGTTGTGACTGTTGTTCACACACGTATCTGCCCTCTCATTGGCTAGAATGTTCCCACCTTATCTTGCCTCTTATTGCCTGCCTTCCTTTGTGGACAATGACTCCAATTGTTAGGGCGGAGACACAAGCATCTCATCATAAAATACACAATCTCTGGTGGAGATTGAAAATTATATATTCTTTTGCACAAAATAAAATTAGACATACAGGAAGTATAAAAACAAACCAGAACATATTTACTATTTTAGGGGGTACAAAAAAATATGGATTATACAAAGGCCTTAAAAGACATTGACTGACACATTTTACAGCTGTCTGGTTAGAAGAATGTAACATTATCTTAATATACTGCTCAAACTCCTTATAAAAAACAGTGAATATAGTGATATTTTTAGTAGTGAATTTACATTTATGAATTTGAAATTCTGCCACTAGAACAACTATATTTAAGAGGTAAAATAGTTTTTCTTTAAAACTTCTAACAAGTATGAACACAGAAATGAATCACGCAGTTTACCAAATTATGCAAGATTGCATTTCTGGGTTAACAGAGATTAAGGCCTACCTGACACTTTGATCCATCGTTGGTGGTGAGTGCGAGACATCTGAAACACGGGGTTCTTGTCCACGATATCCCTTCTCAAATACATTTTAAAAACTCCTTACAACCCCAACTTATTCCCAAGAGAACCATACGACACTCTGTTCATCTGCTCATCACATGGCACTCTGGTTTTAGTGTGCGGCTCTCCGGTATGGACCTGCAGTACGTGGTCGCCGGACTGATTATGTACACACCATAAAGCACAACACAGATTTGTCACAGCAGAGCTGAGCAGCATGCGCTTGGAAATTGATATTGGATTGAAGACGAAGGACAATGGTTTATTATTCAGATGAAGAGGGAGCTCTGACTCATGCATTACTCAATGGCTGTCCCATTAAACCCAATCACTCGAGGCAAATAGGAGTGCTGTTTAGGCTATGGTAGGTGTGCACAGCAGGGTATGTAGGCTTACTAGATATCATCAATAACAATATACAGTGATTTTAAACGTTTTGAAAACATGCAGCTTGAGTTGACGTGCATTCTACAAGTTTAAAGTTCCCAAAATGTGTAGTGATGGGTATCCTTGACTGATTCATAAATATTCTCCTTGACTGATTTACAATGCATTCGTATAGTATCCAGACCCCTTGACTTTTTCCACATTTTGTTACGTTACAGCCTTGTTCTAAATTGATTTAGATTTTTTTTTGCTCATCAATCTAGACACAATTCCCAATAATGACAAAGCAAAAACAGTTTTGAATTTATTTTTGCATATATATTAAAAATACAAAACTGAAATATCACCTTTATATAAGTATTCAGACCATTTCCTCAGTACTTTGTTTAAGCACCTAAGGCACCGATTACAGCCTCACGTCTTCTTGGGTATGACGCTACAAGCGTGGCACACCTGTATTTGGGGAGTTTCTCCAATTCTTCTCTCAAACTCTATCAGGTTGGATGGGGAGCGTAGCTGCACAGCTATTTTCAGGTCTCTCCAGAGATGTTCGATCGGGTTCAAGTCGGGGCTCTGGCTGGGCCATCAAGGACATTCAGAGACTTGTCCCGAAGCCACTCCTGCAATTCTTGGCTGTGTGCTTAGCGTAATGGTCCAATTGGGAGGTGAACCGTCACCCCAGTCTGAGGTCCTGAGAGCTCTGGAGCAGAGTTGGAAAAAGTACTCAAGTGTCATACTAGAGTAAAAGTAAAGATACCTTAATAGAAAATAAGTAAAAAGTAAAAGTAAATGCTATAAATAAAATTCATTTTACGCAAACCAGATGACACAATTTCCTTATTATTATTATTATTATAATTTGACAGCCAGGGGCATACTCCAACACTCCAACAAAATGTACAAACTAAGCATTTACAGTTGAAGTCGGAGGTTTACATACAGTTAGGTTGGAGTCATTAAAACTAGTGGTGGCAGCATCATGTTGTGGGGATGCTTTGCTGCAGGAGGGGCTGGTGCACTTCACAAAATAGATGGCATCATGAGGTAGGAAAATGATGTGGATATATTGAAGCAACATCTCAAGACATCAATCAGGAAGTTACAGCTTGGTCGCAAATGGGTCTTCCAAATGGACAATGACCCCAAGCATACTTCCAAAGTTGTGGCAAAATGGCTTAAGGACCACAAAGTCAAGATATTGGAGTGGCCATCACAAAGCCCTGACCTCTATCCTATAGAAAATCTATGAGGCCTACAATCCTGACTCGGTTACATCAGCTCTGTCAGGAGAAATGGGCCAAAATTCACCCAACTTATTGTGGGAAGCTTGTGGAAGGCTACCCGAAACGTTTGACCCAAATTAAGCAATTTAAAGGCAATGCTACCAAATACTAATTGAGTGTATGCAAACTTCTGACCCACTGGGAATGTGATGAAAGAAATAAAAGCTGAAATAAATGATTCTCTCTACTATTATTCTGACATTCCTAAAATAAAGTGGTGATCCTAACTGATCTAAGACATGGACTTTTTACCAGGATTAAATGTCAGGAATTGTGAAAAACTGAGTTTAAATGTATTTGGCTAAGGTATGTAAACTTCCGACTTCAACTGTATGTTTAGTGAGTCTGCCAGATCAGAGGCAGTAGGGATACCCAGGGAAGTTCTCTTGATAAGTGCATGAATTGGACCATTTTCCTGTACTGCTAGTCATTCAAATGGTAATAAGTACATTTTGGGTGTCAAGGAAAATGTATGGAGATAATGTACATTATTTTCTTAAAGAATGTAGTGAAGTAAAAGTGAAAGTTGTCAAAAATATAAATAGTAAAGTAAAGTACAGATACCCCAAAAGTAGTGCTTAAAAGATTTTTACTGAAGTACTTTATACCATTGCTCTGGAGCAGGTTTTCATCAAGGATCTCTCTGTACTTTGCTCCGTTCATCTTTCCCTCGATTCTGATTCGTCTCCCAGTCCCTGCCACTGAAAAACATCCCCACAGCAAGATGCTGCCACCACCATGCTTCACCATCCAATTAAATCAAATCAAATGTTATTAGTCACATGCGCCTAATACAACGGGTGTTTCACCTTACAGTGAAATGCTTAGTTACGATCCCCTAACCAACAATGCAGTTTTAAAAAATACGGATAAGAATAAGAAATAAAAATAACAAGTAATTAAAGAGCAGCAATAAAATAACAATCGCGAGACTATATACAGGTGGTACCGGTACAGAGTCAATGTGCGGGGGCACCGGTTAGTTGAGGTAGTATGGACATGTAGGTAGAGTTATTAAAGTGACTTTGCATAGATGATAACAGAGTAGCAGCGGTGTAAAAGAGGGGGGCCTGTGGGTAGAAGCTGTTTAGAAGCTTCTTGGACCGAGACTTGGCGCTCCAGTACCGCCTGCCATGTGGTAGCAGAGAGAACAGTCTATGACTAGGGTGGCTGGAGTCTTTGACACTTTTTAGGGCCTTCCTCTGACACCGCCTGGTATAGAGGTCCTGGATGGCAGGAAGCTTGGCCCCAGTGATGTACTGGGCCGTTCGCACTACCCTCTGCAGTGACTTGCGGTCGGAGGCCGAGCAGTTGCCATAACAGGCAGTGATGCAACCAGTCAGGATACTCTCAATGGTGCAGCTGTAGAACCTTTTGAGGATCTGAGGACCCATGCCAAATCTTTTCAGTCTCCTGAGGGGGAATAGGTTTTGTGTCTTGGTGTTCTTGGACCATGTCAGTTTGTTGGTGATGTGGACACCAAGGAACTTGAAGCTCTCAACCTGCTCCACTACAGCAACGTCAATGAGAATGGGGGCGTGCTCGGTCCTCTTTTCCTGTTTCCATTGATCATAAGGATGGTGCCAGGTTTCCTCCAGACGTGACGATTGGCATGCAGGCCAAAGATATCAATCTTGGTTTCATCAGATCAGAGAATCTTGTTACTTATGGTCTGAGTGTCCTTTACGTGCCTTTTGGAAAACTCCAAGCGGGCTGTCATGTGCCTTTTACTGAGGAGTGGCTTCCATCTGGCCACTAACACGTTAGTGTACAGTGAATAAGCAGTTACACTGACGGGCCCCGATGGCAATAAATTAATAATACCAAAAGCTTACCTTGACTTGGAAGAGTTCCAGTGTTGTGTTGGAATGTCATAGCCAGCTAGCTAACAAAGCATCCCTCTGTTTGAGCAGGGTGTTTCAGTAGGCTAAACTAGCTAGCTGCATTTGCTAGCCATGTAAGTGAAACTGAAAGTTTAAAAAAAATAGCAATCTCTTTCTCTCTTGCTTCTCCTTCATTTTGGAATAAATTAATTGTTAAAAACTGTTCAACTATTGTCTTTCTCTCTCTTTGAGTCAACTACTCACCACATTTTATACACTGCAGTGCTAGCTAGCAGTAGTTTATGCTTTCAGTACGATATTCATTCTCTGATCCTTTGATTGGGTGGACAACATGTCAGTTCATGCTGCAAGAGCTCTGATAGGCTGGAGGACATCCTGCGGAAGTTGTCATAATTACTGTATAAGTCTATGGAAAGGGGTGAGAACCATGAGCCTCCTAGGTTTTGTATTGAAGTCAATGTACCCAGAGGAGGACAGAAGCTAGCTGTCCTCCGGCTACACCATGGTGCTAACCTACAGAGTGCTGTTGAGGCTACAGTAGACCTTCTTTGCAAAATAGTGTGTTTTAATCAGTTATTTGGGTGACGTGATTACATTTAGTATAGTTTAATCTAAAATGGATAACTTATATTACAATTTCATTTTTTATGAAATTCACTGAGGAGGATGGTCCTCCCCTTCCTCCTTTGAGGAGCCTCCACTGATCCTCTGTGATTTATGTTCCATTCCTGTGCTACAATTGACAACCATGGCCATGAATGCCAAAAAACAGCCTTACTGAAGCACGTTATTCCTATCTGTCTCTATTGGCCTCGGCTTACTCACAGGACGCTTCTTGGGATCCCTCACCCTGGACCCATCTTCCTTTTTTCACTGCCTCAGCATATGACACCTTCTGCTCGTACTCTGATCCTGGCAACCTCAACCTGCCTTTATCTCACCGGACACCTCTGATCTCCAGCACCATGGGTACCCCTACAGTTTACACACACAACTTTTTCCACCGATACCACACATTCGTTTGTCTCATGTCCTCCTGCACACTTCTCAAATCTAGGAATCTCCCTCCTACACACTGCTGCCACCGTAATGGATTCGGGACAAAATCTCTAACGGAATAACTGGCACATCCTAACTTGACTTTATCTGGTAGACTCTGCATCAAAACTCAGGGTCTTCTCTGTTTCACAATGCTCTACACTGGGTCTACGTTGCACCAAACAGCAGGTGTCACAGACACCGGGAATCTTCAACTTCAGTTGATCCTCCTGAACACTTAACTTCTTAGGGCTAGGGTCTATTTTCCTGAATTTCCGCCTGACTGACGTGCCCAAAGTAAACTACCTGTTACTCAGGCCCAGAAGCCAGGATATACATATAATTGGTAGCATTGGGTAGAAAACAGTTTGTAGAAATGTTAAAATAACGTATGAGACTAACACAATTGATATGGTAGGCAAAAATCCAAAGAAAAACCAACCAGAATGTTTTTGTTTGAGGTCCCAAGCTCTTATAATGGAAAGCTATGGGTCCTATGCAATCCTAGCTCCCAGATCCTAGCTTCCACTAGATAGTTTATTTACATTTTAGGGTACCTGAGGATTAAATAGAAACGTAGTTTGACTTGTTTGAACAAAGCTTAGCGGTAGATTTTTGGATTCCCTTGTCTGCATGTTGAACGAGTGGATTTCTGAAATCGATGGCGCCAACTAAACTGACTTTTTGGGATATAAAGAAGGATTTTATCTAACAAAACGACCATTCATGTTGTACCTGGGACCCTTGGGATTGCAAAAAGAGGAGGATTTTCAAAAGTAAGTGATTTATTTAATCGCTATTTGTGATTTTATGAAGCCTGTGCTGGTTGAAAAATATGTTGATGTGGGGCGCCGTCCTCAAACAATCGCATGGTATGCTTTCGCTGTAAAGCCTATTGTAAATCGGACGAGGCAGTTAGATTAACAAGAATGTAAGCTTTTAAATGATATAAGATACTTGTATGTTCATAAATGTTTAATATTACGATTATTTATTTGATTTGCGCGCCCTCCAATTTCACCCGATGTTGTCGACAGGTGTCACACTGACGGGACACCTATCCCTTTAACGTCACTCCAGTTATCATTCCTTTCAACGGCACCTTTCTCCGGAGAGGAAAGCAAGTTACAGTTCTTCCCAGTCGTGTGGTGTGGAGCTTATGCTTCATCTGGATGGCAGAAATGCAAGAATTCTACAAGATTACACTTCGAGTCACTTTGACCAACCCAAAATTTCCCAACCTCTGCTCCTCCAAACCTTACACCACATATGGATCTGCCAGAATCCTCTCTAAAAATCTCATTCCCTCTGGGCCAGAATCATATTTGTCATCATCAGGTCGAGGCCCAAATTCGCCAGTCTTCACCTGCCACCGCAGTTAATTTATCGTCACTCTGGTCACATTCAATTTCCTTCTCTAGCTCTTCCAAAAGTTCTCTGTGATCCACCACTCCATATTTACTAAAAAATGTCTCTATTTTTTTTACCTGTCCACCATCTTCTTCTTCATCAGATCCTCCAGAAGGCCTCTGCATTCCCCCATTCCTTATTTACTTTTAATATGTTCCAATTTTCTCCTTTGTTTCCTGTCCACCATCTTACCGCGACCTCTAAGATGGTGGACAGGAAACAAAGGAGAAAATTGGAACATATTAAAAGTAAATAAGGAATGGGGGAATGCAGAGGCCTTCTGGAGGATCTGATGAAGAAGAAGATGGTGGACAGGTAAAAAAAATAGAGACATTTTTTAGTAAATATGGAGTGGTGGATCACAGAGAACTGGTTCCCATTCTCAAAAACCCTCTGAGTCAATACATCATCTTTGGCAGTGATTACAGCGAAGATCTTTCCACACCTGGATTGTGCAACATTCGCCCATTTATTATTTTCAAAATTCTTCTTGCTCTGTCAAATTGTTGTTGACCATTGATAGACAACCATTTTCAGGTCTTGCCATAGATTTTCAAGCAGATTTAGTCAAAACTGTAACTCGGCCACTCAGGAACATTCCCTGTCTTCTTGGTAAGCAACTAGATTTGGCCTTGTGTTTTAGGTTATTCTCCTGCTAAAAGTTGAATGAATCTCCCAGTGTCTGGTGAAAAGCAGACTGAACCAGGTTTTCCTCCAGGATTTTTACTGTGCTTGGCGCAATTACATTTATTTTGTATCCTGAAAAACTCCCCAGTCCATACCAATTACAAGCATACCCACAACATTATTATGTACAGGCAGGGTGCAGTAGTGCTGAATTTGGCCTCAGCTGAGCTATTTTAAACTCATAGATTTTCCTGTGTACTTGCCATTTAAATTTTTGATTTATCAATGTTTGTTTTTGTCAGTCAACGTTTTAGAGCACTCTTTGTTTTGTTTTTCATATGCACGTGGATATTAGTGTTCTCCGTGCCATCTGTGGCCAGAAGTATACTATTTAATTAGCATTATTATTTTCTATCACTATTTATTTTCTTTCCTGGATCAGCTGATGATGGTCGCCAATATCACCAGACAACTAGCCTACAGCTAGACACCAATCCGCATCCAATCCGTCCAACATTAATGACAGTAGACCTATAGTTGACTCTTTTTGTTAGAAGCATTCAGTTTTATTATTTTGGATTTCTGTGCCCCTGAGAACTGTTTTCATGTCGAAACATAATGAATTGTTACGTAGGCATAGTTACACTTTGTTATGCATTTTCCAAGATCTCCAAGATCCAGGAATCGTACAGGGTTTAAGTTCAATGTGCTAAAACAATTGTTAAATGCTTAATAATTACAAATAACACTGTCATAAATGACATTCATGTAAGGAAAGAAAAGTGGTGTTTTATGTCACATGATCTGTGAAGACTCCAAGCATTCATTGAATTATGGACAACTCATGAACTAGGGTGTAAACATGTTTTGATTCAACTCATGTATTACATTGAATGCAGGCTACCTGTTCTGCGTGTTTTCATGTGTGTAAAATTGCCTTGGCTGTCAGGGTAGGCTACCAGCGGCGGTGTAGGCAGTGGAGGGTAACCTCAAGTTTATCCACTTTTTTCAGATAAATGCATTGAACGTATAGTGAGTGTTACTTTTATTGCCTTGACGGCAAACCTGCTTTTTTTTTTACCACTACATCACCGGCTACAGGTAGGCCTATTTAAAGTTCATGGTAATAGGCCTCCACATTGTAGCCTAGTCTAGAAAATGTAACATGTGTTAAACGCATGTCTGCATGGTGGTGCGTGACAGACCGCCCTAGAAAGTTATTGACCACGCTGCTGTATTCCCCATGCTTGTCCAGCTCATTCTGGCTGCTGTGGCCTAGGCTACTGGCCTATCTGTGTGCCAGAGAGAGAAATAAGAAGCCGATTAGGTGTGAAAAAACAAAAGAGAGAAGCATCTGGGGTGCACAGAATATTTGGCAATCTGTCACGGACTGTCACGGTCTGTCACGCACCACCATGCAGGCATGCGTTTCCCAATGTTTATACAGTTGAAGTGGCAAGTTTACATACACCTTAGCCAAATACAGTTGAAGTCGGAAGTTTACGTACACTTAGGTTGGAGTCATTAAAACTTGTTTTCAACCACTCTACAAATTTCTTGTTAACCAACTATAGTTTTGGCAAATTGGTTAGGACATCTACTTTGTGCATGAAACAAGTAATTTTTCCAACAATTGTTTACAGAGAGATTATTTCACTTATAATTCACTGTATCACAATTCCAGTGGGTCAGAAGTTTACATACATTAAGTTGACTTTAAACAGCTGTCCTTAAACAGCTTGAAAATTCCAGAAATGGCTTCAGAAGCTTCTGTTAGGCTGATTGACATACGTTGAGTCAATTGGAGGTGTACCTGTGGATGTATCTGAAATATAAATTGCGAGAGTCCCTATTTCCAGGGGCCTTTAGAACATCACCCACACCACAAGCCTACTGAGGGCCTTTCAATATTGGTATTTTATTGGCTGACCGGGGCCTCAAGGCCTGGAGCAGCCTGGTCTAGTGACAATGTCCACCACAACCTTGGATGAGTATGTGTCACACAGAATCATTGTTGCCATGTGATCGACATTCACTGGTCTCCAGTAGTTGAGAAATGGCTTATTCTACTAATAACACTGCAATGTTTCTGACTGTCATTTTGATAACAACATAGAGAGTTGGAGACAGCTTCAGATAAATACTAAAGGTTGTCGGGCCTCCTGCGATTCCCTCGTGGAGTTTTCTCAGTCTCCACGTGGGTTGTAATTGCTCTGACGGTTCTTTTTAACCTATTTTTATTAACGAACTCAGCGGGAGTGCTAAAGGTGACAGTTTGTAGCCTATTCTTAATTACTGTGTTCTCTAGTTAAACTCACAGAAGATACTTTTATCACACAGAAAGACAAATAACATTGAGCCATATGTCATATGGTTTTATTATTGACAAATGGGTGTTAAAGATAACACCAGGATTTGAGCATAAATTATAAGAAAGTATAGTTGCTAGCAGAGTTGGGTAGGTTACTTTCAAAATGTAATCCGTTACAGTTACTAGTTACCTGTCCAAAATTGTAATCAGTAACGTAACTTTTGGATTACCCATCTCAGAAATGTAATCTTATTACATTCCTTGACTTTTAGATTACTTTTCCCTTGAGAGGCATTAGAAGACAAAAATGTATGTTACAAATTGGACAACATCTATTGCAGGATAAATGAATGTTAAAGTTTACGTAGCTGGCCATATATGGATGTAAAATGTTACTTTATGGGTTGGTTATGTAGGCTTCTTATAACCCATCAATTTCTACTACATATAATACTACGATTAAATTATATCATTACATTAAAAAACAAAGTCTATTAGAATTCCAGTCATTCCAGTCATTCCCTTGATCTTCAAGAATTGGACTTGGAAATATGGAACTATAGATTAGCCAAATGATTTTACCTGAGCATGTCCCCAAAACCAACGATTTATTAGCCAGCCCTACTCTGTTGTTTATGTTTTTAACCATGTTATGAGACTATACAGTGTTTGTTTACATTTACAATGTTTACAAACGTTGGAGTAAAATAAGCTTATATTCTGGGTTCTCATGGACTGTGACAGTTGAACTAAGCTCATAAGTTATATTCTTCAAGAATCCATGGATATATATATATATAGTACCAGTCAAATTTTGGACAAAAATACTCTTTCAAGGGTTTTTCTTTACTTTTACTATTTTCTATATTTACAGTGGCTTGTGAAATTATTCACTCCCCTTGCCATTTTTCCTATTTTGTTGCCTTACAACCTGGAATGAAAATAGATTTTTGGGGGGTTTGTATTATTTGAATTACACAACATGCCTACCACTTTGAAGATCCAAAATATTTTTTATTGTGAAGCAAACAAGAAATAACAAAAAAACAAAAAAAAACATGGGCATGCAGAACTATTCACCCCCCCCAAAGTCAATCATTACTTTAAGAAATGAAGTACAGTCAATCTGGAAAATTTAGAGAACTTTGAAAGTTTCTTCAAGTGCAGTCGCAAAAACCATCAAGCGCTATGATGAAACTGGCTCTCATGAGGACCGCCACAGGAAAGGAAGACCCAGAGTTACCTCTGCTGCAGAGGATAAGTTCATTACTTACCAGCCTCAGAAATTGCATCCTAAATAAATGCTTCACAGAGATCAAGTAACAGACATCTCAACATGTACTGTTCAGAGGAGACTGCGTGAATCAGGCCTTCATGGTTGAATTTCTGAAAAGAAACCACTACTAAAGGATGCCAATAATAAGAAGAGACTTGCTTGGGCCAAGAAACACGAGCAATAGACATTAGACTGGTGGAAATCTGTCCTTTGGTCTGATGAGTTCAAACGTGAGATCTTTGGTTCCAAACGCCGCTTCTTTGTGAGACGCAGAGTAGGTGAATAGATGATCTCTGCATGTGTGGTTCCCACCGTGAAGCATGGAGGAGGAGGTGTGATGGCGTGGGGTTGCTTTGCTGGTGACACTGTCTGTGATTTATTTAGAATTCAAGGCACACTTAACCAGCATGGTTACCACAGCATCCTGCAGCAATATGCCATCCCATCTGGTTTGTGCTTAGTGGGACTATAATTTGTTTTTCAACAGGACAATGACCCGACCCAACACACCTTCACGCTGTGTAAAGGCTATTTGAGCAAGAAGAAGATTGAGGGAGTGCTGCATCAGATGACCTGGCCTACACAATCCCCCGACCTCAACCCAATTTAGTTGGTTTGGGATGAGTTGGACAGCAGAGTGAATGAAAAGCAGCCAACAAGTGCTCAGCATATGTGGGAACTCCTTCAAGACTGTTGGAAAAGCATTCCAGGTGACGCTGGTTGAGAGAATGCCAAGAGTGTGCAAAGCTGTCAAGGCAAAGGGTGGCTATTTTGAATAATCTCAAATATATTTTGATCTGTTTAACACTTTTTTTTGGTTACTACATGATTCCATATGTGTTATTTCATAGTTTTCATGTCTTCACTATTATTCTACTGTCACGGCATTCAGAGGAAGAAGGTGAGGACCAAGGTGCAGCGTGATACGTGTTCATATTATTTGAAACTGAACACTAAATACAAAATAACAAAAGGAATAACCGAAACAGTTCTGACAGGTGATACAAACACTAAACAGAAAATAACCACCCACAACTAACAGTGTGAAAACAGGCTACCTAAGTATGGTTCTCAATCAGAGACAACGATAGACAGCTGCCTCTGATTGGGAACCATACCATGCCAAAACATAGAAATACAAAACCTAGACATACAAACATAGAATGCCTACCCACATCACACCCTGAACAATACAAAGCAATCTACGGTCAGGGCGTGACATCTACAATGTAGAAAATTGTAAGAAGAAAGACAAACCCTTGAATGAGTAGGTTTTCTAAAACTTTTTGACTGGCAGTGTATGTATAATTTATATATATATATATATAAGTCCAAAAATGGATGTAGCAACTACAGATTGCCCCTTTAAGTCTATTCAAAGTGAGAGCATGTGTCCTTTAGGCCTATGGATTTTTTTTTATCAGCATGAATTAAATGCTTTTATTACATAGGTTTGGATCTGCACTATGCAGCTGTTGCAAGAGGGGATTTTTCGATGGCTGCCCACTGGTTTAAAAAACAATGATTGAAAGGCAGCTTAAACTTTTTCAATTCAACCATTATTGGGTTCAAATACACATTTAGATTTGTGACCAGCCATCCACAACAACCTCAATCCGTAAGGCGCAAATAGCTAAATGAGAGAGCAGCAGTGTTATTCTCATCAATGCGCCATGTAGATATCAATAATAAGTGATATCCACATCGCCGTAGACTACACCACTGCTGTCGTCCTTACCTCCAAGCGTTTATTCAAGTTGGATAATATTTGGATGCAGACAGCAGTCGCACCATTGGAAGACATAGCTTGGACTATAGCCTACAAAAGCCTATTCCTGCTCTTTTCCCGCGATCCATCAAACACATTTGGTGTGTCATCATAGTGGTCTCTGACATGTGGTCAGACTCGCTCAGGTGGAACAAACTTAAACTTGCGCCTTTTTTCAATGCTGATTTGAATGTAATTGAGAAAACCTCGAAGTGTGAAATATTTTTCATCTAGTTTTTCAAAAGTGTCTGTAATCTGATTACAATATTTTTGCTGGTAACGGATTAGTTACAGTTTTTTTGTAATCCCTTACATGTAATCCATTACTCCCCAACCCTGTTCGCTAGTAACCGAATGTTGAGATCCTTTATTGAATGTAGCTTGCCAAAATAGAAAGTAGGCCTATCCATCACAATACAATAGTGGTGAACACAGAATCTTGATCCCCTTCAATGTAAATGGTCATCAGTATGGAGTCCACTCAGTGATAACCTCCAGTGGGCATGATCAGTCAGCAACATGTCACTATGTTACGCTGACATAACAGTATGTGATTCAGTCTCATAGGAACTCAATCCACTGTTCATGACGCTGATAGTAATATCAAATAAATAGTGATGACATTTACATCATAGCTGTACATTTTTCAGGTCGTTCATCAATCCAATGGTGAAAAGGAAAAATGTCAGTCCCAAATGGCAACCTATTTCCTATACAGTATTCGTGCACTACTTTTGACCAGAGACCTATGGGCCCAGGTCAAAAGTAGTGCACTATATAGGAAATAGGCTACTCGCTACTGCCCTTTCCTGAGTTTGGGGGTAAAGTGGATTATGGGTAAATCCACAGGAACAAAACCTTGCTTAACCATGTCTGCATTTCCTTTGTGAGGTTCTGATGCTGGAAACCGTTTCCCGATGGGGGACTAACCCCCATTCTAACTTCAGCGAGTTAAGCGAAACTATGCTGCATCAATGGTTTAACCAGCATTCTTCTATTCAAGACTATGAGGAAGCAAACTAAACTGGCTCTGAAAACGGTACCATGATAAATCACTCCACTCAGACTGTAGCTGTTTGACATCTTGTCTATCATTTATTACAGAACATTTTTCAGTTAGTCCCTCAGGTATACTATGTACACTGTGTATGTGTGAGCAAGAGAGATGACCCTCAGAGGATGCAGGGTGCCGAGGTGTGAATGTAACTGTGTGTGTGTGTGTATGTGTCTATAAACTACAACTCAGTAATCTACAGTATGCAATGTAAACAGTGACCTAACCGTGTGGCTGTTTTAATGTGTATACACAACAGGCCCTGCTTTCACCAAGCCCGGATCCATCTGGGCCCTGAACAGGTGGACCTTTCTTCTCTGTGCTCCGTGTACCCAGGGGAACAGGTTTAATGTGGACACACAGCTTCCTCTCTGGATCAAACAGTCAGGGATCACGGGCTAAAGATTGGTGAACACAACACGCTACAGTATACACAGAGTGCTAGTGCATGCACCAAATCTCCTCTTTCCATATAAGGCAAAACCCAGATTTTTTTTTTAAAAGCCTTCACCCCATCCTAAAATTCAAACATGTAAGGGCTCTATTCAATTCATATCACGGAAGTTCAGCATTACAGCATGATTGAAATTTAAAGGCAATGTTCCCGTGTTAGCGAAGACTGCATTCACGGAAACAATGCATATGTCGGCTCAATCGGAATTTACCTTAAAATGTATATACAGTGATACAGATTGAATAGAACCCTAGTTGGTAGAAAGCATCATGTATCACCTCAAGGAAGAAGGAAAGTATTTTTGACCTATCATACAGTATATTACAAAACGCTATCCTTAGAGCAATCATTTCAAACTGAGCTCAATAATCCCTACTCAAAATGCAGAACTTTCAACTTTCACTTCACAGTGAAACGATAAACAGGGGTGCTGTGTCAGCTTTACGGAAACCAGATAACAAAAACAAATGTGATTTAATCATTAATCTGACATTTTAGGAATACAATTCAATGGAAATAACTTATAACAAATAAATGAACTCAGTAAAAAAAGAAACGTCCCTTTTTCAGGACCCTGTCTTTCAAAGATTATTCCTAAAAATCAAAATAACTTCACAGATCTTCATTGTAAAGGGTTTAAACACTGTTTCCCATGCTTGTTCAAGGAACCATAAACAATTAATGAAAACGCACCTGTGGAACGGTCGTTAAGATACAAACAGCTTACAGACGGTAAGCAATTATGTTCACAGTTATGAAAACATAGAACACTAAAGAGGCCTTTCTACGGACTCTGAAAAACACCAAAAGAAAGATGCCCAGCGTCCCTGCCCCCAAAGTCAATACTTTGTAGAGCCACCTTTTGCAGCAATTACAGCTGCAAGTCTCTTGGGGTATATCTCTATAAGCTTGGCACATCTAGCCACTGGGATTTTTGCCCATTCTTCAAGGCAAAACTGCTCCAGCTCCTTCAAGTTGGATGGGTTCCGCTGGTGTACCGCAATCTTTAAGTCATACCACAGATTCTCAATTGGATTGAGGTCTGGGCTTTGACTAGACCATTCCAAGACATTTAAATGTTTCCCCTTAAACCACTCGAGTATTGCTTTATCAGTATGCTTAGGGTCATTTTCCTGCTGGAAGTTGAACCTCTGTCCCAGTCTCAAATTTCTGGAAGACTGAAACAGATTTCCCTCAAGAATTTCACTGTATTTAGCACCATCCATCATTCCTTCAATTCTGACCAGTTTCCCAGTCCCTGCCGATAAAAAACATACCCACAGCATGATGCTGCCACCATGCTTCACTGTGGGGTTGTTCTCGGGTTGATGAGAGGTGTTGGTTTTGCGTCCGACATTTTTTCCTTCGTGGCCAAAAAGCTAAGTTTTAGACTAATCTAACCAGTGTACCATCTTCCATATGCTTGGGGAGTCTCCCACATGTCTTTTGGCAAACACCAAAGACGTTTGCTTATTTTTTTCTGGTCAATCTTCCATAAAGCCCAGCTCTGTGGAGTGTATGGCTTAAAGTGGTCCTATGGACAGATACTCCAATCTCTACTGTGGAGCTTTGCAGCTCCTTCAGCGTTGTCTTTGGTCTCTTTGTTGCCTCTGATTAATGCCCTCCTTGCCTGGTCTGTGAGTTTTGGTGGGTGGACCTCTCTTGGCAGGTGTGTTGTGGTGCCATATTCTTTCCATTTTTTAAAATAATGGATTTAATGGTGCTCGGGGGGGATGTTCAAAATGTTGGATATTTTTTATAACCCAAC
Organism: Salvelinus namaycush; assembly: GCF_016432855.1. Taxonomy (NCBI): domain Eukaryota; kingdom Metazoa; phylum Chordata; class Actinopteri; order Salmoniformes; family Salmonidae; genus Salvelinus; species Salvelinus namaycush. The sequence goes on along the minus strand of NC_052332.1, from coordinate 9,056,771 downwards.
CCTGATCTGTACTTCTCCACAACTTTGTCCCTGACCTGTTTGGAGAGCTCCTTGGTCTTCATGGTGCCACTTGCTTGGTGGTGTTGCATGCTCTGGGGTCTTTCAGAACAGGTGTATATATACTGAGATCATGTGACACTTAGATTGCACACAGGTGGACTTTATTTAACTAATTATGTGACTTCTGAAGGTAATTGGTTGCACCAGATCTTATTTAGGGGCTTCATAGCAAAGGGGGTGAATACATATGCACGTACCACTTTTCCATTTTTATTATTATTTAATTTTTTTAAACAAGTTATTTTTTTCATTTCACTTCACCAATTTGGACTATTTTGTGTATGTCCATTACATGAAATCCAAATAAAAATCAGTTTAAATTACAGGTTGTAATGCAACAAAATAGGAAAAACGCTAAGGGGGATGAAAACTTTTGCAAGGCACTGTATACCCCTCTGGTGGGAGCTAAACAGTTATCATCTGTGGATTGAGAGTTCAAAAGCATGAGTTAAACTTTAGAGCCCTCGATCGAATCCAAAGCTTCCTGGTTCCCAGCCAATCCCTGTGGCCTAACTCTCCTGTTAATTAACCGATTGGAGATTCACATCCAATAAGATCACAGACCATTGGGGAAATTATGCTCCCTGATTCGTCAGTCGTCAGGAACGGCCTCGTCCATCCATTTCATATATGGCAGGCTCCCGTCCTCAACTGGAAAACTCAGCACCTCTGGAGTCTCATAGGGATGGACAGACCTGGGGTGGAGGGAAGGAACAACATAGACATTAGGCAAATTAGCATCCCTACTGCCTTCCTGAGACCTGAAGTACTGTTGCCCTGGACCCATAAATGCTTTGGCTTTACCTGACATGTAACTGCTTGGGATGATTTCTAAAGGAACCAAATGTAACTTACTTGACAAAGTCTGTGACCCTCTGGATCTGCGAGGTCCTCGTCTTCACAAACTACAATGCAGATAAGTCCCTGTTATCACTCTGGAAAGTTGGCTTCAACTCATAGCGTAATTTTGAATGACTGGCCAGAGACTTAAAAGCTCTGCCAAATAACCTTACCATCAGAATTTCCGTCGCATCTTGAATCTCTCCTTTCCAGTAATACCTATGGGACAATACAAAAAACCTTTGGGACATACAGTAGGAAACTGTACACACACAGTGAAAAGTATACTTCTGTGTAGTGTGACAGGCTGTATCACATCCGGCCGTGATTAGGAGTCCCATAGGGCGGCACACAATTGGCCCAGCGTCGTCCGGGTTTGGCCGTCATTGTAAATAAGATTTTGTTCTTAAATTACTTGCCTAGTTAAATAAAGGTTAAATCAAAAATATAAAAGAATACACACTCAAATATAATGGTTCTAAATAGTACCAGATAGAGGTTCTTTGGCTTGTAACCAGGACCTAGAAATTAACACCCACCACCTGCCAAATGCAGGTAGATTTTGACATTGGCAGGTAAAAGCCAATTCATGCTTGATCCGAAAATGTGGTTGGAGGCGCTATATGGATGGTGTGACGCAAATGCAGAGCCTCCAGAGGCACACAAAGGCCAAAACGAGCTCTGTACCGCATAGCCATGCACCTCTCATATTTTGTATCAATGCGGAGGGCTCCGTATAGCTCCGCATTGACATGATTGGTTGACGGTAGTTGGGGTAGGAGATCCTGCATAAACAAACTCACTTCCTTGACAACTTCATTCACAACAGCTCTGCGCTGCAAAGCGCAAGAAATATGAATGCACTGACTTCAGCAGTGGACATATGTGACCCGATTCAGGAAACTAGGTATATGTCGCAAGTCATGACTTCACAGGAGAGACGTTTGGACGTAAAAAATATGTTTTTTATCAAAATGCGTTTTTTGGCAGAATTGCCTTCTTGATAACCAACTTTTATGTCATCTGTAAATATGAATAAAGTTGTTAAATTACAAGCCCAGTGGGTTTAGCCAAAGAAAAAGTCAGGAACCTTCCCACTAGCCATGATTGGCTGAGATAATGAGTGGGTTGGACATGCAGAGAAATTAGTTTCAGATTGATCTGCGGCGTAGCATCTTGTGTGTATAAAATTAGCTGATGTTATGTGTAGATAATCCTTTCTACTGCAGTTTTTTTGAAATATATAACGTTAGCCATGGATAACTGCAAATATGTTGCTACTGCTCTCAATAACATTGCTGCCCTGATTTTATCGGGCACTATCAACAAAGGTCAGTGGGAAAAAGTTTTGGACTAATTTCTGGAGGACGATCGTGGCATGCTGACTCTGATTATGAAAATGAATCAGATGAGAAATGTAGGTAAAACATTCCCTAATTTAGGTAAAAACATTTTCATTGAAGAAGACATTGTAGATTAATTTACGTGTATGAAGTGTGGGTAGCGTTAGTGATGTTTTCTCAGAATGCCATTTTGCATGGCTAGTTATAGCCTAATGTTAGCTAGCTAACATTGAACCTATTTGGTTAACTTTAGCTAGCTATGACAATCGGTTTGTATTGCTAGGTTAAAGCTTGCTGTTAGCTAGCCAGCTGAAGTTCGATGGCTGCTTGCTAATTAACATTGAACCTATTTGGTTATCTTTAGCTATCTATGACAATCGGTTTGTATTGCTAGTAACATTACTTTATGGATTGGGATTCAAGTTTTTTTTTTTTAATTGCTAGCTAACGGTAACAGTACATGTCTAAACTAGCTTAACGTTAGCGGTGGTTAGATAGCTGGCTTGCTAGCTAACATTAACTTACGTGTATGAAGTGTGTGTAACGTATTGTAATGAAACAGCTCTTTATTCTGATAGGAACAGCACAAAATTGCACGTCATGCAATGCACGGCTCACCATCCAACTCTGCACTCACGCACGCTGGTTTGGTGCTTGTCGTTACACTACTCCCTCCTTTCAAAGAGCGCGTCCTCGCGCTAGCTTGCGACTCTACGTCTTACAGGAACGTGCTCACCGGCCAAGCACACGCACTGTCGTGGATGCATGGTCCGATCACTTCTGACACCAATGTAATGAAACAGCAAGGAGCCCGTGGTCCGGAGCGCTATCGACTGTGCCGCAAAAGCATGCTCGTGCGGCAGAGTCGATTTCCCGCTTATAATTTTTACAGTATGGATGAAACGGTTACCGGTTTCACGATAAACCACTGTAAAATTCCCTACGATTAGTATTACCGCTTCAAATATTAATTGTCATTAAAACCGTGTTTGATTACCACGGTTTGAAATACTCACTGTAAATACTGGCCAGCATCGACCAAAGTTAGCAACAGTCTTGGGTTATGTTGTTTTGTGTGAAAACGTGGCGGAAGGCAGTGACATCGCTCGGGAGATTTTTCAGCCTTCTAAAAGGACCAAGTCTGAAGTGTGGTCGTATTTTGGGGTTTATAATAGTGCTGAGGGAGACTTAATCTAAGATGGTCACCCTGCCTGCAGAACATGCAAAAGAAAATTTGATGCGAAAGGGGGAAACATTGTCACGATCGTCTTGCGGTGAGAGAGAGGACCAAAGCGCAGCGTGTGAAAAATACATTCTCTTTATTAGAGATGAGTGAAACACGAAACGAACACTTAAATCAAAACTAAACAAAACAACAAACGACCGTGAAGCTACAAACATAAGTGCAATACAAAAGCTACAAACGTTCTACATAGACAATTACCCACAAACACATAATGCCTATGGCTGCCTTAAATATGGCTCCCAATCAGAGACAAATGAAAGACAGCTGTCTCTGATTGAGAACCACTCAGGCAACCATAGACTTACCTAGACACATTCACTAACCACAACCCCATACACTAAACCCAACACCCCCTTTACCATATAACCACCCAAGATGAGACAAAACATAAACATTCCCCATGTCACACCCTGACCTAACTAAAATAATAAAGAAAACAAAGAATACTAAGGCCAGGGCGTGACAGTACCCCCCCCAAAGGTGCGGACTCCGGCCGCAAAACCTAACACAGAAGGGGAGGGTCCGGGGTGGGCCTTCCTATGGCGGCGGCTCGGGTGCGGGACGTGACCCCCACTCCACCATTGTCAATACCAGCTTTGGTGTCTCTGGTAGATCCTGGCTGACTGGCGGCTCTGGAAGATCCTGGCTGGCTGGCGGCTCTGGAAGATCCTGGCTGGCTGGCGGCTCTGGCGGCTCCTGACTGACGGACGGCTCTGACGGCTCGGGACAGACGGGCGGCTCGGGACAGACGGGCGGCTCGGGACAGACGGGCGGCTCAGATGGCGCTGGGCAGACGGATGGCTCAGATGGCGCTGGGCAGACGGATGGCTCAGATGGAGCTGGGCAGACGGATGGCTCAGATGGCGCTGGGCAGACGGATGGCTCAGATGGCGCTGGGCAGACGGATGGCTCAGATGGCGCTGGGCAGACGGATGGCTCAGATGGCGCTGGGCAGACGGATGGCTCAGACGGCGCTGGGCAGGCAGGCAGCTCAGACGGCGCTGGGCAGACGAGCAGTGCAGGCGGCGTTGGGGAGACGGCCGACTCTGACCTGCTGAGGCGCCCAGTAGGCCTGGTGCGTGGTGCCGGAACTGGTGGTACCGGACTGGAGACACGCACCTCAAGGCTAGTGCGGGGAGCAGGAACAGGGCACACTGAATTCTCGAGGCGCACTATAGGCCTGGTGCGTGGTACCGGAACTGGTGGTACCGGGCTGGGGACACGCACCTGAAGGCTAGTGCGGGGAGAAGGAACAGGGCATACTGGACCCTGGAGACGCACATTAGGCCTAGTGCGTGGTGCCGGAACTGGTGGTACCGGGCTGGGGACACGCATCTCAGGGCTAGTGCGGGGAGAAGGAACAGGGCATACTGGACCCTGGAGATGCACATTAGGCCTAGTGCGTGGTGCCGGAACTGGTGGTACAGGGCTGGGAACACGCATCTCAGGGCTAGTGCGGGGAGCAGCAACAGGATGCACAGGACTCTGGAGACGCACAGGAGGCTTGGTGCGTGGTGTAGGCACTGGTGGTAATAGGCTGGAGACACGCACCACAGGGCTAGTGCGTGGAGGAGGAACAGGGCTCTGGAGACGCACAGGAAGCCTGGTGTAGGCACTGGTGGTACTGGGCTGGGGCGGGGAGGTGGCGCCGGAAATACCGGACCGTGCAGGCGTACTGGCTCCCTTGAGCACTGAGCCTGCCCAACCTTACCTGGTTGTATGCTCCCCGTAGCCCGACCAGTGCGGGGAGGTGGAATAACCCGCACTGGGCTGTGTAGGCGAACCGGAGACACCATGCGTAAGGCTGGTGCCATGTATGCCGGCCCGAGGAGACGCACTGGAGGCCAGATGCGTTGGGCCGGCTTCACCGCACCGGGCTATGCACACGTACAGGAGACACCGTGCGCTCTACCGCATAACACGGTGTCTGCCCGTACTTTCGCGCTCCACGGTAAGCTCGGGAAGTTGGCGCAGGACTCCTACCTGATTTCGCCACACTCCCTTGTAGCCCCCCCCCCAAAAAAAAAAATTTGGGCTGACTCACAGGCTTCCTACCACGTCGTCGTGCTGCCTCCATTCGCCGGTATCCCTCCTCGCACTGTTCCAGAGAATCCCAGGCGGGCTCCGGCATTCGCCCTGGGTCGATCGCCCACCTGTCGATCTCCTCCCACGTAGTATAGTCCAGATCCTGCTCCCATTGCCATAAATCCTGTGTATGTTCCTGCTGCCGCTTGACACGCTGCTTGGTCCCGTTACGGTGGGTAATTCTGTCACGATCGTCTTGCGGTGAGAGAGAGGACCAAAGCGCAGCGTGTGAAAAATACATTCTCTTTATTAGAGATGAGTGAAACACGAAACGAACACTTAAAACAAAACAACAAAGAAGCTACAAACATAAGTGCAATACAAAAGCTACAAACGTTCTACATAGACAATTACCCACAAACACATAATGCCTATGGCTGCCTTAAATATGGCTCCCAATCAGAGACAAATGAAAGACAGCTGTCTCTGATTGAGAACCACTCAGACAACCATAGACTTACCTAGACACATTCACTAACCACAACCCCATACACTAAACCCAACACCCCCTTTACCATATAACCACCCAAGATGAGACAAAACATAAACATTCCCCATGTCACACCCTGACCTAACTAAAATAATAAAGAAAACAAAGAATACTAAGGCCAGGGCGTGACAAACATTTAAAAATCTTTTGAGTCATCTTGGTGACCACCACCCACTACTTTATAGCGAATGCAAGGTAAGTTAACTTTCAGCTCAATGCATGATGTGGGGACTTCGGAATGGGGAAAAATGTCAAGGTTTGTCTGTCTAACTTGCTAACAGCTTGTCAATAATGTAAACTGAAGCTTTCGGTGTTATTTACTCTTGTAAAAACACTACACGTTGTTCTGCTGCTGTATGCATCGTGTGTCTGCAGACTCTATTCACCCATTGCATACGATAACACGTTATGTAGTTTAGTCACCCAACCAACATATTTTGTTAATTTAAAATCCGGCAGACGTCGACTTGGTTGTAAAAGTGTTCCAACAGGAGAAACACTATACAAGACTCCTGTATTTATGTCAATTGTTGGGCTCATTACAATTACTATCACAAGACTCATTTGTATTTGTAACGATCGTCGTCATATTCCTCCTCCTCGGATGAGGAGGAGCATGGATCAGACCAACACGCAGCGAGGTATGTGGACATAATGATTTATTAGACAAAAAACGACGAAACACGAAATAACACTTTAGAAATACAAAATAACAAAACGAACTAAACAGACCTAAACTTACGAACTTACATGAAACGAAGAACACACGAACAGGAACAGACAAACCGAAACAGTCCCGTGTGGTAACATGTACTGACACGGAAGACAACCACCCACAAACAAACAGTGTGAAAACACCTACCTTAATATGATTCTCAATCAGAGGAGATGAAAACCACCTGCCTCTAATTGAGAACCATATCAGGTACCCAAAACCAACATAGAAACAGAAAACATAGACTGCCCACCCAAACTCACGTCCTGACCAACTAACACATACAAAAACTAACATAAAACAGGTCAGGAACGTGACAGTATTTATGTAAATTGTCCATGGGGTCATTGCATATACTCAAATGCAACACAGGAGATAGACTGTGTGTAAGTGAAGAATAATTATGATGTAACAACACTAATAATAATACATTTGCTATTCCCTTGTTTACAGAGTGGGCGTGCAGCAGGCAAACCCAGTGATGCTACTGGTCCCTCCCCATCTACAGTTGTGACAGACACTCGAGCAAGCATTTAAAAGGCAGGCTGCTTATGCACCCACATCAAAAAAAATGCTCAAGGCCCTTTCATATTACATTGCAAAGGACATGATGCTATTTCAAATTGTTGAGGCCTGGCTTTCTGAGCCTGACGAAGGTTGCCGTGCCTCACTACAAAGTGAGTGCTGCTCATTTTATTTGTTTGTTTGACTTGCTTACTTAAGGTTGTGTTCATTTAAACCTGCACTAGGGAAACTTTTACCTCTCGTGGCCACATGGTGCCATCTTTAATGTTATTATTTTAATGCTTATGCACACAAAAAGTGCATAGTGCTGCTAGTTTATTTGTTTGTTTTCAATATAAAACTTGGTGAAAGGATTTCAGTGTGTCAGTACTTTTTGGAACATTTCCAGCACATTTTAACAATACTGCGATAATTCTGATAACCGTGATAATTTTGGTCACTAAAAATTGTGATATGAAATTTTCGTACCGTTTCATATCTAATGTAACGTTAGTGATGTTTTCTCAGAATGCCATTTTGCATTGCTAGTTATAGCCTAACGGTAGCTATCTAACTAGGTAACATTGAACCTATTCGGTTAACTTTAGCTTGCTATGAAAATCTGTTTGTATTGCAAGTTAAAGCTTGCTGTTAGCTAGCCAGCTGACATTACGTGTATGAACTGTGTGTAGGGATGTTCTCAGAATGCCATTTTGCATCTATTGTATAAGAATGCTAAAATATTTGTCAGATTAACATTTTTGTCTCATCTGTGATATTTTGGTTGAAATAATTAGGTCACAAAAATTGTAATAAATTAAACAATATTGCACATTACTTCTTACTAGTAATACATTTATTGTTTTAGAAACAGTACAAAGCGTCCTAATACATTTTGGGGTGTTTTGTTGGTGTAATATTAGCGGGAGAAAAAATATTTTGGGTTGTAAAAAATCTGAGTGGCTGCCATCTTCCTGGACTATAAAGCAAATGTTATGCCCTGCTTGTAACCACAGAGTAACCCTTTTTGGTGCTATAAAGAACTATAAAAAAAAATCTAAAAAGGACCAAAAATGGGTTCCACTATGGTTACCTTTTGTGGGGCTATATAGAACCCTTTTTTATGGTTCTTTATAGAACCTTTATGGATAAAGGTTCTATAAAGAACCTTTCTCAATCTGAATGGTTATTTTTAGATCCTTTTGAAGAAACATACATGTTTTTTATTCTGGTCAGCCATATTATATTATTACAATTCCATACATGTTATTATTGTGTTAATTGACAAGTTGAATGAAGTGAGCTACATCTGGAACAGCTGGGGGTCCAGGAGGAGAGAATTGAGAACCACCGACTGACACAAAGCCATACGTAAGTCTTTCACAAGAGACCATCTTTGCCCATAGCCATAGATAATGTCATTCCATAACACAACACATTAGTTGAACTGGAATAAAACACTCTCACTCATGGTTGCACAAAAAGTTAGTCTCAAGTCAAGCAGGACTTTCAGTAACAGACACAGCCACTTTGATTGACAGCTGGCCAATATCCACAGTTTCTCTACAGTGACACAAGTCACACAATGGCCTGCTAATGTGAGGGTTTGGCACTTGTTTCTGGCCTGGTGGCTGTCGCTGTATCTTACTCCATTGATCTTTCTCTTCTCTTAGGCCATGAATAAGAATGTATGGTCTGTTCTCATAGAGGCTTGTCAATGTTTAAACAGCTACTCAACTAGGTGTTACTGAAGTTACACTTTCAGGAAATAGAACAGCTTGACCTGCTACTAAAATAGTTACGTATCAATCAGTTGAAGGCTGAGTTAAAGGAGATACCCAGCAGGTAGCCTAGTGGTTAGAGCATTGGACTTGTAACTGAAATGTTGCAAGATCGAATCCCTGAGCTGACAAGGTCTGTCATTCTGCCCCTGAACAAGGCAGTTAACCCACTGTTCCTAGGCCATCATTGAACATAAGAATTTGTTCTTAACTGACTTGCCTTGTTAAATAAAGGTAAAATAAACTTCCAGTCATTGCGCTCTGTCCTTATCTGACCTTCTTTTGGTGGCTCAATGACATTGTGAATTCAACTTATAGATAATTAACTATTTTAGTAGCAGGTCACTGCTGTTCTGTTTCCTGAAGGTGTAAATTCAGTAGCACCTTGTTGAGTAGCTGGTAAAACATTAACAAGCCTCTATGAGAACAGAACACACTTTCTTATTCATGGCCAATGCATTTACAGGCTTACACACTTTATATTGAAACTTTCTCACTCTCCTGTGGTAATGTGAGTAATTTACATTCAGTCAAGTAACCACAATAGTGATTTCCTTAGCAACGGGTGCCCATACTCAAGAAGTGCATGCATGCCAGCTAGCCCGACAATACTTACATCGTAGAAGTCCTGGGCAGAATATTGATGCATGCTGCCATCCTCCTCTCCATAAGGGCTCTGTGGACGAGAGGGGGAAGGAGGAGAGAGACATCAATTAAAACACTTATGGATATGATCTGGTTATGTTGAGGATGTGTTGTTTCTAATTTTGAAAAAAAAAATCAAATGTAAAATCAAATGTATTTATATAGCCCTTCTTACATCAGCGGATATCTCAAAGTGCTGTACAGAAACCCAGCCTAAAACCACAAACAGCAAGCAATGCAGGTGTAGAAGCACGGTGGCTAGGAAAAACTCCCTAGAAAGGCCAAAACCTAGGAAGAAACCTAGAGAGGAACCAGGCTATGAGGGGTGGCCAGTCGTCTTCTGGCTGTGCCGGGTGGAGATTATAACAGAACATGGCCAAGATGTTCAAATGTTCATAAATGACCAGCATGGTCAAATAATAATAATCACAGTATGTAACGGGCTTCCTCCTTCTCTTCATCCGAAGAGGAGTAGCAAGGATTAGACCAAAATGCAGCGTTGGAGTTATACATATTATTTATTACAAGGAACAGACGAAGACGGAAAAAACTCTTGAACAACAATACAAAACAACAAACGAAGTAGACAGACCTGGACTACGAACTTACACGTAACGAAGAACGAACGAACCAGTACTGACTACAAACAAAACGAACGAACGATACAGTCCCGTATGGTGCAACAAACACAGATACAGGAAACAACCACCCACAACAAACAATGTGAAAACACCTACCTTAATATGGCTCTCAATCAGAGGAAATGAAAACCACCTGCCTCTAATTGAGAACCATATCAGGTCACCCATTAACCAACACGAAACACATAACATAGACTGCCCACCCAAACTCACGCCCTGACCGACTAACACATACAAAATAACAGAAAACAGGTCAGGAACGTGACATAACCCCCCCCTCAAGGTGCGTACTCCGGACGCACCACCAAAAGTCTAGGGGAGGGTCTGGGTGGGCATCTGACCACGGTGGTGGCTCAGGCTCTGGGCGAGGTCCCCACCCCACCATAGTTAATCCCAGCTTCCGTATTCCCCTCTGAATGACCACCCTCCTATTCCACCCACTTAATTTAAAGGGTACCGTCGAGATAAGGGGCAGCACCGGGATAAGGTAGCTCAGGACAGAGAGGTAGGTCAGGATAGAGAGGTAGGTCAGGATAGAGAGGTAGGTCAGGATAGAGGGGCAACTCCGGACTGAAGGGCAGCTCCGGACAGAGAGACAGCTCTGGACTGAGGGGCAGTTCTGGGTGGCTGGCTCTGGCGGATCCTGGCTGGACGGCTCTGGCGGATCCTGGCTGGACGGCTCATGGCTGGCTGACGGATCTGGCTGCTCATGGCTGGCTGACGGATCTGGCTGCTCATGGCTGGCTGACGGATCTGGCTGCTCATGGCTGGCTGACGGATCTGGCTGCTCATGGCTGGCTGACGGATCTGGCTGCTCATGGCTGGCTGACGGATCTGGCTGCTCATGGCTGGCTGGCGGCTCTGGCAGATCCTGTCTGGTTGGCGGCTCTGGCAGATCCTGTCTGGTTGGCGGCTCTGGCAGATCCTGTCTGGTTGGCGGCTCTGGCAGATCCTGTCTGGTTGGCGGCTCTGGCAGATCCTGTCTGGTTGGCGGCTCTGGCAGATCCTGTCTGGTTGGCGGCTCTGGCAGATCCTGACTGACGAATGGCTCTAGCGGCTCCTGACTGACTAACGGCTCTGACGGCTCGGGACAGACGGGCGGCTCTAACGGCACTGGGCAGACGGATGGCTCAGATGGCGCTGGGGAGACGGATGGCTCAGACCGGATGAGGCGCACTGTAGGCCTGGTGCCGGAACTGGAGGCACCGGGCTAAGGACACGCACCTTCAGGCTAGTACGGGGAGCAGGGACAGGGCACACTGGACTCTCAAAACGCACTATGGACCTGGTGCGTGGTACCGGCACTGGTGGCACCGGGTTGAGGGCACGCACATCAGGACGAGTACGGGGAGAAGGAACAGTGTGTACAGGGCTCTGGAGACGCACAGGTGGCTTAGTGCGTGGTGCCGGAACTGGAGGCACTGGGCTGGAGACACGCACCATAGGGAGAGTGCGTGGAGGAGGAACAGGGCTCTGGAAACGCACTGGAAGCCTGGTGCGTGGAGTAGGCACTGGTGGTACTGGGCTGGGGCGGGGAGGTGGCGCCGGAAATACCGGACCGTGCAGGCGTACTGGCTCCCTTGAGCATTGAGCCTGCCCAACCTTACTTGGCTGAATGCTCCCCGTCGCCCGACCAGTGCGGGGAGGTGGAATAACCCGCACCGGGCTATGTAGGCGAACCGGGGACACCATGCGTAAAGCTGGTGCCATGTAAGCCGGCCCAAGGAGACGTACTGGAGGCCATATATGAAGAGCCGGCTTCATGGCACTTGGCTCAATGCCCAATCTAGCCCTACCAGTGCGGGGAGGTGGAATAACCCGCACTGGGCTATGAACACGTACAGGAGACACCGTGCGCTCTACTGCGTAACACGGTGTCTGCCCGTACTCCCGCTCTCCACGGTTAGCCTGGGAAGTGGGCGCAGGTCTCCTACCTGCCCTCGGCCCACTACCTCTTAGCCCCCCCCCAAGAAATTTTTGGGGTTTCTTCCCGGGCTTCCGTGCTAGCCGCGTACCTTCATATCTCCGCTCCTGGGCTGTGGCTGCCTCCTTCTCCTCCCCAGAGCGGCGATTCACTCCCACCTTAGCCCATGGTCCTTTTCCTTCTATGATTTCCTCCCAACTCCAGAAATCCTGCAATCCTTGTTTTGTGGACCACTGTTCGTGGTCCCGCTGCTTGATCCGGGTTTGGTGGGTGGTTCTGTACCAGCGGAATACCCAACCTACGGGCGAGTCCGCGATCCATAAAACTCCCAGCTGCGCCTGAGTCGACTAGCGCCTTATGCTGAAGAGAGGGGAAAAACGCAGGGAAAAACAATACAAAACAACAAACGAAGTAGACAGACCTGGACTACGAACTTACACGTAACGAAGAACGAACGAACCAGTACTGACTACAAACAAAACGAACGAACGATACAGTCCCGTATGGTGCAACAAACACAGATACAGGAAACAACCACCCACAACAAACAATGTGAAAACACCTACCTTAATATGGCTCTCAATCAGAGGAAATGAAAACCACCTGCCTCTAATTGAGAACCATATCAGGTCACCCATTAACCAACACGAAACACATAACATAGACTTCCCACCCAAACTCACGCCCTGACCGACTAACACATACAAAATAACAGAAAACAGGTCAGGAACGTGACACAGTAGTTGTCGAGGGTGCGGCAAGTTAGCACCTCAGGAGTAAATGTCAGTTGGATTTTCATAGCTGATCCATTAAGAGTATCTCTACCGCTCCTGCTGTCTCTAGAGAGTTGAAAACATCAGGTCTGGGACAGGTAGCACGTCCGGTGAACAGGTTAGGGTTCCATAGCCACAGGCAGAACAGTTTAAACAATTGAGAACATATCCTCAATACTACTGCGAAACTGAAATCTGTCTTACCTATTTTTGTTTTACCAGCATGTCACCTGTGCAACTAGAGGAGATACAACTCAAGATCACCTTTACTCCGCACACAGAAACGTAAGTTCTCCCTCGCACTCTAACAAGAAGTACCAGTGATGCGCTCAATACGGAAGTGATCCTATGAAGCGGATGCTATCTACAGGACTGTTTCGCTAGCACAGTCTGCAATATGTTCTGGGATTCATCCAAAAACATTGAGGAGTTTACCACATCAGTCACCGGCTTCCTTAATAAGTGCATCGACGATGTCGTCCCCACAGTGACAGTACGTACATATCTCAACCAGAAGCCATGGACATCCCAACATCCCAAGAATGCCAAAGTAACCACTCTAAATGACTACCTCATAGCACTCACATCTGTAGGCATGAAATGTTTTGAAAGCCTATTCATGTCTCCACATCAACACCATCATCCCAGACATCCGTGACCCATTCCAATTCGCATACCTCACTAACAGATCCACAGATGATGCAATCCCTATTGCACTCCACACCAGAACTGGGCGGAAAATGTGCATGAGTTTCAGGTCCCTGTATTAGGGTAAAACTAGATCCTCAAAATAAGGCCTTATGAAATATTAGTATTTTGTATTTTATTCACTTTGATTCTTACTTGGTGAAATCCATTGGACAGAAAATGGATGAATGTCACAACCATTTCTCTGTCCTTAACAAATACAGTCATGGGTGGTAACTCTACAATTTAACCGAAAGGCAAGGCACGGTGGGAAATATTTGAATACGGCTTTAGACTAAGCAGTGTATTAATTTAAAATATGTCTATATGTCAGTGTTAATTTGTTTTATTTTAACAGTGGAGAATTTGCTGTGCAGCATAGTGTCAAAACGTATTTATACTTATCTGTGGATAATATCATTGGTTGGTTGGTTGGGTTTACTTGATTATCTACACCTGGGAATGGAAATGAAAATAATACTCATATAGAAACAGACGTCATCTGTCCCAATCCAACGGACAGACGTTAAACTCAACTTCGTGGCCCATGGCAGACTGGACACTCACAAGGCGTAAGAGATTGGGGAGGCAGTCTGGGCACCCTTCATCTATCCAAGAAGATTCAATCCAGTTATCAAACTGGTTTGCCCCCCTTGATGCCGGACCTACCAGCCCCGGGAGGGGGAAGGAGGAGAGAGACATCAATTAAAAGCACGGATCCTGGGTGTTTACCAACAGCCGGCGGCCGCCCAGTGGCACCTCCCTCACGGCCACGGCAACCACAGTTCAACAGGTTGCTTCCCCATCGGATTCCATCACGACCACCATCATGGTGGGCAGCTCGATGGTGAGAGATTTTGGCCTGCCTATGATCTGTGGACCGACCAAGGTCCACTGTCACCAAGGAGCATGTGTCCATGACAACTCCCTCCTGCCCACGGTTCTGGCCAACTACTCTAACATTGAGGCCATCGTCACTCACATACAGTAGGTTTAACAACCTTCGTTTTTGGCGATCTGAGGGAGGACAACAAACATGTTGTAAACATGCTCGCTAGCACAGGGAAGATAATAATACTCTCTGTTCCCCTCCCATGCTACCGAAGGGGTTCGGAACGTTTCAGCCGACTCATTGCCCTGAACAAGTATTGCCTGATTAACAAGTACCTGATCAACAGGAATGTCTGTTTTTGTGACAACTTTGATTTGCTGTGGAGAAACCTGCACTTTTTAACAGAGACAGGATTCACCCTAGCCGTAGGGGTTCCAGGATTATTTCCAGCTGTTGGATTCTAGCTTGAAATATACTTATTCACGTCACCATACTAGAATTTATTGATTAATTTACATGTACACTACCCGTCAAAACTTTGGGGTCACTTAGAATTGTCCTTGTTTTTGAAAGAAAAGCCCATTTTTTGTCCATTAAAATAACATCAAATTGATCAGAAATATAGTGTAGACATTGTTAATGTTGTAAATGACTATTGTAGATGGAAACGGCAGATTTTTTTATGGAATAGTTACTTTCCACAAAGCATATTTAAAACTATAGTTATCCCAGGTCTGCTCCACACTGCCCTCTCCCACCTGGACAACTCCATAGTGCCTTCCAAGCTCATCACTAAGCTAAGGACCCTGGGACTGAACACTTCCATCTGCAACTGGATCCTGGACTTCCTGACGGGCCACCCCCAGGTGGTGAGAGTAAGCAACAACACATCCGCTACACTGACCATCAACACGGGGATCCCTCAGGGGTGCGTGTTTAGTCCCATCCTGTACTCCCTGTTCACCCATGACTGCGTGGCCACGCACAACTCCAACACCATCATTAAGTTTGTAAACGACACGACAGTGGTTGGCCTGATCACCGACAACATTGAGACAGCCTATAGGGAGGAGGTCAGTGACCTGGCAGTGTGGTGCCAGGACAACAACCTCTCCCTCAATGTCAGTATGACAAAGTAGCTGATCGTGGACTACAGGAAATGGAGGGCAGAGCATGCCTCCATCCACATCGACAGGGCTGCAGTGGAGCAGGTCAAGAGCTTCAAGTTCCTTGGCATCAACTAAGGACCACACACACCAACACAGTCATGAAGAAGGAACGACAACGCCTCTTCCCCCTCAGGATCCTGAAAAGATTTGGCATGGGCTCTCAGATTCTCAAAAAGTTCTACAGCTGCACCATTGAGGGCATCTTGACTGGCTGCATCAGCACTTGGTATGGCAACTGCTTGGCATCTGACTGCAATGCGCTACAAAGGGTTGTGCGTATGGCCCAGTACATCACTGGGGCCAAGCTCCCTGCCATCCAGATCCTCTATACCAGGTGGTGTCAGAGGAAGGCCCTAAAAATTGTTAAAGACTCCAGCTACCCAAGTCATAAACTATTCTCTCTGCTACCGCATGGCAAGCAGTACTGATGCACCAAGTCTGGAATCAACAGGACCCTGAACAGCTTCTACCCCCAAGCCATAAGACTGCCAAATAGTTAGTTAAATAGTTAACCAAATAGATACCCGTACTATCTGCATTAACCCTTTTTGCACTAAGTCTTTTGACTCATCACATGTGCTGCTGCTACTGTTTATTATCTATCATGTTGCCTAGTCACTTTACCCCTACCTACAGTGGCATGCGAAAGTATTCACCCACCTTGGCATTTTTCCTATTTTATTGCTCTACAACTTGGAATTAAAATTAATTTTTGGGGAGTTTCTATCATTTGATTTACACAACATGCCTACCACTTTGAAGGTGCAAAATATTTTTTATTGTGAAACAAAAAAGAAATAATTAAAAAAAAACTGAACTTGAGCGTGCATAACTATTCACCCCCCCAAAGTCAATACTTTGTAGAGCCACCTTTTACAGCTGCAAGTCTCTTGGGGTATGCCTCTATAAGCTTGGCACATCTAGCCACTGGGATGTTTGCCCATTCTTCAAGGCAAAACTTCTCCAGCTCCTTCAAGTTGGATGGGTTCCACTGGCGTACAGCAATCTTTAAGTCATACCACAGATTCTCAATTGGATTGAGGTCTGGGCTTTGACTAGGCCATTCCAAGACATTTAAATGTTTCCCCGTAAACCACTCGAGTGTTGCTTTATCAGTATGCTTAGGGTCATTGTCTGGAAGGTGAACCATCGTCCCAGTCTCAAATCTCTGGAAGACTGAAACAGGTTTCCCTCAAGAATTTCCCTGTATTTAGCGCCATCCATCATTCCTTCATTTCTGACCTGTTTCCCAGTCCCTGTGATGGTGTTCTCGGGGTGATGAAGGGTGTTGAGTTTGCGCCAGACATAGTGTTTTCCTTGATGGCCAAAAAACTACATTTTTGTCTCATCTGACCAGAGTACTTTCTTCCATATGTTTGGGGAGTCTCCCACATGCCTTTTGGCGAACATCAAACATGTTTACTTATTTTTTTCTGGCTACACTTCCGTAAAGCCCAGCTCTGTGGAGTGTACGGCTTAAAGTGGTCCTATGGACAGATACTCCAATCTCCTCTGTGGAGCTTTGCAGCTCCTTCAGGTTTATCTTTGGTCTCTTTGTTGCCTCTCTGATTAATGCACTCCTTGCCTGGACTGTGAGTTTTGTTGGGCGGCCCTCTCTTGGCAGGTTTGTTGTGGTGCCATATTCTTTCAGTTTTTTAATAATGGATTTAATGGTGCTCCGTGGGATATTCAAAGTTTCTGATATTTTTTTATAACCCAACCCTGATCTGTACTTCTCCACAACTTTGTCCCTGACCTGTTTGGAGAGCTCCTTGGTCTTCATGGTGTCGCTTGCTTGGTGGTGCCCCTTGTTTAGTGGTGTTGCAGGCACTGGGGCCTTTCAGAACAGGTGTATATATACTGAGATCATGTGACAGATCATGTGACACTTAGATTGCACACAGGTGGAATTTTATTTAACTAATTATGTGACTTCTGAAGGTAATTGGTTGCACCAGATCTTATCTAGGGGCTTCATAGCAAAGGGGATGAATACATATGCACGCACCACTTTTCCGTTTATATTTTTTCACTTCACCAATTTGGACTATTTTGTGTATGTCCATTACATGAAATCCAAATAAAAATCTATTTAAATTACAGGTTGTAATGCAACAAAATAGGAAAAACGCCAAGGGGAATGAATACTTTTGCAAGGCACTGTATACGTACATATCTACCTCAATTACCTCATACCCCTGTAAATAGCCAAGTTATTTTTACTCATTGTATACTTATTCCTTGTGTTATAATTTTTTTCTCTCTGCATTGTTAGAAGGGCTTGTAAATAAGCTTTTCGCTGTTAGCCTACACCTGTTGTTTGACGAAGCATGTGACAAATATAATTCGATTTTTTTACTTGATTTGACTGCTCTAACCTGTGAAGACAGGAGGGAGGATGGACATTTACATTTTTGGCAGAAGATCGTGGCTTGTTTGTAAGCTACTCAGTGTTCTCTCCAGGCAGGCACACGGTAAACAGAGAATAGCTCATCTACATGCACCACAGACGCAGGGAGAGAGGAAGCTGCACACACAGTTGTACTCCACTGGCTTATGGCTTCCACAGCTTACTCACTTATTTCCTATAAATGCAGAAAGAGAAAGCAATAATAAGAGCTTATATCTGAAGTGAACGTAACATCACTCAGTATTCAGGAATGCTGTAAATAAGTATTTATTTATTAATTTATTCTTTTTAATTTTTTTAATGAATCATCTACAAATAGGAGAGAACTGCCGCATTGTGGAAATACTAATTACCTAGCATATATTCTAGTTAGTGGTTAGATATATCACATGGGTGATATTAATAGGGCCAGGAGTTTTTCCTGACCAAGCGTCCTCACCAGGAAAAACTCTGGGCTCTATACCGAGACTGGTCTTAAGTACTACAACACTGGAGTGTAGTATTCTGTTGTTACAGTGCGGTAATGGTATGCTGTCCCAACCTAGTCTCAGAGAATTTTGTATAATTCTGTATCTAAATCCGAGAAACTACGTTTAGTATGATATGTTACGATTGGTATGGTATGTATTCATTTGTGGATGTCCATCATCCATTTCGTAAGATGTGCTACAAATTACAATTTGTATTATATGTTACGAATTTGAAAATGTACAATATGTAAAGAATATGCAAAACGTAGGAAATGTTACGAATGCTATGTCGGTGCTAATGTTAGCTAGCTTGCTAACGTTAGCTAGGCTAGGGGTTATGGTTAAGTTTCGGAGATATGTTAAAGAGTTTAAGTAACTATCTGTCTTTTGTAACCATACCACACGTAACATATCATACTAATTTGAGTAACCTGCTTTTACATGTACTATATTATGTCTAGTCTATGAGACCAGGCTGGCTATTCTGTAGCCTACCTGCCTATGTCCTTGGCTGCCTGTTCATTGGGGCAGTTGATGAGGAGGACAGAGTGGTGTCCAGGTACGTAGCTCCCCATGAAGGTAGAATGGAGCTGGACACACAGGGCCCTCAGCATGGGATACATGGACATGGTCAACACCATTCCCTGGAGAAGAGGACGGAAGGGAGAACAACAATACAATTCACTTTAATACAATTGCAAGATGTCACCCACACAGTAACAAATTGCTGTAAATTTACAGCAAAATTTCACTGTGAGGTACTGTAATTCTAAATTACAGTACCGTGCTGTTCCGCTACACTGATTTAGAATTACAGCAGCATACTGTGAATTATGGTACACTGTGGGAAAATGTTGTGGGGCGAAATAATCTCAGGCTCATTATCATATTTTGAGGATTGCCTTGAAAGGGGCTATATTTGTTGCACCTGTAACAGTATAACTTTAAACCGTCCCCTCGCCCCGACACGGGCGCGAACCAGGGACCCTCTGCATACATCAACAACTGACACCCACGAAGCGTCGTTACCCATCGCTCCACAAAAGCCACGGCCCTTGCAGAGCAAGGTGCAACACTACTTCTAGGTTTCAGAGCAAGTGACGTAACTGATTGAAACGCTAGTAGCGCGTACCCGCTAACTAGCTAGCCATTTCACATCCGTTACACACCCATTAGCGAGAATGATCTATTTTGCTCTGTAGTAAGTGCCAGTTTAGAAACTTTTGTTAAGGCCTCTACCTCTACCTCTCGCTAAGTGCAAGTGATATATAACAGTAAATATTAATTGGTATACTGTAATATACAATTACATATTCACTGTTAGCAATTGCTGTAATTGTATTACAATACAATTTAACAATAAAGTACTGTATTACTGTTTTGCTATACATTTACTGCAGTGTTTCGTAAATGATGGGGCATTGTGGGAAAATGTTGTTTGAGAGGAAAGAATAGCTGGCTCATTAACACATTTTAAGTGGCTATATTTGTTGCACCCGTTAGTGAGAATGCTGTACCAATTGAACTGATTTAAAGTACAGTATATAGGGTAAAGATCAGAGTGACAGTGGGTCTTAAACCTCTAATGGTTGAATATTAACCCTCCTGTTATGTTTGTGTCATGTTAATTAATTCTGTGATCCCGGTCCACAATGACCACCCCATTATAGCTGATTATAAATCCATAATAATACATATATTATTATTATTATTATCACCTAATGTTGTGTTAGATCTTTTTATCAACTTAAGTTATTGTGAACATTACAAGTTTTGAACTTCTATTTGCTGTTTATGGCCTGTAGGCCTCATTGACCTGAGCTCATTCAACTCGTTTTTCAGTAGAAAAAGCATAATGTATGGATTATTTTGACTATAACAAACACTCAGATGAAACACATTGTGCTATTTATCACAGACTACTTTGTGTCAAAGTTTAACAAGGACTCTCTCCTCCTCACCAGTGTCATGATCAAAGATATGATCAAGAGCCTCACATACAGTATATCGTTTGGTCATTGTGCTGCCACTGAATGAATTGTGAGCAAGGCCTCAAAAAAGCTGTATATACCAGAGCTGCGAGAAAAGTTATTTATATTATTGAAACAATGTTGCGATTGTTTGTGAGAATGCCAACAGGTGTGGTTCCCGTGGGGGAAAGATTCTATTGGGGAAAGTTTCCTGTTGGGGTTGCCATGGAAGCCAAGAAGGGGAGTGAGGTGTGTGTGTGCTCAAACACACATGCATGTGGGGGTCTGGGAGAGGAAGTGTGTCCATCTGATGAATGGGCTTGTGCCTGAACTCAATTTTAGACACTAATTGTAGTCTCACCCGTTCATTTCTAACGACCGGTCATTTTTGTATTACAAAAGTTAAATAAAACACCCAAAATCTTATGAAAAGCATCAAAATATATTTTGTGTGTTCAGATGCCCTGTGTGGACAAAGTCATGGAACCTTATGACAATCAGATTAAATAAACTACATTTTTCAGAGAGGAAAACTTGTAAATCGGTTCATTTTGACCAGAACACAGCAGGAAGGTTAAGCAGTGTCCTTTTGATTTGTTTTGCCCTGTAATCACTGCCAGTTTGGAAGCCTTTGTTTAGGCCTCTAAAAGCTATTAAACACCAACTATTCATACATTTGCTGTAATATACAAATACCTAGCAGCCAGCCTGCTTGCACTCATCCCATGTGATTACCGTAAAATACCAACATGATTACAGTAGCATTTGTTTTCTTACATTATAGTAGGCTCATTTCACAGTTTTGTACTGTCAGTCATTGCTCTGCATTTTACAGTTACTTACAGGACGCTGGTGGCAAGTTAATGTGAATATTACAGTAACGTACTTTGCACTAGCCAGAGATGGGAAAGATACATCCAAAAGGTATGTTATTACAAATACTGGATATTTTGAAGACCAATGTATCCTTAACTAAAACAACATTCCCAGTAACAGATACAGATTTGTTTTACTTGCTATGACGGTAGCACTGACTGGGTGTTGCTCTGGACAAGAGTGTCTGCTAAATGACCAAAATGTATTTTAGGCCAGTGACATACAAATTACAAAATAGGTATTGGAAGTATTGAAATACCTATTTCAAATACATGTAACAGAAATACTGCCCGTCATTGGCACTAGCTACCTGCACTGTATATCTAAAACAGTTTACTAACCACTCTGCTTCCAGTAATGCACTGTAAATTCTAGAAATACAGCATGTTACTGTAGTCAGGTGTTCCATTAATATGCTGTACATTTATGTTACAGTAAAAGTCCTGTAAACCTACAGTAATTTACTGTACATTTACAGTAACCTTCTGGTTACTGTACTGCCTGTAATTTCTTTTAAAAATGACAGGAAATGTTTTACAGTGCACCTTGAGGTGGTAGTAATGATGATGACATAACAAACATAATACTTTTACATATTCTTTTATTTAACATTTATTTACTCAGAATACCTTTTTCCCCAAGGGAGAACCATGTTGCCCTTAATCACAGATCTAGTATTAGATACAGTACCCTATCGCAACTCCTAATCTGAACCATTAGTGAGCTGAACAAAACCTAACCCTGCATCAGTGTTTATAGGGACATATTTCACATATATGCCTACATCACATCTCTGAGTTGAGGTCACTGCAGGACAGGTTGTGAAAGGATTCAGGGCATGGCCCTGACCCTGACGATCATTCATTGGTAGTGAACAAAGCAAGGTATTATCAATATAACTGTTCTCTCAGAATGCTGGAATGCTGTGTCCGGGATACAGCTTGGTGACTCTCTCTGTCCACTATCCTCTTATTATTGCGCTGAATGGTTAGTTGGAACAGATGGTGGCCAATTTATAATCCGCTCTCTCTCTCTCTCTCTCTCTCTGCAGCTCCTGTCCCTGCTTCATTGCAAGCGGCATGGTATGAGATGGAATGATTGGCATTTCACTCAATATTAAAGTGGCCCCCCTCCCCGTCCAAAACATCCGCCAATATTTTTTATAATACTACAGACGCATTTCACGTAGGCTAATTAAATACATCTGACTAGGCCTATTTGGTGAGGGTTGCCCCATATAATTTAACTGATCTTATATAGCTAATTGTTTTACTTATTGCTACAAAACTGCATCCAACGCGTAAATAATTTGCCACCTGCTGGATACATTATATACTTTTATTCAACAAAATAATGAACTTACCATACAGATCACGAACAATCCCAAACGACAGAGAGTTTGAGCTAGGGACTCCTTGTGAAATCGTGGGTACAGCCAGTCCATTTTACTGCCAGTAGCAAATGTCAATCCGACCGAGTTATTCAAACTGTCAGGTCCGGGAGAGAGTGAGGTCGAGAACAGAGGCACCTTGTGCGCTCAATTTGTCCTGGAGAAGGGAAGAGTAGGCTGCTAACTTCTAGGCAGCTATGTGCTTACCCTCACCTACCAATACAGTTCTCACTTCATAGTCCGTGAATAATTCATTGTGAATAATAGTCTATTTTGAATGTACAAAATCTGCAAAAGTTAACTCACTTTTCTGCTCGATAAACCACATTTCGGTGGATCAGCGCAGTGGCAACAAGAATCCGCTTGTCATTGGATGTTTGACACTTCCTGATACAACAGCGTCCAACCAAACACCGGTTTCGCCCTAGGTCGCTACCCAAACCCCTGTCATAAGCAGTTTTTGCGCTGTAATAAACAAGTGCTTTTCGTTGGATGCGACATAGTGAATAGAGTGTGCAGATTAGGAATATAAATGGTTGAATTTTTGTGGGCAAGGCTATACTGTAGGCCCGTTTGTTTGACAGGAACAATTGAGTAAATCTGCCAAAAATCTGCACAATGAAACAGCTCCATTGACCTGCAAACCAACATCAGGGCCATGGCATCAACAACACAATAATGGTTGAGTTTATTGAACACGCAATTCATACTTATTAAATATATAAATATGTTACGATAAACAAAGACATAATGACATGCCCTAAAAATATTGCCACAACCTAATCCCACACTCTGAATATATAGATAATTTGAGGAAGTTGGTTTTCTTTATCATAGGCATCAGACATCTTCTTCCATTAATCAAGACACTGGCTTCTTTCAGATTCTCTATCCTGGCTTCACCCAGTTTGGGACAAGGGTAGAGAATTGGAATGTAGCCACATACTTCCTCCTATAACCCACAGAGGACATGGTGGAGGACTTTGGCAGGGCACACCTTTAAATGAAAATAAAATCAAATGTATTTATGAAGCCCTTTTTACAGCAGTAGATGCCACAAAGTGATAAACAGAAACCCAGCCTTAAAAACTTATTTGGGATCGGTGTCCATTCCACGGGACGGTTGAGCTAACGTAGGCTAATGCGATTAGCATCAGGATGTAAGTAACAAGACCATTTCCCAGGACATAGACATATCGGATATTGGTAGAAAGCTTAAATTGTTGTTAATATAACTGCACTGTCCAATTTAGAGTAGCTATTACAGTGAAAGAATACCATGCTATTGTTTGAGGAGAGTGCACAATTTTGAACATGAAAAGTTAATAAACAAATTAGGTACATTTGGGCAGTCTTGATACAACATTTTGAACAGAAATACAATGGTTCATTGGATCAGTCTAAAACTTTGCACAGACACTGATGCCATCTAGTGGCCACAATCTAAATTGCACCTGGGCTGGAATAATACATTATGGCCTTTCTCTTGCATTTCAAAGATGATGGTACAAAAACGATACAAAATAATGGTTGTTTTCTTCTTTGTATTATCTTTTACCAGATCTATTGTGTCATATTCTACTAGATTCCTTTCATATTTCCATAAACTTCAAAGTGTTTCCTATCAAATGGTACCAAGAAAATGCATATTCTTGCTTCAGGGCCTGACCTACAGGCAGTTAGATTTGGGCATGTCATTTTAGGCGAAAATTGACATCCTTAAGAGGTTTAAACCACAAACAGCAAGCAATGCAGATGTAGAAGCACGGTGAGTAGAAAGGCAGAAACCTAGGAAGAGGAACCAGGCACTGAGGGGTGGCCAGTCCTCTTCTGGCTGTTCCGGGTGGAGATAAGAGTACATGGCCGTTAAGGCCGGATTGCTCTTCAAGATGTTCAAATGTTCATAGATGACCAGCAGGGTCAAATAATAATCACAGTGGTTGTAGAGTATGCAACAGGTCAGCACCTCAGGCGTAAATGTCAGTTGGCGTTTCATAGCCGAGCATTCAGAGGTCGAGACAGCAGGTGCAGGAGAGAGAGAGAGAGGGAGAGAGACAAACAGCAGGTCCAGTGAACAGGTCAGGGTTCCATAGCCGCAGGCAGAACAGTTGAAACTGGAGCAGCAGCACAACCAGGTCGACCGGGGACAGCCAGGAATCATCAGGCCAGGTAGGCCTCAGACACTATGTTCCCGTCCGAGGGTACCCCCGGACAGGGCCAACCAGGCAGGATATAACCCCACCCACTTTGCCAAAGCACAGCCCCCACACCACTAGAGAGAATATCAACAGACCACCAACTTACTACCCTGAGACAAGGCTGATTATAGCCCACGAAGATCTCCTCCACCGCACAAAGCCGAGGGGGCGCAAAACCGGACAGGAAGATCATATACAAACACAGATAAGCTACTGTAACTAAGATCCTGCTGGTAGAGAAGAGGTCATAAACATATACAGTCAGTTGTCATAAGCTAACAACAACAATTTTATGACTGTTTATGGCATTTATCATAGTTATAATCATATGATGTAGCTGCTGGTTCTTTCCACAAAATGAGTGCCCTTTGCCTCCCTTTGATATTTTAAGTAGAAATTGTGCACCAATATTGCATTTTAAAAGCCCTGTTATATTAAATGAAGTGTCCATTAATATACACCACTTGGAACATTCAATAAATCTGATATTTATATATGAAAAAATTATTCATTTTGACATGTCCCTCCATCAACCCTGTGTCACTTCTTGGAAGATTTCAACCCACTTAATCCAAAAATGTCACCATCATTGTAACGCCCTAATTATTTTGTTGCTTTGACATGTGATTAATGATTCATTCACTACTGTTCCTCATTCTATATTTTAACCTTGTTACGTAAACTGAACTTTAATTTATTATGGTGAAACTAGTCCTTTCTTTTTTTCCCCAAAAGAAACATTGGACACCTAATCGTCAAATCATAGTGTAAAAGCAGGTGAACTGGTTTTACTCTTTTTGGCCATTTTGGTGTTTGCTGTGGAAAACTGAGCGGGTCAAGCATAACACATCAAACCTCTTACCCAGAGAATGACAGCCTGGTGTGAAGCTTGCATTCAATTGCCACTCCCTGTTTCACACAACAGTGTTCCATTCCCTGTCACAGTCAACACTGTAACTTTATTTGGCAATTAATACACACTTACTACAGTCATTTTTTATTTATTTAACCTCTTGGGATTGGAGTTCTTTTAAATTAAGTTGAACATTTGCTATTTATGACAGAATGTTAAAATTATATGAAATCAAACGTTTTTTTTTTTTTACCAAGTTTTACTTCGTTAAAGGCACCGAAATGGAAGGATGTCCCTGTTATGATTAAGATGGCCTGGTGATAAAAAAAGGATGGAGCAGAGAAGATGATAAATAAAAGGATAAACAGCTCCATGATTGTGACATGGTTAAGTTGTAGTTGGCAGTAGACAGTCAACTGACTTGTGCTTCAGTTTAAGGACACACCTCTCAATAAAAGCCTGTCAAACCTGTGATGCCATAATGCATGGCCGCCACAAGATGGGGGTGTATCTTCACATATCTTCTCCTTCATAATCTTGCCTTCAATGTGAAAATCAATAATTCAGGGCACTCGCTCAATCCACATGTCATAATAGGCAATAACCAGAATATACTGTAACGAAACAGGCTTGTTCCAAGAATGAAAAGAGTGTGACTCATCCGTCCAATTCAATCTCCCTCCCCACCCATGACCCCTCCACTTTATGTGTGCATGTGTACCTACATGCGTGTGTGTGGCTGTCTAGCTGTCTCATCCTGCAACGGTGCAGATCAAAGAGTTCACAGCATTGGTCGCCACCAGGGCCACAGCCCCCAGAACCAACCAATTTACTTCCCCTCTCAGCCAACTCACACAGGCTTCATTTGAGAGGCCCGTCAGAAACAGATATAGCCACTTAAGCCACTCTTCCCTAACATGAAAGAGGAAAACCAAAAGAGGGATGGGTGGAGAAAAAAAGAGAGAAAGGGAAAAAAGGAAGTTAGGGAGAGAGCGTTTGATCTGCTCGTTCTGGGGCATCGCTCGGTGGGGGGGGTTGTTCCCTAGGAGTTCAGTAGACAGCATTTGTGGTCCCCTGGAATGTTTTTATTCTGTTTTTTGTTTTTTTTCATCTTTCTTTTATTTTTATACCAGCAGGCTTAAAGTGGGATGTGGAGAGGTAAATAATGAGGCCACAGGTCCCAATTTTTTATTTTATTTTTTATTTATTTTAAAGTTAAAGAGAGAATAGGGAAAGCGGGATGAGGGGGAAATGGTGAGGAGTGACAAAGGAGATGAGACAATAATAGAGAAGGTGAAGAAAGATACATCTAAAGAACGAGTGTAGGGAGTCAAGAGGCAGAGGGCGGCAGATGAGGGCTGAGAAAAGAGAGTAATAAATAATGAAGAGAGAGAAGAAAGTAAAGGAATCATGAAAAGAGCAGCAGAACAGCCAGAGGAGACAGGGTGAATAGCGAGATCGTGGGTGACCTTCAAAACGGTTCTCTCTCCTCCCTCTATCTGTGTGTAGGTTGAAGAAGGGAGGGATTGGGGTGGAAGGGCGGAGTGGTAGGTAGGGGGGTCAGGTGAGGCCTAACGAGGGGTTTTCCCCGGTAGTGATTGGAGCTAAAGGAAGAGGAGCCCCCCCCTCCCCCACACACACTCTTCCTGGACAGAGTGAGTAAGCCATCCATCATGTGATTCCTGAGGTTGGTTGCTGCGTTGCTTCCTGTACAGCTGCAGTCCCTGAATGATGACTCAACCACATCCACAACCACTAACTGACTGGCTGTGACAATAACTGTTACAATAATGCCACTGCTCTCTCTGTGCTGCCTGTTTGCCTGCTTGTCTGGCTGGGACAATGACCACCAGGGTATTCAATGATATTCCTCCCCAACCCTGCATACATTTGGTAGACCATTTCTTCATGTTACTGTGAACTACATTTGTGCCGTTTTCATGTTTTCTGACCACAGATTCTAGCTGTAATTTGGTGATCATAACCACAGCTTGAGAGAATCACCACCATCGTTTAAAAAAACACCCTCCAGGTATCCTTGCCAAAGAGAAAGAATGACTTTTTTCCGTGGACAGAAGTACAGATGAGTGACAGAGAATGAAGGTGAAAGGAAAAGAGAGAAAAAGAGATACAGGAACGGTTGAGTGGTTTTGAGTTAAGACAGACAGCTCAGCAGAGGCACAAAAAGGTCCATTTTGTTTTTACATCTTTGGTTTTACTTGTGGAGTCTGCCTGCTGCCGTGGGCGTAGGGCTTAAATCATGTCACACATGATCAGCAACAGACTAGGAGAGGAACCAGGGCTTAGAGCCAGCCCCTTCCTACCGCCATGGAGGAAAAATCCATACCCTCTCAGTACACTTCCATACCATGTCATCGCCTCACTCATTGCCCCCTCTGATGGCTGTGGAACGATCTCATTACAGCTCCACTCATAATATACGCAGCCTGCGCCAAAATCACACAGGAGGGGTGGGAGGGGGATGATATTTACCTCGGATTGAAAGTTTCAGTGTGCTGGCTTATTGATCATTTGCAGTGGCGTGTACTGTGCCTTCGGGCGACAGAGTAAAGGGAAAGCAGAGCGAGAGATGGAGGGAGAGAGCGAGAGGGAGGGAGAGAGAGGGAGAAAGAGAGAGAAAGGAAGAGAGAGGAGAGACAGAAAGAGAGAGAGAGATACAATAAACATCTTCATTCCCTGTAACTGCTTAAATGCTTTGGACCCATGGGACTTCTGCAGCACATAATGATTGACACCTCAAAATCACTTATCAACACAATCTTAAACACAAACACAAAAAACACGCGTATGCACACATGCACACACACGTGCGTACACACACAGACATTTAAAAAATCATGTGGAAACAATAAATGTGGTTTTCAGACACATTTATGAAACACACGTTTGAATAAATTACATCTAAATAATGTCACAAACACATTTTTTGTTGTTGTGGTTTTCGGACAAGTGTGAAGACTCAAACAGATTTTCACATTTTGACATGTACCCCTTATTTTTGGCACTAAACAGTCTCCATATATACAGTACTTCCATAAATATTTTTAAATGGTACCGGGGGACCTTCAGACGAGTCTTGTGAGGCCTGAGGGTATCCTAGAGAAAAACAACCGACATGTAGAGTTGAAGTCGGAAGTTTCCATACATCTTAGCCAAATACATGTAAACTCAGTTTTTCACAATTCCTGACATTTAATCCTAGTAAAAATTTCCTGTCTTAGGTCAGTCAGGATCACCACTTTTTTTTAAGAATGTGAAATGTCAGAATAATAGTAGAGAGCATAATTTATTTCAGCTTTTATTTCTTTCATCACATTCCCAGTGGGTCAGAAGTTTACATACACTCAATTAGTATTTGGTAGCATTGCTTTTAAATTGTTTAACTTGGGTCAAACGTTTCGGGTAGCCTTCCACAAGCTTCCCACAATAAGTTGGGTGAATTTTGGCCCATTCCTCCTGACAGAGCTGGTGTAACTGAGTCAGGTTTGTAGGCCTCCTTGCTCGCACACACTTTTTCTGTTCTGCCCACATATTTTCTAAGAGATTGGGGTCAGAGCTTTGTGATGGCCACTCCAATACCTTGACTTTGTTGTCCTTAAGCCATTTTTCCACAACTTTGGAAGTATGCTTGGACTCATTGTCCATTTGGAAGACTCATTGGCGAGCGACCAAGCTTTAACTTCCTGACTGATGTCTTGGGATGTTGCTTCAATATATCCACATAATTTCCCCTCCTTATGATGCCATCTATTTTGTGAAGTGCACCAGTCCCTCCTGCAGCAAAGCACCCCCACAACATGATGCTGCCACCCCCGTGCTTCACGGTTGGTATGGTGTTCTTCAGCTTGCAAGTCTCCCCCTTTTTCCTCCAACCATAACGATGGTCATTATGGCCAAACAGTTCTATTTTTGTTTCATCAGACCAGAGGACATTTCTCCAAAAAGTACAATCTTTGTCCCCATGTGCAGTTGCAAACCGTAGTCTGGCTTTTTTATGGCGGTTTTGGAGCAGTGGCTTCTTCCTTGCTGAGCGACCTTTCTGGTTATGTCGATATAGGACTCGTTTTACTGTGGATATAGATACTTTTGTACCTGTTTCATCCAGCATCTTCACAAGGTCCTTTGCTGTTGTTCTGGGATTGATTTGCACTTTTCGCAAACAAAGTACGTGCATCTCTAGGAGACAGAAAGCGTCTCCTTCCTGAGCGGTATAACGGCCATGGTGTTTATACTTGCGTACTATTGTTTGTACAAAGGAACTTGGTACCGTCAGGCGTTTGGAACCTTCTCCCAAGGATGAACTGTAACGCTCGTCGTATGAAGTAGACGGAGACCACGGTGCAGCGTCGTAAGCGTTAATGATATTTAATCAAACTGAACACTGAAACAAAATAACAAAGTAGAACAAAACGAAACAGTTCTTTCAGGTGCAGACACAAAACAGAAAACAACTACCCACAAAACACAGGTGAGAAAAGGCTGCCTAAGTATGATTCCCAATCAGAGACAACGCTGCCTCTGATTGGGAACCAGACTCGGCCAAAAACAAAGAAATAGACACATAGAATGCCCACCCTAATCACACCCTGGCCTAACCAAAATAGAGAATAAAAACCTCTCTATGGCCAGGGCATGACAGTACCCCCCCCCCCCCCCCCAAAGGTGCGGACTCCGGCTGCAAAACTTAAATCTAAAGGGGAGGGTCCAGGTGGGCATCCATTCACGGCGGCGGCTCCGGTGCGGGACGTAGACCCCCCTCCACCCGCAGATCCCTCCGACTAGGTGGCGGCCCTGGTGCATGGACCTTCGTCACCGACCCCGGACTGGGGACCCTCGTCACCGACCCCGGACTGGGGACCCTCTCTGCAGGCCCCGGACTGGGGACCCTCGTTGCAGGCCCCGGACTGGGGACCCTCGCTGCAAGCCCCAGACTGGGCACCCTCGCTGCATTCCCCGGACTGGGGACCCTCGTTGCAAGCCCCGGACTGGGCACCCTCGCTGCAGGCCCCGGACTGGGGACCCTCGCTGCAAGCCCCGGACTGGGCACCCTCTCTGCAGGCCCCGGACTGGGCACCCTCTCTGCAGGCCCCGGACTGGGGACCCTCGTTGCAGGCCCCGGACTGGGGACCCTCGCTGCAAGCCCCAGACTGGGCACCCTCGCTGCATTCCCCGGACTGGGGACCCTCGTTGCAAGCCCCGGACTGGGCACCCTCGCTGCAGGCCCCGGACTGGGGACCCTCGCTGCAAGCCCCGGACTGGGCACCCTCTCTGCAGGCCCCGGACTGGGCACCCTCTCTGCAGGCCCCGGACTGGGGACCCTCGTTGCAGGCCCCGGACTGGGGACCCTCGCTGCAAGCCCCAGACTGGGCACCCTCGCTGCATTCCCCGGACTGGGGACCCTCGTTGCAAGCCCCGGACTGGGCACCCTCGCTGCAGGCCCCGGACTGGGGACCCTCGTTGCAAGCCCCGGACTGGGCACCCTCGCTGCAGGCCCCGGACTGGGGACCCTCGCTGCAAGCCCCGGACTGGGCACCCTCGCTGCAGGCCCCGGACTGGGAACCCTCGCTGCAGGCCCCGGACTGGGGTCCGTCGCTGCAGGCCCCGGACTGGGGACCGTCGCTGCAGGCCCCGGACTGGGGACCGTCGCTGCAGGCCCCGGACTGGGGACCGTCGCTGCAGGCCCCGGACTGGGGACCGTCGCTGCAGGCCCCGGACTGGGGACCGTCGCTGCAGGCCCCGGACTGGGGACCGTCTCTGCAGGCTCCGGACTGGGGACCGTCGCTGGAGGCTCCGGACTGGGGACCGGCGCTGGAGGCTCCGCACTGTGGCCCGTCGTTGGAGGTTCCCGTACTGTGGCCCTTCGTTGGAGATTCCGGACTGTGGCCCGTCGTTGGAGGTTCCGGACTGTGAAACGTCGCCGGAATCTCTGGACTGGGAACTGTCGCCGGAAGATCTGGACTGGGAACTGTCGCCGGAAACTCTGGTGTGTGTAGGCGCACTGGAGGCTTGATGCGTGGGAACGGCACCGGTGGCACCGGGCTGATGACACGCACCTCAGGGCGAGTACGGAGAGGAGGCACAGGACGTACTGGACTGTGGAGGCGTACAAGAAGCCTGGTGCGTGGAATCGGAACTGGATACACTGGGCCGTGGAGACGCACTGGAGGTCTCAAGCGTGGAGCTGGCACAACCCGTCCTGGCTGGATGGTTACTTTCACCCGGCAAATGCAGGGCGCTAGCACAGGACGCACTGGGCTGTGCAGACACACCAGAGACACAGTGCGCAGAGCCGGCGCAGGATATCCTGGGCCGTAGAGATGAACTGGAGGCCAGATGCGCTGTGCTGGCACCATCCGTCCTGGCTGGATGCCCACTCTAGCCCGGCCGGTGCGGGGAGCTGGAATATAGCGCACCGGGCTATGAGTGCGCACTGGAGACACCATGCGCATCAATGCATAACACGGTGCCTGACCAGTCACACGCTCCCCACGGTAAGCACAGGGAGTTGGCTCAGGTCTCCAACCTGACTCAGCCAATCTCCTCGTGTGGCCCCACCCAATTTTTTGGGGGAGCTTCCTCTCGAGCTTCCGTGCTAGCCGTGACCCCTTGTAAAGTTGCTCCCTCCTTGCTACCTCCATCTGCTCCCATGGGAGGTGATCCTTCCCAGCCAAGATTTCCTCCCACGTCCAGGATCCTTTACCATTCAAAATGTCCTCCCACGTCCATTCCTGCTGACGACGCTGCTTGGTCTTTTTGTGGTGTGTAGTTCTGTAACGCTCGTCTTATGAAGTAGGCGGAGACCAAGGTGCAGCGTGGTAAGCGTTCATGATATTTAATCGAACTGAACACTGAAACAAAATAACAAAGTAGAACAAAACGAAACAGTTCTGTCAGGTGCAGACACAAAACAGAAAACAACTACCCACAAAACACAGGTGGGAAAAAGGCTGCCTAAGTATGATTCCCAATCAGAGACAACGATAGACAGCTGCCTCTGATTGGGAACCACACTCGGCCAAAAACAAAGAAATAGAAACATAGAATGCCCACCCTAATCACACCCTGGCCTAACCAAAATAGAGAATAAAAACCTCTCTATGGCCAGGGCGTGACATGAACCAGACTTGTGGAGGTCTACAATTGTTTTTCTGAGGTCTTGGCTGATTTCTTTTGACATCCCATGATGTCAAGCAAAGAGTCACTGAGTTTGAAGGTAGGCCTTGAAATACATCCACAGGTACACCTCCAATTGATTCAAATGATGCCAATTAGCCTATCAGAAGCTTTTAAAGCCATGACATCATTTTCTGGAATTTTCCAAGCTGTTTAAAGGCACAGTCAACTTAGTGTATGTAAACTTCTGACCCACTGGAAATGTGATAGTGAATTATAAGTGAAATAATATGTCCGTAAACAATTGTTGGAAAACTTACTTGTGTCATGCACAAAGTAGATGTCCTAACTAACTTGCCAAAACTATAGTTTGTTAACCTCTTTGGGCTGCAGGGGCAGTATTGAGTAGCCTGGATAAAAGGTGCCCATTTCAAACGGCCTCGTACTCAATTCTTGCTCGTACAATATGCATATTATTATTACTACTGGATAGAAAACACTCTCTAGTTTCTAAAACCGTTTGAATTATATCTGTGAGTAAAACAGAACTCATTTTGCAGCAAACTTCCTGACAGGAAGTGGAAAATCTGAAATCGATGCTCTGTTCTAGGGCCTGCCTATAAATGTGCTTGATATTTATTAGTATACATGCACTTCATACGCCTTCCACTAGATGTCAACAGGCAGTGAGAGAAGAAATGGAGTGTATAACATGATCTGAGGTCGAATAAAAGCTCTTGGCATGACGTGACCCCAATTTCCTGTTTTCTGGAACGCGCGAGAAGTGACCTGGTATTGCCTTCTGTAAAGCTGTCGTTATAGACGACTAATATCTCCGGCTTTGATTTTATTTGATACATGTGACAATATCATCGTAAAGTATGTTTTTTCAATATAGTTTTATTAGATTATTGACATTTTTTCGGGACCTTAGGCGTGTTGCTTTGTCTGCGTATGTTCAGGAAGGAGAGCTTCGCGCCACTTTGCTAGCTTTCCGTGCTAATTGACTGGAGAAGAGGACATTCTAAATCCAAACAACGATTGTTCTGGACAAAGGACCCCTTGTACAACATTCTGATGGAAGATCATCAAAAGTAGGACCCATTTTATGATGCTATTTCATATATCTGTCGAACATGTGAACTAGTAGTTTGCGCCCAGATTTTGGGCACGCTCTCGCCATAACGTAAACTGCATGTCGTAATGAAGTTATTTTTAGAATTCTAACACGGCGATTGCATTAAGAACTAGTGTATCTATCATTTCCTATACAACATGTATTTTTTAGTAATGTTTATGAATATGTATTTGGTCAGAATATGTGAGTGTCAGAAAAATATCCGGACGTTGTGGGAAAAAGATGCTACGTTAGCACAATGTATAACCACTGATTTCAGCTCTAAATATGCACATTTTCGAACAAAACATAAGTGTATGTATAACCTGATGTTATAGGACTGTCATCTGATGAAGCTTATCAAGGTTAGTCAAAAATTATATATCTTTTGCTGGTTTGTTACGATCGCTAACTTTTGCTGCTGGTAAATGGCTTGTGTTTCTGGCTATTGTGGTAAGCTAATATAATGCTATATTGTGTTTTCGCTGTAAAACACTTAAGAAATCGGAAATATTGGCTGGAATCACAAGATGCCTGTCTTTCATTTGCTGTACACCATGTATTTTTCAGAAATGTTTTATGATGAGTATTTAGGTATTTGACGTTGGTGTCTGTAATTACTCTGGCTGCTTCGGTGCTATTTCTGACGGTAGCTGTGATGGTAGCTGCAATGTAAAACTGATTTATAGCTCAAATATGCACATTTTTCGAACAAAACATAGATTTATTGAATAACATGTTATAAGACTGTCATCTGATGAAGTTGTTTGTTGGTTAGTTTGGTTGGTTCTTGGTTAGTTAGGTTGGCTTTGTGCATGCTACCTGTGCTGTGAAAAATGTCTGTCCTTTTTTGTATTTGGTGGTGAGCTAACATAAATATACGTGCTGTTTTCGCTGTAAAACATTTTAAAAATCGGACATGTTGGCTGGATTCACAAGATGTGTACCTTTCATATGCTGTATTGGACTTGTTAATGTGTGAAAGTTAAATATTTAAAAAAATATATATTTAGAATTTCGCGCCCTGCACTTGAGCTGGCTGTTGTCATAAGTGTACCGACGTCGGGCTTGCAGCCAGAAGAAGTTTTAACCAACTCTGCTATTTTGTTTGTTTTTTCGCATTGTTTGTAACTTATTTTGTACATAATGTTGATGCTACCGTCTCTTATGGCCGAAAAGAGCTTCTGGACATCAGAACAGTGATTACTCCACCAGAGCTGTTGCCAGAGAATTGAATGTTGATTTCTCTACCATAAGCTGCCTCCAATGTCGTTTTAGATCATTTGACAGTACGTCTAACCGGTCTCAATACAGCAGACCACGTGTAACCACGCCAGCCCAGCACCTTCACATCAGGCTTCTTCACCTGCAGGAACATCTGAGACCAGCCACCCAGACAGTTGATGAAACTGGGTATGCACAACCAAAGAATTTCTCAGGGAAATCTCAGGGAAGCTCATCTGCATGCTCACCAGTGTCTTGACCTGACTGACACTTGACACCAACAAACGTTCCATAATATCTGGCCCTCTGCCCTTCCTACATCGTAGCATTGAACGTTCAGCAAATGTGTAGCCCTCCATAACTGGCTACGAGACTATTGCAGCACTGTGGGTGTAAAATTTATTGACCATTTTGATACAAAGCTCAAAAACAAACCTGGTATTATAAGGAGGATGGGATCCACCCAATTCATTTGGGTTCCTGGATTCTTTCACAGAATTATAAGGCTGCGTTGAGACAATTACTTATCAATGACCCACGCCCAGCTCATTTAATCCCTACCATTGTTTCACTGAGTTGTCATAATTCTTCAGAAAATGTACATTATCCCAGGGGCATTGGAAGACACAATGTAAGTAACTTAACTTCTTATGGCTGCAAGGGGCAGTATTGAGTAGCCAGTTAAATGGTGCCCATTTCAAACGGCCTCGTACTCAATTCTTGCTCGTACAATATGCATATTATTATTACTATTGGATAGAAAACACTCTCGTTTCTAAAACCGTTTGAATTATTTCTCTGAGTGAAACAGAACTCATTCTGCAGCACATTTCCTGACCAGGAAGTGGAATGTCAGAAATCGATGCTCTGTTCAACTTCCTGCCTATACATGGGCATGATACGTAAGAGTCTACGTACACTTCATACACCTTCCCCTGGTTGTCAAGAGGCGGTGAGAGAAGAAATTTCGTGTTTATCTTGGTCTGAGGTGGAATTAAAGCTCTTTGTATGACGTGACCGTCCATTTCCTGTTTCTGGAGCGCGCGAAAGGGGACATGGATTTGCCTTCTGTTTAGCTGTCGTTATGGACGACTAACATCTCCGGTTTAGATTTTATTTGATACATGTGACCATATCATCGTAAAGTATGTTTTTTCAATATAGTTTAATCAGATTATTGAAATTTTTTCGGGAGTTTTGCCGTGTTCCGTTCTCTGACTTTGTTGACGTTGGAGAGATCCGTGCCACTTGGCAAGTGCCCATGCTAAATCAAGAGGGAAATTTGCCGTTCCAGATCCAAACAACGACTGTTCTGGACAAAGGACACCTTGTCCAACATTCTGACGGAAGATCACCAAAAGTAAGAAACATTTTATGATGCTATTTCTAATATCTGTCGTGCATGTGAACTGGTCGTCGGCGCCCAAGTGTTTCTGGCTATTGTGGCTACGCTAATATAACGCTATATTGTGTTTTCGCTGTAAAACACTTGATAAATCGGAAATATTGTCTGGAATCACAAGATGCCTGTCTTTCAATTGCTGTACACTATGTATTTTTCAGAAATGTTTTATGATGAGTATTTAGTTATTTGACGTTGGTGTCTGTAATTTTTCTGTCTGCTTTCGGTGCAATTTCTGACTGTAGCTGCAATGTAAACTATGATTTATACCTGAAATATGCACATTTTTCTAACAAAACATATGCTATACAATAAATATGTTATCAGACTGTCATCTGATGAAGTTGTTTCTTGGTTAGTGGCTATTTATATCTTTATTTGGTCGAATTTGTGATAGCTACTGATGGAGTAAAAAACTGATGGAGTAAGAAAAGTGGTGTCTTTTGCTAACGTGGTTAGCTAATAGATTTACATATTCTGTCTTCCCTGTAAAACATTTTAAAAATCGGACATGTTGGCTTGATTCACAAGATGTGTACCTTTCATATGCTGTATTGGACTTGTTAATGTGTGAAAGTTAAATATTTAAAAAAAATATATTTTGAATTTCGCGCCCTGCACTTTGAGCTGGCTGTTGTCATAAGTGTACCGACGTCGGGCTTGCACGCCAAACAGGTTAATGTATGTTCCTCTTACTGCCCTGAATGCCTCTGCTGATCCTACAGCTCTTGTATGCAGTAACCATTGCCCATGAACCAGAGTTATACTGTTAGCAAAGGTGGTGTACCCTAGCTGGAAGTCCACTGTGTGCAGCTCACCCCGCACTAACATAAATAACCCGATTATGTCTACCTCTGCTAAGCTTCCCAGTAAAGCAAGAAAAACAATCAAGAATCCCAGAAAAGTGTTAAAAATTGCCCATATGTAGCTATAGAAACAAGGTTAATCAAATCAATAATTTGCTAGTAACAGATGACATTCACATTCTGTGTCAGACCCTGATCTCTTTCACCGGTCTTTGTGCTTGTCTTCACCTCCGTCCAGGTGTCGCCCATCATCCCCATTATCCCCAGTGTATTTATACCTGTGTTCTCTGTTTGTCTGTTGCCAGTGCGTTTTGTTTCGTCAAGCCTACTTGAGTTTTTCCCGTACTCCTGTCTTTCTCTAGTTCCTCTTTTCTAGTTTTCCCAGTTTTGACCATTCTGCCTGCCCTGACCCTGACCCTGCCTGCCGTTCTGTACCTTGTCACTCCACCCTAGATTACTGACCACTACCCGCCCTTACCCTGATCCTACCTGCCATTCTGAACCTTTCGGAGTCTGCTCTGGATTACTGACCTCTGCCTGCCCTTGAACTGTCTTTTGCCTTCCCCCCTGTTTTTGCAGTAAAATGTTGTTACTTCGAAACTGTCTGCATCTGGGTCTTCTCCTGAGCCTTGACAGTACGAACTGGGCATGACGGACCCAGCACACTTGGACCAGCTCCGCAACGCAGTCTCCTCCCAAGGAGCCACCGTTGGAAGGCATGAAGTGTTGCTTCATGGTCTTTTGGAGGGGTTCCAGACCATGGCCAAACGCCATGACCGCACGTTGAACACATTGCTGGAGCAATTCCACGGGTTGTCTGTCAGGCAGCCTACCACAACGGTAACCTCTCAGCCCCTCAGTAACTCAGCTGTTAGCAGCACGGCCACCCCAGTTTCCCGAGAACCCCACTTACCTCCCCTGGAACGCTTCGCTGGAGAGTCGAGAACCTGTCGGGCATTTCTAGCCCATTGTTCTATAATCATCGAGCTGCATCCCTCCTGCTTCCCCTCAGACCGCTTGAAGATAGTGTACCTCATCAAGCTGATGTCCGGGAGGGCTCTTGCCTGGGCTACGGCCGTGTGCTTCAGTCTGGAGTAGTTTGTGACGGAGTTGAAGAAGATTTTTGATTCTCCATTGTCCCCGAGAGAGGCTGCCCGGAGGTTACTCCAGCTTCAACAAGACTCCCATCAGTGTGGCATACTTTGCGGTGGATTTCCGCACGTTGGCAGCTGAGAGTGCCTGGAACCCGGAATCGCTGTTCAACACATTCCTGCACGGATTATCGGAGGAAGTTAAGGATGATCTAGCAGCCCGGGAACTACCAACAGATCTCGACTCGCTCATAGCCTTGACCATCCGGATCGATGGGCGGTTATGGAAACGTAGGAAGGAGAAGAGGTCTGATTCCAATCACTCGCTCAAGGATTCCACCTCGCCTCCAAGGCATCCCAGAAGTCCCCGACGTCTCCGTGAACGAGAGGACCCGAGGCTACCCGAGTTCTCCCGAGAGTCTTCAGTTCCTCTGCACCGACCATATTACTGTGGGATCGTCCTTCTCCCAGGCACCACACCACCCCGGGGACGACTGTACTCTCGGTCGGGTCCGGAGACCAAGGCTATGGAGACCTACATCGAGGACTCCCTAGCTGCAGGGTGTATCCATCCATCCATATGCCTCCCCCGCATCGACTATCGGGTCCTCAATAACATCACTGTGAAGAACCGCTACCTGCCAACACTCATTGGCTCGTCAGCCAGCCTGTCCTCCGGGTTCCACCCTCAGTCCAACGGCCAGTCGGAGCAAGCCAATCAAGATCTGGAGACGACTCTTCGCTGCATTGTCTCCGATAACCCCACAACGAGAGCCAGCACTCGTATGGGTTGAATATGCCTGCAACACCCTCGCCTGCTCTGCCACCGGGCTCTAACCTTTCAAGTGTTCAAGTCTTCCCGTAGCAAGAGGAAGAGGTCAGCATACCCTCGGCCCAGATGTATGTCCGTCGCTGTCGATGTACCTGGAAGAGTTTCTAAAGACTACCTCCAGGTATCGGTGACAAGCGGACCACCTCCGACTCCCCGGTATCGTCTCGGGCAGAGGGTATGGCTCTCCACCAGAGATCTGTCCCTCCAAATGGAGTCCTGCGAACTTTCCCCCCGTTTTATCGTCCCTTTCCCCATCTCCAAGATCATTAGCCCCTCT
This sequence comes from Salvelinus namaycush, assembly GCF_016432855.1. Lineage (NCBI taxonomy): Eukaryota > Metazoa > Chordata > Actinopteri > Salmoniformes > Salmonidae > Salvelinus > Salvelinus namaycush. Next base: position 9,016,986 of record NC_052332.1, on the reverse strand, counting down.
GCCGTACATCTTCCCTTCTCGTACCCTCCGTATACATCCCACTTTTCATATGTCTAGGATTAAACCTATGTCTCACAGCCCTTTGTCTCCGGTACCTTGTCACACCACCCTGGATTACTGACCTCTGCCTGCCTTGACCCTGAAAATGTCTTCATCTGGGTCTTCTCCTGAGCCTTGACATTTTGACAATCTCTGAAACTCACTTAGATAATACCTTTGATGATACAGTGGTAGGAAGACATTGCTATAAGATCTACAGACAATACAGAAACACCAAAGGTGGAGCTGTGGCTGTTTATATTCAGAACCACATTACTGTAAAGCTTTTAGAGGATCTCATGTTAAATACTGTTGAAGTAATATGGCTACAAGTTCAATTGCCTCACCTATAGTCCATTCTAGTGGGAGGCTGCTATAGACCAACAAATGCTAACAGTCAGTATTTGGATAACATGTGTGAAATGCTTGACAATGTATGTGATATCAATGGAGAGGTATATTTTCTGGGTGATTTATATATTGACTGGCTTTCATCAAGCTGCCCACTCAAGAGAAAGCTTCAAACTGTAACTTGTGTCTGCAACCTGGTTCAGGTTATCAATCAACTTACCAGGGTAGTTACAAACAGCACAGTATTGAAACTATCAACATGTATTGATCTCATCTTATTTTAATTAACTAATGCTGCAGAAATTTGATTGAAAGCACTATCCAAATCCACCGGATGTAGTGATCACAATAAAGTAGCCATATCTAGGAAAACCAAAGTTCCAAAGGCTGGGCCTAATACAGTGTATAATAGATCATACAATAAGTTTTGTAACGATTCCTATGTTGTTGATGTAAAAAATATTTGTTGGTCTGTGGTGTGTAATGATGCTGCACTTGACACATTTATGAAATTGCTTATTCCAGTTACTAATACACATTCACCCAATAAGAAAATGACTGTAAACTCTGTTAAATCCCTGTGGATCAATGAGGATTTGAAAAACTGCATGGTTGAGAAGGATGAGGCAAAATAAATGGCAAATAGGTCTGGCTGTACAACCGATTGACAAACGTAATGCAAATTGAGAAATCATGTGACTAAACTGAATAAAAAGAAGAAAAAACTCTATTAAACAAAGATACATGACAAGGAATGATAGTAAAAAGCTTTGGAGCACCTTCAATTAAATTTTGCGCAAACATGCACACTCCGCTCCATCATTAATTGAATCAGATGACTCATTCATCACAAAACCTATTGATATTGCCAACTACTGTTGCTGGAACAAAATGTGTGTGTTATGGCTTATGTTATGGATTAAGAGTTACCTATCTGACAGATCACAGAGGGTGTTCTTTAATAGAAGCCTCTCCAAAATCCAGGTAGAGTTCCCCAGGGCAGCTGTCTAGGCCCCTTACTTTTTCAATATTTACTAATGACTTGCCACTGGCTTTGAGTGAAGCAGAGAAAACCCTCTAAATTATATTTTTTTCAACTTGAAATTTGATGACTTTTCCTAGAGTGACCCCAACATTAGAAAAAGTTCAACCACGCCTTTGTTCATATTTCCATGAAAGCTGTACAAGGGTACAAATATTGTCTTAGGGTCATTTTTGACCTGGCAGTTATACACTAATTTACACACCACAAAAACCACAAAGACACACAATAAGAAATTGAGAATATGTGTGCTACTGATTGAACTCAGCCAGCAGCTCCTGAAGAAGAAGATCACCATAGTTGGCACAGTTAGAAAGAACAAAGCTGAGCTCCCCCCCTGCAGGCCTTCTCATCAAAGTTTGCCTTCACCCCCACCACCACTCTAGTTTCTTACCTCCCAAAGAGGAACAAGAATGTGGTTCTCCTGAGCACACTGCACAAAACGGCTGAGATCAGTGATCGTGAGGACAGGAAACCAGTCATCATCCTGGACTACAACCACAAGAAAGGAGGCATGGGCAACCTGGACAAGGTGATTGGAACTTACAGCTGCAGGAGGATGACTGCCCATTGGACCCTGGTTATCTTCCATAACATCATTGATGTGTCCTCATACAATGCCTTCGTGATATGGAACAAGATCAACCATACCTGGATGCCTGATAAGCGGAACAAGAGGAGGGTGCTGGGAAAGGCACTTGTAACCCCACAGATCCAAAGAAGGGAGCGCCTCCCCTGCATAGCAGCCTCTGCAGCGCTTGTGAAAGATGTTCAGGGGGCTGAATCTTGTCCTGATCCACCTGAGGCTGCAGCTGGGGCAGGCAAGGGTAGGAAATACCAATTCTGCCCCCAAAGAAGGATAGTAAAACAAATACTATGTGCTGCACATGTGAGAAATACATCTGCAAAGTCCATGCACACATACTTGCACATGTGCTAATTAGAGTTGATTTATGTTCTTCAAGGTAAAAAAAAAATCTATTATCTTATTTTATTGTTATTTATTGTTGTTGTTTATACACCTTGTGGGTGGGGGCAATGGTTAAAAAAAAAGGGGTAAAGACTAGTATTTTGTAGTTGAATTCCTCATTGTACAATATATAAGAATATATCACTATGTTGCCAAAAAAGTTCAAGACTTATTGTTTCCCTTCAATAAAAATGTTCAAACTACTTTCTGCACATTTCTGCCACTTTCTTAGGCTATACAAGTGCTATCTCTTGCAAAAAATATTTGTTTACCTTTAGCAATAATAAGAATAATTATAAACCTCTACTTCAGTAAATAAAACAATTACGACAGGTGTGTTGTAATAAAAACGAGTGGTGTCCACTGATTAAATGCAGTCTTTCTGCATTGTGAAGAGGGAAAACCCAGATATTCACAAAGTTTGTGAAATAGATTTGGGGTTTAAAAGTCAAATAAGATGCTTTATTTTAGGGGTTTAGTGAAGACGGGTAATTTTTTACACTTAGGACCAGGGTGTATGCAGAATGTTAAGACCAAACAAGGGTTAACGGGAGAGAAAAAAACAGGATATAAAATAAGGAGACACAGAGAGCTAACTTCTCTTCTCTTTTCACTGAGCTTTTTCCAACGGTCGCAGACCAACATATGAAGAAGAGACGGTTGAGCGTCTGCAGCAGTAACAATCTCCCGAGTGGTGAAGAACTTGTGAAGTGAAGAACTTGTGACTTCACATGTGAAACTGCAATTCTATTCTCCTCACATGGGAAAAGGTGGTGTAAACATGTGAACTCTAAATGTAATAAACGTGAAAATATGATTTCTCATGTGAAATCTAAGCTCAACATGTGAAAACATTGTCCAAGGCCTTCACAGAGTGCAAAAACACCTATTAGCAAGGTCATCTTTTCAAACATTACTGTGTCTATCTATGTGTGTGTGTTTGTGTAACACTATAGCGTCCAGCCCTCTCCTCACCCCAACCTTGACTTGAAATCAGGGACCCGCTGAACCCATCAACAACTGCCTCCCACAAAGCATCGTTAGCCATGGCCCTTGCTTCAAGGACTCAGAGCAAGGCTTGTCACCAATTTATACACTACTAGCACACCCTGCTAACTAGCTAGCCATTTCACACCGGTTACGCTCACCCCCTTTTACCTCCTCTTTCTCCACAGCAACCGGGCAGAGCCCAACTGAGTGATCCGGGTCAACAGCATCAATGTAGCACAGTGTTCCTTCCTTCCCTCTCCTCGCCTCAAAACAGGGACTCTCTGAACACCACAACAACAAAGTATCGTTACATTTACATTGGAGTCATTTATCAGATGCTCGTATCCAGAGGGACTTACAGTAGTTAGTGCATACATCTTCATACTGGTCCCCCGTGGAAATCGAACCCACAACCCTTGCGTTGCAAGCACCATGCTCTACCAACTGAGCCACAAGGGCTCCTATTGCTCCACAAAAGCCACGGTCCTTGCAGAGCAAAGGAAACAACAACTTCAAGGTCTCAGGTCGAGTGACGTCACCAGTTGAAACACTACTAGCGCGCAACGCTAACTAACACGGTTATATTTATGTGTGTGTGTGCGTGTGCGTGTGCGTGTGTGTGCGTATGTGTGCGTGTGTGTACGAGCATGTGTGCATCCCCTGGACGTGTCAGAGAGTGGTTTGATGTAAATGAGTAGCATTAAAACCAGGGGCCTCAGGCTTACCTGGGGCCAAACCCTATCTACGTGAGCAACAACCTATTACCTATTGCCTATCATATATTGTATTCACCTAAACACATAGCGACCAACACCTCTTATATCCATCACCCCTCGTCCCCTCTCCCTCACCCCTCACCCCTATTCCCAAACAAACAAGTGCCCTGTCCCCTAAGTGGCCCCTGTGCTATTGGATTATTATGCAGCCTCTCTCTGCCAGGGAACTGATAACCTCTAATACTGTGCTCAAAATGGCACCCTATTCCCTGTATATTGCACTACTTTTTAACAGAGTCAAAGTAGTGCACTATATTATAGGGTGTCATTTGGGAGGCAGACCTCTACCACTGTGCACAATTAAACACACCTACCACTCAGAATGAAAAATCCCTTCAGAAAAGTGAGGGGAGGGAGAGGGAGAAAAAAGGGGAGACATAGGAAGAGAAAAAGAGATATAGAGAAGAGATATAGAGTGGAGATAGAGAGAGCAGTGAGAGAGAGGAGGGATGGTTATTCAAAGATAAATAAATGCTAACGAGTGGGATTGTTCTTGTGGCCTGTTCATGTGGCCTGATGTGTGGGAGTTTGGGTGTGTGCGTGAGTTTGGGTGTGTGTGTGAGAGAAAGGACTTCAGCGTGGTTACTGATAAGGCGAGAACAGAGAATGGACAACGTGACACTGGGACAGAGCAACCCCAGTGTGTCTGCTATCTAGGCGTGTTAAGGCCTGGTCACAATTAAAGACAAGGCTTTTAGGATGGGAAGGTTTTGATTATAAACCAAATGTAATAACCGAGCTGTGAGTCGGGAAGCAGGTGCAGGTGAAACGTTTAATAAAACAACAAAACCAGTAACGAAACAATTCCATATGGCTACACGCCAGTAAACAAGAACAATACCAACTGGTGAGAAAACATAAGGGAGTGACATATGAAGGGGAGGAAATGATGAAGGTAATGAAGTCCAGGTGTGAATCATAATGATTAACAGGTGCGCGTAATGATGAGTGCCAGGTGCGCGTAATAATGAATCCCAGGACCGGTGGTTAGTATTCTGGAGACGTCATACGCCGGAGGGGAGGAGCAGGAGAAGATGTGACACCAAGCAGCAGTAGACTGGTGAAAAGCTCTCTCATGCCCTGTGTCCAAATGACTCTATTGAGGCCCATCCAGCTATTATGAGGGCCCATTGACATACTAAGAGAAAGAAATATCGACTCTCCCCTTTCTAAATTTACATTTAAACTTACGTCATAGTCATTTAGTGGCGATTTTATCCAGAGCGACTTTGGTTTTAGATCCCTATTGTAACAACATAAGGTAGTCTGGTCTGATTAGAATGATGATCATGGAAAGTTTTAAATGAGCTGCTACAAGGGGCTGTTTTCTGCTGTGATGATGCTAATTACGGTGGGACGGTGTGAGAGAAGACAGCTATAAACAAAGTGTTGTTTGTGGGAATGGATCTCCTGTGGGAAGATATCCACCATTTTGTGGGTTTGCTGAATAAATATGTTTACTCTAGTCTGTTTACCTTAATATGGCACTAGCTGCTGCCTGGCTGCGACGCTCCCCAGCACCAGCATGAGTGATAAACAAAAGGATGGAAAAGACAGGAAACTGTTGAAAGAGGAGAGTGGTTGAGATCAAACAGTTTTATTTCTGTTGTTTTGGGAAGAATGGGCCTTTCTCTCTAGTTCTTCCAGGAAAAGTGCTCTAGATTCCCATATCCCTTCTTTCCTTTGTTTTCACTCGTGGTCCTTTGAAATATTTAGAGTGATGATTGTAGCTAGCTATCACCCCAAAATACAAACATGTGCATGTACACACACACAAACAGTTAGGCCTTCTCACACACACACACACACACTCACACGCATACACAAATTTAAGACAGTTTTCTGGTACCTTTTCAAAGCAACAATCAGTCAACATGTGGACTTAAAGTGGACAGGCTGGCCCCAGAGCAGACTACTTCACACTTCAGATTTGCTGTATTGAGCATCACTCTCTTCCCATGGTAGTACTTCTCAGAACCCTCAACCCTACCATTCATTCTCCTTCACTACTCAGAGGGTTCTCCTTCAGGTAACCCCTCTCACCCACCTCCCCAAACCCTCACGACCAGCATCACTACCATGGAGAGATCCCCCTAATTAGTCTCTCTGCCTCCCTCTCTTCTCTCCTCGGCTCCACTTTAATCTGAAGACGTAGAGTGGTGCCTCAGATCTCTAAATGCTTCCAGGCTTTAAAAACTTCTTCTGGCTGCAAGCCCGAGGCCGCCCACAATATGACAACAGCCACTTCAAGTGCAGGGCGCGAAATTCAAAATATATTTTTTAGAAATATTTAACTTTCACACATTAACAAGTCCAATACAGCAAATGAAAGGTACACATCTTGTGAATCCAGCCAACATGTCCGATTTTTAAAATGTTTTACAGCGAAAACAGCACGTATATTTATGTTAGCTCACCACCAAATACAAAAAAGGACAGACATTTTTCACAGCACAGGTAGCATGCACAAAGCCAACCTAACTAACCAAGAACCAACCAAACTAACCAACAAACAACTTCATCAGATGACAGTCTTATAACATGTTATTCAATAAATCTATGTTTTGTTCGAAAAATGTGCATATTTCAGGTATAAATCATAGTTTACATTTCAGCTACAATCAGAAATTGCACCGAAAGCAGACAGAATAATTACAGACACCAACGCCAAATACCTAAATACTCATCATAAAACATTTCTGAAAAATACATAGTGTACAGCAAATGAAAGACAGGCATCTTGTGATTCCAGACAATATTTCCGATTTATTAAGTGTTTTACAGCGAAAACACAATATAGCGTTATATTAGCTTACCACAATAGCCAAAAACACAAGCCATTTCCCAGCAGTAAAAGTTAGCGATCGTATCAAACCAGTAAAAGATATATAATTTTTGACTAACCTTGATATTCTTCATCAGATGACAGTCCTATAACATCAGGTTATACATACACTTATGTTTTGTTCGAAAATGTGCATATTTAGAGCTGAAATCAGTGGTTATACATTGTGCTATCGTAGCGACTTTTTCCCACAACGTCCGGATATTTTTCTGACACTTTTTCTGACACACATATTCTGACCAAATAGCTATTCATAAACATAACAAAAAAACACATGTTGTATAGGAAATGATAGATCCACTAGTTCTTAATGCAATCGCCGTGTTAGAATTCTAAAAATAACTTCATTTCGACATACAGCTTCGGTATAGCTAGAGTACCCAAAAGCTGGGCGCCGACGACTAGTTCACATGTACGACAGATATATGAAATAGCATCATAAAATGTTTCCTACTTTTGCTGATCTTTCATCAGAATGTTGGACAAGGGGTCCTTTGTCAAGAACAATCGTTGTTTGGATTTAGAACGGCCTCTTTCCCTCTCGATTTAGCAAGCGCACTAGCCAAGTGGCACGAATCTCTCCATGTCAACAAACGGAAGAGAACGGAACACGGCAAAACTCCCGAAAAAATTTCAATAATCTGATTAAACTATATTGAAAAAATATACTTTACGATGATATGGTCACATGTATCAAATAAAATCAAAGCCGGAGATATTAGTCGTCCGTAACGACAGCTTATCAGAAGGCAAATCCAGGTCCCATGACGCGCTCTCCAGAAAACAGGAAACTGGTGACACGTCATAGAAAGAGCAATTATACGAGCCCAGATCAAGTTACACAGTTCATTTCTTCTCTCACTCCTTGTCGACATCTAGTGGAAGACGTATGAAGTGCATCTAAACGAATAAATCTCAAGCACTTTAATAGGCAGCCCCTAGAAGAGAGCATCGATTTCAGATTTTCCACTTCCTGTCAGGAAGTTTGCTGCAAAAGGAGTTCTGTTTTACTCACAGATATAATTCAAATGGATTTAGAAACTAGAGAGTGTTTTCTATCCAATAGTAATAATAATATGCATATTGTACGAGCAAGAATTGAGTACGAGGCCGTTTGAAATGGGCACCTTTTATCCGGCTATTCAATACTGCCCCTGCAGCCCAAACAGGTTAATGGGAAAGCAGATGGGTTAGCTGTTATTGGGGGAAATCTCAGAGGCCAGACTGTAGTCAACCTAAAACACGTTCAGAACAAACACTACAAGGTCAAGTTCAAATCAAATTTAATCAAAATAACATTGAGCTGCTGCTGATCTTACTGAAGAGAGACAGAATGTAGTGAGAAACAAAGTACTCTTAAACAAGAGATTCAGAGAGAGAGGCCCACCAGCTCTGCTGGCCCATGCCCCGTCATTTCACACCTACAGTGGTTTGTCCTTTAAAAGTTGCAGCATACTGCTGCACAGCTTGCATGGTGCCACAGACTTCTATGGTACGTTATATAAGTGCCAACCGCTGGTACTATTAATGTTAGTTAGTGCTAGTTTGACCACCATCTTTGAGAGGGCATCTTTGAGAAGCATTTGATAGCCTTCAATAGTGGCTGTACTAGAGAATTTAAAACTTTTTTTGTAAGAACATAATTTTAAGAAATGTTGCTTAATTCTATTGATTAATATTATGGTGTTTCTATACCAAGACAAACTGAAAACCCTCTGGGTTTCCGTTAGGATTGAATGGAAAATATAGAGCTGTATAACGTGATGGTCGGGAGTAGGCTACAGTGTTTGTGCTATTTAGCTAAAGAATGTGTGGGCACGCGGGAGACCGGAGTTCAATTTCCCGAAAGGGGAGGAAGGAGTAGGCTGTCCTTGCAAATAAGAATTTATTCTTAACTGACTTGCCTAGTAAAATAAAGGTTACACTCAGAGCATAACATTTCTACACCCTAATTATATAATTGTAGTCTAACCAATACCCAAATGGAGATTCAGTCAAAATAAAAAATCTCATTGATTTATCAAGACCAGTCCCCATGCTTGTCTCAGAGCAGCGCGAAATTGTGCTAAAATAGTTGTAGCCTGTTGCTTCAAATCCTATTGCTTCTAACTTCAAAATGCTCTTTAAATAAATAAGATCTACACCACTTTTAAAGTGTTGCTCTGTGCTACCCAGTGTGGCGGGGAGCTGTCCTCAGATAATCGCATGGATTGCTTTTGCCGTAAAGCCTTTTTTAAATCTGACACCGTGGCTGGATTAACAAGAAGTTAAGCTTAATAAATATTTATAATACTGTAGTTTGAATTTTGCGCTCTGCAATTTCACCGGATGTTGGCCGCTACCGTCCCACCTGCTCATAAGAAGTTAACTTCTTATGGCTGCAGGGGGCGTATTGAAAAACTGGAAAATATGTGCCCATTTTCAAACGGCCTCTTAATCAATTTTTGCTCTTACAATATGCATATTATTACTACTATTGGATAGAAAACAGTCTCTAGTTTCTAAAAACGTTTGAATTATTTCTCTAAGTGGAACAGAACTATTTTTACAGCCCATTTCCTATCCGGAAGTGAGATTTCCAACATCGATGTCTCTCTTCAAGACCTTGTCTATAAAAGGGCATTTCACTTAGGACTGTAGAAACACGTCATACGCCTTCCCCTGGGTGTCATGCGGAAGTGAGAGCAGAAAGGACTTGAATATCTCGTCCAGGGACTGAACACAACCTCTTAGAGTGAGACTTGCGCACTTTATTTTATTTTTCTGGGCGCGAAGTAGGGCCTGTACTCGGCTCCTGGAAAACGCTCGTTTAAGGTGAATATGACCTCCGGCTTCGATTTTATTTGATACATGTCACAATTTCATCCTAAAGTATGTTTTTTCAATATAGTTTAATTATATTATTGAAATTTATTCTGGACTTTAGACGTGATGCGACGCAAGAATTTTGTCAAGATGGAGAGGTTAGCGTCGCACTGCCAGTGTGCTTGCTAATTCAAGAGGGAAATCGTTCGTTCTGGATCGAAATAAAGACGTTTCTGAACAAAGGACCCCTTGGAGAACATTCTGATGGAAGATCAACAAAGATAAGGACCCAATTTGGGATGCTTTTTCATATATCTGTCGAACTGTGCTATGCTACCGTTCGACTAGAATCAATGCTGTTGTGTGCTAGCTAATGTAGTAAGCTAATATAACGATATATTGTGTTTTCGCTGTAAAACACTTCAAAAATCGGAAATATTGGCTCTTTTCACAAGATCTTTGTCTTTCATTAGCTATCCACCATATATTTTTCTGAAATGTTTTATGATGTGTAAATAGTAGTTGACGTTGGTGTCTGTATTTTCTCTGGCTACTCCCGTGCGTTTTCTGACTGTACCTATGATGGTAGCAGTAATGTAAAACTGATTTATAGCTAAAATATGCACATTTTTTGAACAAAACATAGATTTATTGTGTAACATGTTATAGGACTGTCATCTGAGGTAGTTTTTTCTAGGTTATTTAGGTTGGTTCTAGGTTAGTTAGGTTGGCTTGTGCATGCTACTTGCATCCTACTTGTGCTGTGAAAAATGTCTGTCCTCTTTTTTATTTGGTGGTGAGCTAACATAAATATATGTGGTGTTTTCTCTGTAAAACATTTAAAAAATCGGACATGTTGGCTGGATTGACAAGATGTTTATCTTTCAAATGCTGTATTGGACTTGTTAATGTGTGAAAGTTAAATATTTCTAAAAAATATATTTTGAATTTCGCGCCCTGCACTTGAAGTGGCTGTTGTCATATTGTGCCCGGCTTCGGGCTTGCAGCCATAAGAAGTTAATAATATATCTGTGAGAATATCCAAGGGGCTTTTATATAATTCAAAATTCAAAATAATAATAATAAAATTTGCTTGTTAAAAAAAATAACAATATTTTGGAAATTATTTCATTTTCAAATAGTGTAAAATGAGCGAGAAAAGGCCATCTGAAACATGGGGTGAGACAATGTTACTCATTTGTAAATAAAGCCAGTTTGTTATTTAGAATAATTCATTTATGTTTTTAGAGAGGGAGAAACCAAACACCTACGTATTCTCATTGGTCTCCCAGTCGAGGCCAGCACAGAACCAGCATTTGTAGCAATACAGCTTGCAATGCTATTGTCACGCCCTGGCCTTAGTATTCTTTGTTTCCTTTATTATTTTAGTTAGGTCAGGGTGTGACATGGGGAAGGTATGTGTTTTTGTATTGTCTAGGGTGGTTGTATGGTTTAGGGGGTTAAGTAGAGTAGATGGGTTTGTGTTTAGTGTAGGTGTCTAGCTGTGTCTATGGTTGCCTGAATGGTTCTCAATCAGAGACAGATGTCATTAATTGTCTCTGATTGGGAGCCATATTTAAGACAGCCATAGGCACTAGGTTAATGTGGGTAATTGTCTATGTTGTACGTTTGTATCTTGTGTGTGCACTTACGTCTATAGCTTCACGATCGTTTGTTGTTTTGTTTCAGTTTGTTAAAGTGTTCGTTGTGTGTTTTTCCTTTCTCTAAAATAAAAGAGAATGTATTTTGCACACGCTGCGCCTTGGTCCACTCTCTCTCAGCAAGACGATCGTGACAGCTATACAGTGTCTTAGACCATTTTACCACTCAGGCACTGTACAAAATGACTGGTCGGGAGTGGGCTACACTACTACAGTAAGAGCAAAATAATCCTAACAAAATAAAATCATAAAAACCTTAGTGTAACAACAGTTTTAGCAAGTAATACTGAAGTCGTGCACAATTATCAGTTTCTATTTAGGTTTATGTCGCTCATTCATTGTCAGTTAGAGACACAGTAGGACCCAAAAGCATAATCAGTGCTCTAACTCGCCCTTGTGCTGGTCTGGAGCAATGAAGTGGTGATGCAGGGTACTGTACTATACCACAAATTACCTATAAGTCCCGAAGCATAATCAAAACTTTTAGTGGAGCAACCACTGTATGTCTAAAAAATATATAATTTTGACAGTAACCCTCCAGAAAGTCCTTCGTAAACCTTTTTAATTTCCACATGTAGCAAGCTAAGTGTTTGGATAACATAATCTACATGGGTAAGGCCAATTAGTACACACCTGAGCCCACTAATTGCTTTGGGTCTTCCTCTATATAGGTGTGCCAGGAGAGGACCTGGGGGAGAATGGGGAGTAGAGACGGGGCCTGTGAGGATGTCGGATTTTCCTACCTCAGAAAGCTTCTTTTACTGGGGCACCTTGGCTCTCTGATAACTTCTCTAGGATAGGGGGCAGCATTTTCACATTTGGATGAAAAGCATACCCAAATTCAACTGCCAGATACTCATCCCCAGAAGATAAGATATGCATGTTGTTAGTAGATCTGGATAGAAAACACTCTGAAGTTTCTAAAACTGTTTGAATCATGTCTGTGAGTATAACAGAACTTATTTAGCAGGCGAAACCCCGAGGACAAACCATTCAGATATATATTTTTTTGAGGTCACTCTCTTTTCAATGGATTTCATTGGGAATACAGATTTCTAATGACCTTCTTGCAGTTCCTACCACTTCCACTGGATGCAACAGTCTTTAGAAATTGGTAGAGGGTTTTTCCATACCTTAAGGGACTTCTGAGACGGGAGCCGTATGGTCGGTGAAGAAAGTCCCATTGCAAATGTACGGTCCCTTACCTGACGTCCGGCGACGTTTCAGAAAATCGCGGATGGCGTCGAGCTCTTTCGGGAAGTCACCGAAGAAAACGTCTCGGACGTTCCGTTTCCGTTTTATAACAATGATACATTTTTGACTTTTTTCCGCATTCTCGAAAATTCCCACAAGAGGGAAAATAAATCATATTGCAAGCGCACGAGCACGTGGCAAACGAGCGCGGCCTTTTCTCCTAAACTGAAAACATTTCGAAGACGAAACTCGGCGAGCGTAGGTTTGGAGTAATGGGCAGTTGGCCCCGAACGAGATGGCGTCGAGACCTCTGCGTTTTTTGAGTTATGGCCATTTTTCTGGGATTAAAGGGTTAAAACGCAAGTAGGGTGCTAATTTGACCGCTTCATGTCAAAGTACATAAGCATACGGTGTCAGGAAAAAAAGAACCAGCCATTTATCTATCGTAATTTAAGAGAAATCGTACATTGACCATTTGGTGATGTTCACAAAAAGGATTTTTTTTTTCAAAAAATTCACAGATCCAGTTGCAGTTTGTTCAGACAAACATTTTTAAAGTGGGTCTCGAAGCTCTGCGAGAATTCTGTGATTTTATGTGATTTTATGAAATAACACACACTCATTTAACCCTCTTTAACTTTTACCGCCTCAGAAACCCGGATCCGGGAGCACCCCCCCCCCCCCCCCCCCCCCCCACTGACTAGCATAGCTAGCATAGCGTCACAAGTAAATTGTAGCTTCTAAATATCATTAAATCACAAGTCCAAGACACCAGATGAAAGATACACTTCTTGTGAATCTAGCCACCATTTCTGATTTTTAAAATGTTTTACAGGGAAGACACAATATGTAAATCTATTAGCTAACCACGTTAGCAAAAGACACCATTTTTTTTACTCCACTATTTTTCCACTCCATCACCAGCTATCACCAATTCGACCAAATAAAGAAATAAATAGCCACTAACCAAGAAAAAACCTCATCAGATGACAGTCTGATAACATATTTATTGTATAGCATAGGTTTTGTTAGAAAAATGTGCATATTTCAGGTATAAATCATAGTTTGCAATTGCAGCCACCATCACAAATCTCCCCAAAGCGACTAGAATTACTACAGAGAGCAACGTGTATTACAAATTTACTCATCATAAAACATTTCTTAAAAATACACAGCTCACAGCAATGGAAAGACACAGATCTTGTGAATTCAGACAATATTTCAGATTTTCAAAGTGTCTTACAGCGAAAACACAATAAATCGTTATATTAGCATACCACATTTGCAAACGTTACCCGAGCATTGATTCAAGGCAAAATGAGCTATAGCGTTATCATCACCAAAATACATAAATTTTTTCACTAACCTTCTCAGAATTCTTCCGATGACACTCCTGTAACATCATATTACACAATCCATATAGAGTTTGATCGAAAATGTGCATATTTAGCGGCACAAATCGTGCTTACACAATGGAAATAGTGTCCAACTACTCAAGCAATCTGCCCGGCGCCATCTTGAAAATACAACTATTTTTATCGAAAACTATTCATAAACTTGACTAAAAAAATACAGGTTGGACATGAAATGAAAGATGCATTAGTTATTAATGCAACCGCTGAGTTAGATTTTTTAAATTAACGTTACTAGACATACAGTGTGCGTTACAGCCAGACTAGTGCCGCAATAATGGCGTCACTAGTCGCCATTATTGAGTTTACATTTTTCCACATAAAAACGGAATAACATCATAAATAGCTCTTACTTTTCGACGAGCTTCCATCAGAATCTTGGCCAAGTGGTCCTTTGTCCAAAAGAATCGTTGCTTGGTTGTAAAACGTTGCATTCAACTTCTGATATAGCAGCTAACAATAGCTAACAATAGCTATTTTGCCCCAACGTGTCCAAATCCTCAAGACACAATACTGAGGAAATTCCGAAAAATAGCAATATACTCGCATAATCTGATATAACTCGGTTTAAAATAGCTTCGTTATGATGTTTCTAACACCTATATCGAATTAAATTACAGACGGATACATCTAAGGTTGATAACTGAGCGTTTGAAAATGGCATCCTGAGGTCCTTCTCTGCGTAATGGTCAGCGTCGAAAAGAAGGCGCACCTCACTCCTTGGCCTTTTATAAACTCTGAGAGCTACGTAGAAAGCCCATTCCACTTCTCATTGGTTACTGACATCCAGGGGAAGGCGGGTGCAGTTCATGTCGTTCCATAGGATACACACCTTTAAAACTGATCTGAGACCAGAGCTTCGCTCTCAGACCTTCGCAGTACCTGTCATGGATTTCGCTGTAGAAAGAGTTCTGGGTCACCCACAGACATAATTCCAACGGTTTATGAAACTAGAGAGAGTTTTCTATCCAATATAATTAATAATATGCATATTGTACGAGCAAGAATTGAGTACGAGGCAGTTTAATTTGGCAACACCCAGAAAAAAAAAATGCTAACTGCTCCCCCTATTGACAAAAGGTTAAATAAGTCAGTTCTTAACATATAGACTTAAACCTCAATATTATATAAGAGCCTACCCCAAGGAGGGTATGTGTTCACTTTCAGCTTCCTATGTCAACTGGAAGTACCTTAAAATGGTGCCATAGGGTCAGGTTTGAAGGGTAATAAAGGTCAGATCTTTTCAAAACTTCACTTGTGTGATTAGACAACACTCATGAACTGTAATCAGTCATTTCTCCCAACAGATGTCAAGGAAAAGCTCTCTCACACCAACACACACACACACACAAAAAGCAAGGATGGAGTGAAAAAGTACGGTGCTTAAAGACACACAAAGCCTGCAATGGCATTACTATTATCTCCAGGCCGTGCCGAGTTCAACGAGATGCCCCGCTTGACCGTAGCTCGCTCGGTCTGAGCGCAGCGACCGTTACAAGAGAACGGACACAAATGACCCTTTGACCTCAATGTCAATTTTATTTGCTTTTGGGAGACAGAGAGAGAACCGTTAAGGTTAGAAACACAATTTGACCTCAGGAATGTTCTTAAGGTCCTCCCGATCTGTGCAAGCCTAACCTTGACCTTGTGGCATTAACCCTTAACAGTTAAAAGAAGGTGTTTACATCAAACAGTTTACAATGACATTTCGCCCCATAGGAATACATTGACTGCTCCTCTAAATTCAACCTGAAGCCTATGTGGGTTATGAATGTCTTATGAACCTGTCTTTGATGTCAGTCCATCAGGCCACCATGAGGTCTACCTGTGTCGATTCTAAGCTTCCTGGAGCAACCGGAAGTGATTAAATTCACCCTAAAAGTGTTATGATTTACATAGCCTGCAATTGTGAAAATCACTGCATTCAAAAATGTGTAGATCAGTCAATTTTTAACATACAGACTTAAAACTCAGGATTCTGTAACAGCATACTCCATTCAAGATATGTGTTTACTTATAGCTTCCTGTGACAACCGGAAGTGCCTTAAGATGGTGTCATAGATGCAGTATTGAAGGGTTAAAAGGTCAGAACTTTTCAAAACTTCATATATGTGATTAGACAACCCTCATGAACTGTAAATCAGTCATTTCTCCCAAAAGATGTAAAAGAAAAGCTCTCACACACACACACAGCAGGGATGGAGTGAAAAAGTACGGTGCTTAAAGACACACAAAGCCTGCAATGGCATTACTATTATCTCCAGGCCGTGCCGAGTTCAACGAGATGCCCCGCTTGACCGTAGCTCGCTCGGTCTGAGCTCAGCGACCGTTACAAGAAGACGGACACGAATGACCCTTTGACCTCAATATCAATTTTATTTGCTTTTGGGAGACAGAGAGAGAACCGTTAAGGTTAGAAGCACAATTTCACCTCAGGAATAATCCTAAGGTCCTCCCGATCTGTGCAAGCCTAACCTTGACCTTTTGGCATTAACCCTTAACAGTTAAAAGAAGGTGTTTACATCAAACAGTTTACAATGACATGTCTCCCCATTGGAATGCATTGACTGCACCTCTAAATTCAACCTGAAGCCTATGTGGGTTATGAATGTCTTATGAACCTGTCTTTGATGTCAGTCCATCAGGCCACCATGAGGTCTACCTGTGTCGATTCTAAGCTTCCTGGAGCAACCGGAAGTGGTTAAATCACCCTAAAAGTGTTTGCCATACCCAACCTGCAGTTTGAGAGAAATAGTGCATTCAACCCTATGTAAATCAGTCAATTTTTAACATATAGACTTAAAACTTAGGATTCTCTAACAGCATACTCCAGTGAGTATATGTGTTTACTTTCAGCTTCCTGTGCCAACCGGAAGTGCCATAATTGGTGTCAAATGGGCTGTTTCGAAGGGTTAAAAATGTCAAATTTTTCCAAAACTTCATATATGTGAATAGACAACCCTCCTGAACTGTAAATCAGTCATTCATCCCATCAGATTTCAATAAAAAAATTACACACCCACACAAATGATGGAGGGACACACTGAGGGGCTTAGAGGCAGACAGTGCATGTAGTAGTTACTTTTGTTCAAACTTTTAAAGAACCGTCAGACCTAGAGTTCTGAAACTTTGCAAACCTGTTCTAGACCTCAGGTCGATTGTGCACAGTGAGTTATGTGGCTCTAGAAGGTTCTCGGACCGATAAAAAGCCTTGTGTATTTGCAATGTTTTCAATTCATTTTGAGCTCAACGAAACTGGCGACATTTAGAAAAGTCCCAGAGTCTCAAGACTAGGTGCATTGAAACCGGCTCGGCCCATAGAGACGGACCCCAACGATTCTGTCCGATTGCTCATTCAAGCACCCCGTAGCAAGGCATGGAAAAAAGTGGAATTTCAGCACCAATTAGGGTTTTGCTCGGGCACCGAATGACCTATCGAGCCGAAACTTGGGATTCGAGGTCGCCTCACATAGGGCTAAACATAATGTGAGAATTGGACCCGCAGCTAGAACATAACTACGTATTATTTGTTTTATTATGGTTTAAATAGAATGCGCTGTGAATTTTGGGCCTGCTCTGAAATATGTTATAGTTGGCTTCTAAAGGAGTTGGAAAAAGTGAGTTTGGAGTCAGAGGGTATCAGTTTGGTGTCTGAAAATATCCAATTGACTGATGGACACCGACTTGCTAGTTGACTTTTGTGCATTTGCAATATGTTTCAACAGGGGGGTACCATCACAAAAAGCGACATGATGAAATTTCACGCAACGAGCGATGGAGAGGAACCACTATCACTGCCCGGCCATCCTGAGGTCATCAGGCCGTTCACTTTTGAATTTCTAAAGTATTTAAGAGAATGCACGTTACATTTGCAATATGATGTGATGTTTTTCACTGTTGAAGCACATTGCAAATGCACGTTACATTTGCAATATGATGTGATGACTTTCATATTGCAAATGTAACGTGCATTCTTTAAATACTTTAGAAATACAAAAGTGAACGTCCTGATGACCTCAGGATGGCCGGGCAGTGATAGTGGTTCCTCTCCATCGCTCGTTGCGTGAAATTTCATCATGTCGATTTTGGTGATGGTACCCCCCCGTTGAAACATATTGCAAATGCACAAAAGTCGATTAGCAAGTCAACTAGCAAGTGTCAACAAAAGTCAACTAGCAAGTGTCCATCAGTAAATTGGATATTTTCAGACACCAAACTGATACCATCTGACTCCAAACTCACTTTTTCCAACTCCTTTAGAAGCCAACTATCACATATTTCAGAGCAGGCCCGAAATTCACAGCGCCTTCCATGAATGCACCAAAATTGCATTCTGAAATCACCACTAAAATGACATCACCATAGTCTCCAGGCCGTGCCGAGTTCAACGGGATGCCCCGCTTGACCGTAGCTCGCTCGGTCTGAGCGCAGCGACCATTACAAGAAGACGGACCCAAATGACCCTTTGACCTCAACGTCAATTTTATTTGCTTTTGGGAGACAGAGAGAGAACCGTTAAGGTTAGAAACACAATTTGACCTCAGG
The DNA here is from genome assembly GCF_016432855.1 of Salvelinus namaycush. Taxonomy (NCBI): domain Eukaryota; kingdom Metazoa; phylum Chordata; class Actinopteri; order Salmoniformes; family Salmonidae; genus Salvelinus; species Salvelinus namaycush. The sequence goes on along the minus strand of NC_052332.1, from coordinate 8,998,356 downwards.
AATGTTCTTAAGGTCCTCCCGATCTGTGCAAGCCTAACCTTGACCTTGTGGCATTAACCCTTGACAGTTAAAAGAAGGTGTTTACATCAAACAGTTTACAATAACATTTCGCCCCATAGGAATACATTGACTGCTCCCCTAAATTCAACCTGAAGCCTATGTGGGTTATGAATGTCTTATGAACCTGTCTTTGATGTCAGTCCATCAGGCCACTATGAGGTCTACCTGTGTTGATTTTAAGCCACCTGGACCAACCGGAAGTGGTTAAAATCACCCTAAAGAGTGTCCTGATATACATGACTTGCAATTTTGAAAATCACTGCATTCAACCCTATGTAGATCAGTCAATTCTTAACGTATAGACTTAAAACTCAGGATTCTGTAACAGCATACCCCAATCAAGATATGTGTTTACCTATAGCTTCCTGTGCCAACCGGAAGTGCCTTAAAATGGTGTCATGGGTGCTGTTTCGAAGGGTTAAAAAGGTCAGAACTTTTCAAAACTTCATTTGTGTGATTAGACAACCCTCATGAACTGTAAATCAGTCATTTCTCTAAACAGATGTCAAAGAAACGCTCTCTCTCACACACAAACACACACACAAAGGAATGATGGAGTGAAAAAGTACGGTGCTTAACGACACACAAAGCCTGCAATGGCATTACTATTATCTCCAGGCCGTGCCGAGTTCAACGAGATGCCCCGCTTGACCGTAGCTCGCTCGGTCTGAGCGCAGCGACCGTTACAAGAGAACGGACCCAAATGACCCTTTGACCTCAATGTCAATTTTATTTGCTTTTGGGACACAGAGAGAGAACTGTTAAGGTTAGAAACACAATTTGACCTCAGGAATGTTCTTAAGGTCCTCCCGATCTGTGCAAGCCTAACCTTGACCTTGTGGCATTAACCCTTGACAGTTAAAAGAAGGTGTTTACATCAAACAGTTTACAATGACATGTCTCCCCATTGGAATGCATTGACTGCACCTCTAAATTCAACCTGAAGCCTATGTGGGTTATGAATGTCTTATGAACCTGTCTTTGATGTCAGTCCATCAGGCCACTATGAGGTCTACCTGTGTTGATTTTAAGCCACCTGGACCAACCGGAAGTGGTTAAAATCACCCTAAAGAGTGTCCTGATATACATGACTTGCAATTTTGAAAATCACTGCATTCAACCCTATGTAGATCAGTCAATTCTTAACGTATAGACTTAAAACTCAGGATTCTGTAACAGCATACCCCAATCAAGATATGTGTTTACCTATAGCTTCCTGTGCCAACCGGAAGTGCCTTAAAATGGTGTCATGGGTGCTGTTTCGAAGGGTTAAAAAGGTCAGAACTTTTCAAAACTTCATTTGTGTGATTAGACAACCCTCATGAACTGTAAATCAGTCATTTCTCTAAACAGATGTCAAAGAAACGCTCTCTCTCACACACAAACACACACACAAAGGAATGATGGAGTGAAAAAGTACGGTGCTTAACGACACACAAAGCCTGCAATGGCATTACTATTATCTCCAGGCCGTGCCGAGTTCAACGAGATGCCCCGCTTGACCGTAGCTCGCTCGGTCTGAGCGCAGCGACCGTTACAAGAGAACGGACCCAAATGACCCTTTGACCTCAATGTCAATTTTATTTGCTTTTGGGACACAGAGAGAGAACTGTTAAGGTTAGAAACACAATTTGACCTCAGGAATGTTCTTAAGGTCCTCCCGATCTGTGCAAGCCTAACCTTGACCTTGTGGCATTAACCCTTGACAGTTAAAAGAAGGTGTTTACATCAAACAGTTTACAATGACATGTCTCCCCATTGGAATGCATTGACTCCACCTCTAAATTCAACCTGAAGCCTATGTGGGTTATGAATGTCTTATGAACCTGTCTTTGATGACAGTCCATCAGGCCACCATGAGGTCTACCTGTGTCGATTCTAAGCTTCCTGGAGCAACCGGAAGTGGTTAAAATCACCCTAAAAGTGTTTGCAATACCCAACCTGCAGTTTGAGAGAAATAGTGCATTCAGCCCTATGTAAATCAGTCAATTTTTAACATATAGACTTAAAACTTAGGATTCTCTAACAGCATACTCCAGTGAGTATATGTGTTTACTTTCAGCTTCCTGTGCCAACCGGAAGTGACATAATTGGTGTCAAATGGGCTGTTTTGAAGGGTTAAAAATGTCAAATCTTTCCAAAACTTCATATTTGTGATTAGGCAACCCTCCTGAACTGTAAATCAGTCATTAGTCCCATCAGATTTCAAAGAAAAATTTACACACCCAAACAGAAATGATGGAGGGACACACTGAGGGGCTAAGAGGCAGACATTGCCTGTGGTAGTTACTTTTGTTCCAACTTTTAAAGAACCGTCAGACCTAGAGTTCTGAAACTTTGGAAACCTGTTCTAGACCTCAGGTTGATTGTGCACGGTGAGTTATGTGGCTCTAGAAGGTTCTCAGACCGATAAACAGCCTCGTGTATTTGCTATGTTTTCAATTCATTTTGAGCTCAACGAAACTGGCGACATTTAGAAAAGTCCCAGAGTCTCAAGACTAGGTGCATTGAAACCGGCTCAGCCCATAGAGACAGACCCCAACAAGCCTGTTTGATTGCTCATTCAAGGACCCCGTAGCAAGGCAATGAAAAAAGTGGATTTTCAGCACCAATTAAGGTATTGCTCTGGCACCGAATGACCTATCGAGCCGAAACTTGGGATTCGAGGTCGCCTCACATAGGGCTAAACATAATGTGAGAACTGGACCCGCAGCTAGAACATAACTACGTATTATTTGTTTTATTATGGTTTAAATGGAAGGCGCTGTGAATTTTGGGCCTGCTCTGAAATATGTTATAGTTGGCTTCTAAAGGAGTTGGAAAAAGTGAGTTTGGTGTCAGATGGTATCAGTTTGGTGTCTGACAATATCCAATTGACTGATGGACACTGACTTGCTAGTTGACTTTTGTGCATTTGCAATATGTTTCAACGGGGGGTACCATCACCAAAATCGACATGATGAAATTTCACGCAACGAGCGATGGAGAGGAACCACTATCACTGCCCGGCCATCCTGAGGTCATTAGGACGTTCAATTTTGTATTTCTAAAGTATTTAAAGAATGCACGTTACATTTGCAATATGATTCAACAGTGTGTTATGTTTGCAATATGATGTGATGTTTTTCACTGTTGAATCATATGCGAATGTAACGTGCATTCTTTAAATAAACCCTATGTGGGTTATGAATGTCTTATGAACCTGTCTTCAATGACAATCCATCAAGCCACTATGAGGTCTACCTGTGTTGATTCTAAGCTTCCTGGAGCAACCGGAAGTGATAAAATCACCCTAAAAGTGTTTTGCCATACCCAACCAGCAGTTTGTGATATACAGTGGGGCAAAAAAGTATTTAGTCAGCCACCAATTGTGCAAGTTCTCCCACTTAAAAAGATGAGAGAGGCCTGTAATTTTCATCATAGGTACACTTCAACTATAACAGACAAAATGAGAAAAAAAATCCAGAAAATCACATTGTAGGATTTTTAATGAATTTATTTGCAAATTATGGTGGAAAATAAGTATTTGGTCACCTACAAACAAGCAAGATTTCTGGCTCTCACAGACCTGTAACTTCTTCTTTAACCTTTTAGGCAGGCTGTCCCGACGTCGGTACACTTATGACAACATCCAGCTCTATTGCAGGGCGCGAAATTCAAAATCTATTTTTTTTTAAATATTTAACTTTCACACATTAACAAGTCCAATACAGCATTTGAAAGATAAACATCTTGTCAATCCAGCCAACATGTCCGATTTTTTAAATGTTTTACAGAGAAAACACCACATATATTTATGTTAGCTCACCACCAAATAAAAAAAGAGGACAGACATTTTTCACAGCACAAGTAGGATGCAAGTAGCATGCACAAGCCAACCTAACTAACCTAGAACCAACCTAAATAACCTAGAAAAAACTACCTCAGATGACAGTCCTATAACATGTTACACAATAAATCTATGTTTTGTTCAAAAAATGTGCATATTTTAGCTATAAATCAGTTTTACATTACTGCTACCATCATAGCTAAAGTCAGAAATCGCACGGGAGTAGCCAGAGTAAATACAGACACCAACGTCAACTACCTAATTACTCATCATAAAACATTTCAGAAAAATATATGGTGTATAGCAAAATGAAAGACAAAGATCATGTGAATACAGACAATATTTCCGATTTTCTAAGTGTTTTACAGCGAAAACACAATATATCGTTATATTAGCTTACTGCAATGGCTAACACACAAAAGCATTGATTCCAAGTAATCGGTAGCGATAGCACAGCTCGACAGATATATTAAATAGCATCCCAAATTGGGTCCTTATCTTTGTTGATCTTCCATCAGAATGTTGTAAAGGGGTCCATTGTCCAGTACCGTCTTTCTTTTGGATCCAGAACGAACTATTTCCCTCTTGAAATAGCAAGCACACTGGCCGTGCGGCGCTAACCTCTCCTTCATGAAAGAATTCTTCCAAAGCATCACGTCTAAAGTCCCGAATAAATTTCAATAATATAATTAAACTATATTGAAAAAACATACTTTAGGATGATATTGTGACATGTATCAAGTCAAATCGAAGCCGGAGATTATATTCATGTATAACGACACGTTTCCAGGAGGCAATACAAAGTCCAACTTCGCGCCATGGAGAAAAAAAATTATGGCCGTCCTCTCACTCCAAGAGGCTGTGTTCATTCCCTGAACGAGATATTCAAGTGCTTTCTGCTCTCACTTCCGCATGACAGCCAGGGGAAGGCGTATGACGTGTTTCTATGGTCCCAAGTGACATGCCCTTTTATGGACAAGCTCTTGAAAAGAGACCTCGCATTTGGAAATCTCACTTCCGGATAGGAAATGGGCTGTAAAAATAGTTCTGTTCCACTTAGAGAAATAATTCAAACGTTTTTAGAAACTAGAGACTGTTTTCTATCCAATAGTAGTAATAATATGCATATTGTAAGAGCAAAAATTGATTAAGAGGCCGTTTGAAAATGGGCACATATTTTCCAGTTTTTCCAATACGCCCCCTGCAGCCATAAGAAGTTAAGAGGCTCCTCTGTCCTCCACTTGTTACCTGTATTAAAGGCACCTGTTTGAACTTGTTATCAGTATATAAGACACCTGTCCACAACCTCAAACAGTCACACTCCAAACTCCACTATGGCCAAGACCAAAGAGCTGTCAAAGGACACCAGAAACAAAATTGTAGACCTGCACCAGGCTGGGAAAACTGAATCTGCAATAGGTAAGCAGCTTGGTTTGAAGAAATCAACTGTGGGAGCAATTATTAGGAAATGGAAGACATACAAGACCACTGATAATCTCCCTCGATCTGGGGCTCCACGCAAGATCTCACCCCGTGGGGTCAAAATGATCACAAGAACGGTGAGCAAAAATCCCAGAACCACACGGGGGGACCTAGTGAATGACCTGCAGAGAGCTGGGACCAAAGTAACAAAGCCTACCATCAGTAACACACTACGCCTCCAGGGACTCAAATCCTGCAGTGCCAGACGTGTCCCCCTGCTTAAGCCAGTACATGTCCAGGCCCGTCTGAAGTTTGCTAGAGAGCATTTGGATGATCCAGAAGAAGATTGGGAGAATGTCATATGGTCAGATGAAACCAAAATAGAACTTTTGGTAAAAACTCAACTCGTCGTGTTTGGAGGACAAAGAATGCTGAGTTGCATTCCAAAACTTTAAGTGTGTGATTAGGCAACCTTCATGAACTGTAAATCAGTCATTTCTCTAAACAGATGTCAAAGAAAAGCTCACACACACACACAGACACACACAGCAAGGATGGAGTGAAAAAGTATGGTGCTTAAAGACACACAGAGCCTTAAATGCTTTTAGGGGGGATCCAGATTTCCATACCCGCTCTGGGAGCACTATTCTACGGCCAAAAATCAATGTGTGCTGGCCTGAGTGATTTATGGAGGTTTTCAAAAAAAGTCAGAAAATATTCTGTTTTTTCTTCTGGAATTTTTGTTTTCTTTTTTCTTCTCGAGTCAATGGGGGTCCGGCCTGAGTGATTTATGGAGGTTTCCAAAAAAAGTCAAAAAATATTCTATGTTTCATGTTTTGGGTTACCAGGCGTCATTTTTCAAAACGGTTTTAAATGCTTTTAGGTGTCATCCAGACGTCCATGCCCGCTATGGGAGCACTATACAAATGCACAAAACATATTCCTTAAGTACAAGTAAACATTTCAAAAAAATTATGATAATAAAATGTGACTAAAGTATTTTCATACAGTTCTTATACATGTGTAATTGACCTAAAAATCGAAAGAATTTCAAAAAACGGTCCAGAAAGCACTTTTTTAAAGGGGGTTATACGTTTTTTCCAAATTTTTGAAATTTTTGACTTTTGACTTTTGACTTCCTATGAAATCACATTCCAAATGCACAAAACATATTCCTTAAGTACAAATAAACATTTATAAAAAATTATGATAATAAAATGTGACTAAAGTATTTTCATACAGTTCTTACACATGTGTAATTGACATAAAACTCGAAAGAATTTCGAAAAACGGTCCAGAAAGCACTTTTTTAAGGGGGTGATAAGTTTTTGCCAAAACTTTCAAAATGTCAAAATTTTACTCTTGGGTCTTGACTTGCGTTACAATAAGCCTATGAAAAATTAGGATAGAACGCAGTCGCCCACTATAGGATTTTTGGAGTGTTACACAGCTCATTTGCAAGATGGCATTTGCCATCAACTTTGGATGAAACACCGCCAGAAATAGTGTATTTGTCCATCGTGTATATGCTGCGCCCGGTGCCAATAACTTGCCATGTTATTTTGTACAATTGGGGGGGGAGTTCCCTTACTTTGTGTAATGAAGAAGTACGGCAATTTTGAATCAGGGTCACTTGTCATGTACTGTTTGTTAGAGGCGCATGGCCAGAAAGCTAGCTACAGATTGTTTTAATCCTGTATTGAACACAGATCAGGTCTTTAATTTTATCGATTATTTACGTAAAAAAATACCCAAAGTTGTATTACAAAAGTCGTTTGAAATGTTTTGGCAAAGTTTACAGGTAACTTTTGAGATATTTTGTAGTCACATTTCACGAGTTGGAACCGGTGTTTTTCTGGATCAAACGCGCCAAATAAATGGACATTTTGGATATATATCGACGGAATTATTCAAACAAAAGGACCATTTGTGATGTTTACGGGACATATTGGAGTGCCAACAACAGAAGCTCGTCAAAGGTAAGGCATGAATTATATTTTTATTTCTGCGTTTTGTGTCGCGCCTGCAGGGTTGAAATATGCTTATCTCTCTTTGTTTACTATGGTGCTAACTCAGATAATAGCATCGTTTGCTTTTGCCGAAAAGCCTATTTGAATTCTGACATGTTGGCTGGATTCACAACCAGTGTAGCTTTAATTTGGTATCTTTCATGTGTGATTTAATGAAAGTTTGATAGTTCTATAGTAATTTATTTGAATATGGTGCTCTGCATTTTCTCTGGCTTTTGGCCAAGTGAGACAGTAGCGTCCCGCCTAAACTCAGATTTTTGGATATAAATATGAACTTTACCGAACAAAACATACATGGATTGTGTAACATGAAGTCCTATGAGTGTCATCTGATGAAGATCATCAAAGATTAGTGATTCATTTTATCTCTATTTCTGCTTTTTGTTACTCCTCTCTTTGGCTGGAAAAATGGCTGTGTTTTTCTGTGGCTATGTACTGACCTAACATAATCGTTTGGTTTGCTTTCGCCGTAAATCCTTTTTGAAATCAGAGTGGAGCTTTCATTTGGTGTCTTTCATGTGTGATTTCATGAAAGTTCGATTTTTATAGTAATTTATTTGAATTTGGCGCTCTGCATTTTTACTGGCTTTTGGCCAAGTGGGACGTTAGCGTCCCACATATCCCAGAGAAGTTAACCAAGCAAGACTTTAGGTAGAGAGAAGCCTGCCTCTTGTAACTATTATGTGTAGATAATTGGGGTGGCAGGTAGCCTAGTGGTTAGAGTGTTGGGCCAGTAACCAAACGGTTGCTGGATCAAATCCCAGAGTGGACAAGGTCGTTCTGTCGTTCTGCCCCTGAACAAGGCAGTTAACCCACTGTTCCTAGGCCGTCGTTGTAAATACAAATTTGTTCTTAACTGACTTGCCTAGTTAAATTAAATTTATATAAAATAGTCAAAGGACAGAAGTAGTTGTTTTGATTTCCATTTTTGGCCACGGTCTTTGTTTATTTGTTACGCTGGTTTTTCAGCGTTGGACGTAATCCTATACTGGAGTTATTTTGTCAGGCAAAGAAGACCCGTTTAGTAAACAATCTCAAAAAAGGAATCCCAATCACTGCCTCTGGTCTGTTCATTTTGCGCCTCCTGCCTGCGTTAGGGTGTTTCGGACAAGGTGATCCATTCACACTATGAAGTTTTAAAAAGTTAGGTGAATCAGGTAGGACTCGGATGGAGCATGTGGTCTAAAATAGGGGAGGGTTGACAAAAAAATCTTTGCTTCGGGGAGGGTTGTGTGGTTTTATGTAATCTGTGATTGTCTGTGGACCCTGCCAGATACATGTTGTGTTTGCGCTGTTGAATTGCGACTCCACTTTCTCCCAGAAAAGCTAAACACCTTCTACGCCCGCTTTCAGGATAACACAGTGCCACCGACGTGGCCCGCTCCCAAGGACTGTGGGCTCTCGTTCTCCGTGGCCAAAGTGAGTAAGACATTAAAGCGTGTTAACCCTCGCAAGGCGCCGGCCCAGACGGCATCCCTAGCCGCGTCCTCAGAGCATGCACAGACCAGCTGGCTGGAGTATTTACAAACATGATTCAATCTCTCCCTATCCCCGTCTGCTGTCCCCACTTGCTTCAAGATGTCCACCATTGTTCCTGTACCCAAGAAAGCAAAGGTACTAGGAAAATATCCTCTCCCTCAACGTTAACAAAGCGAAGGAGCTGATCGTGGACTTCAGGAAAGAGCAGAGGGAGCATGCCTCGGCGTACACATCACCGATAATTTGCAATGGTCCACCCACACAGACAGTGTGGTAAAGAAGGCGCAACAGCGCCTCTTCAACCTCAGGAGGCGAATGAAATTCGTCTTGGTCCCGAAGACCCTCCCAAACTTTTACAGATGCACAATTGAGAGCATCCTATCGGGCTGTATTACCGCCCTGGTATGGCAACTGCACCGCCCGTAACCGCAGGGCTCTCCAGAGGGTGGTGCGGCGTTCCCAACGTATCACCGGGGGCACACTGCCTGTCACCCAGGACACCTACAGCACCGGATGTCATAGGAAGGCCAAACAGATCATCAAGGACATCAACCACCCGAGCTATGGCCTGTTTACCCCGTTATCATCTAGAAGGTGAGGTCAGTACAGGTGCATCAAAGCTGGGACAGAGAGACTGAAAAACAGCTTCTATCTCAAGGCCATCAGACTGTTAAAAAGCCATCACTAGCCGGTTACCACCGGGTTACAACCTTGCACCTTAGAGAATGCTGACATGGAATCACTGGCCACTTTAGTAATGGAACACTAGTCACTTTAATAATGCTTACATACTGCTTTACTCATCTCATATGTATATACTGTATTCTATTCTACTGTATTTTTGTAATTTCTATAGAGCTGATAGGCAATATATCTTACATTTAGAAGCGTTTACTTTATTTAACTTTTATTCTGTCATTGAGTCAATACTGAGACCAGGGTCTATTTTTCAGATGAGCCTTGAATAGCACCAGAGTAAAAACCAAAATACAATCATAAAAAAACACACTTCTGTCTGAAATTCTCTACAAGTACCAATTCGTCCAATTTTAAAGTGTATTGTAGATCATTCCACAAGCAAGGTGCAAGGAAATTAAAAGCTGACTTACCTATTTCTCTATAGACACCAAAGGAATCTCCAGAGTTAACCAACCCTGTGAACGGGCTTGATAACTTGTCATTTTAAAGATGAATCGGGGTGCTTTTTTAGCTGCGTGTCTCATATCTTAACTGTCGTGACGCAATGACACACCTGGCCTCACCGCTGTCTATCAGCTATTCTTCTATGTTCTTGCGGGCTCATATTGAAAATTGGTGCAGATTTTGAATGATTCTATGTGGCATGATTGCTAGTTAACCTATTGCTGATCTGGACAAACGATCCACCTACCGCTATTATTACTATGGCTAGAGGGCAGGATAGAGTTCACTGTATAGTAAGTGTGTCACGCCCTGACCTTAGTTATCTTTGTTTTCTTTATTATTTTGGTTAGGTCAGGGTGTGATGAGGGTGGCATGTGTGTTTTTTGACTTGTCTAGGGGTTTTATATATCTATGGGGTTTTGGTATTGTATAGGGTTTATGTATGTCTAGGTGTGTGTAGTTAGTCTAGGCATATGTAGGTCTATGGTGGCCTAGATTGGTTCCCAATCAGAGGCAGCTGTTGATCGTTGTCTCTGATTGGGGATCCTATTTAGGTTGCCATTTTCCAGTTTAGTTTGTGGGTTATTGTCTATGGTTAGTTGCCTGTGTCGGCACTTGTTTATATTTAGCGTCACGTTTGTTTAGTGTTTCTTCGTTAATAAATAGAAGAATTTATTATTATTATTATTATTATTATTATTATTTATTATTCACATCTCGCTGCGCCTTGGTCTCCTCCATTCAATGAACGTGACAAAGTGCAACGAAAAGTGTAGCGAATATGGGAAGTACCAAGGGGAGGCTTATAGAAGCAGATGAGGACATTTTGTTATATTGAAGAAAATATAGAGTAAAACCTGCAAACTGTGGAATGTAAACTAGGGAGGAGGGGGGGGGGGGGGGAGGAAAAAAAGAAAATCTAACCACCCTGCCCATAGCAAAACAGGATACCAAACATTAACAACGCCATGACAGATTGACCAGGTGAATCCAGCTGAAATCAGTGTAGATGAAGGTGAGGAGACAGGTTAAAGAAGCAAAATGTCTCAGGACAGGACAAAAAAACTGTTGGCTCTGCAACCTGGCCAGGATGAAAACACTTGCACACCAAAATGCAAGGCGACACCGTCGCATTCTATAGCCTCAGAGAGAGAACAGCCCATTTATGTAGGCAATTAGCCAGACAATCCACTGAGTGCAACAATAAAATGTGTATGAAGTTCTGCTCTAATCTAAACTACCTTTTCCCTCATTGTTAAGCTATTTAATGTGTTATTTGAAAGTTGATAAATACCAGCTAAATACTGTATATATCTATAGATGGTAGTCTATAATGAAACAGTCCTTAGTAAGCTAGTGTTTTGAGGGTGGGGGGAGTGTGTTATTTGGCATTAACAGACTGGTTTAATGCAACACACTAAACTTTACTATCCAAATTAGGAGAGAGCACAAGGATGGCTCATGCAGGCTCAGGTAGGCTATACAGGACAAAAAAAACTCTGACCTCGCGGGGAAACTGTGCTTACGCATTTGGAAACAACATGTTATACAAGACCACAACAGGTTAGAGCAACATGGTAGTTTGTTAAGTGTTATATAGCCTACAGTACACTTGGAGGCGTTACTATGCCACGGAAGCATCACCCAGGTGGGTGCTGCACTTTCGGCAGTTGATGATCCATCCCTACTACGGAGGAGGTTTCGGCGAGGTGCCTAATGAATAGCCCCCGGGCCTGTCTGACTGGACACATCCCACTCCCTGTACCATCCACTCTCCCTCTGCTATTAACTGCCTCAACACTATCAGCTACCACTATCAACACTATCAGCTGTGGAAGACCTGCCATTCCCTGGCCCCTGTTTTATTTTTAAAGCCTCAGATTCTGGATATAAAATAAATGTAGTAGTAGTAGAAGTAGTATTACATGCACCATTATAATTTAACTCACTGCCTACAGCATGTTATCCTCCAGAGCAGTGGTTCACAAACTTTTTATAGTCCCATACCCCTTCAAACACTCAACCTCCAGCTGCATGTTGTTTTTTTGCCATCAATTTAAGCCTGCCACACACACACACTATACAATACATTTATTAAACATAAGAATGAGTGAGTTTTTGTGGGAAGTGACAAAGAGCTCTTATAAGACCAGGGCACAAATAATAATATAATAATAATTCATCATTCGGCTCTTTATTTAACCATCTTACATATAAATCCTGATTTGTTCATGGAAAATTGTGACTCACCACAGGTTAACAAGAAGGGTGTGCTTGAAAGGTTGCACATAACTCTGCAATGTTGGGTTGTATTGGAGAGAGGCTCAGTCTTAAATAATTTTCCACACACAGTCTGTGCCTGTATTTAGTTTTCATGCTAGTGAAGGCGGAGAATCCATTCTCACATAGGTACGTGGTTGCAAAGGGCATCAGTGTCTTAAAACCTTTTCTCAATAGGGGGTGCTGTTTTCACTTTGTAAAAATTTCGTTCCCAAATTAAACTGCCTCGTACTCAATTCTTGCTCCTACAATATGCATATTATTATTACTATTGGATAGAAAACACTCTCTAGTTTCTAAAACCGTTTGAATTATATCTGTGAGTAAAACAGAACTCGAGTTGGAGCAATCTTCCTGTCAGCAAGTGAGAAATCTGAAATCAGCCAGGCTGTTTTGAGGTCAGTTTATTAATTTGCATGTCTTCTATTGGTTGAGATGCACTGCATACGCCTTCCCCTGGATGTCAGCAAATAGTGAGAATTGGAATGGAGTTGCTAGGCAGATCTGAGGCCATATAAATGGACTGGGAACGTGGGGTCCACTCTTTCCTTCATTTGCCATGACGCAAGACAGACCTCAGGATGGCGTTCTAGAAAGCTCCCGTTATAGCCCTTAGATATATCCGGCTCTGATTTTATTCGATATAGGTGTTAAAGACATCATAATGTTGTTATTTTAAACCGAGTTATATCAGTTTATATCAGTATATTGCGATTTTCGGATATTTCTTTGTGCTGCGTTCTAGTGAGTTGGGCACGTCTGGGCCACATGGCTAATGTTTACTGCTAATTCCAAAGTTGAAGGCGACAATCTACAACCGAGCAACGATTATTTTGGACAAAGGACAACTTGCCCAAGATTCTGATGGGAGCTCATCAAAAAGTAAGAACTATTTATGATGTTAATTCGTTGTTCTGTTGAAAAATGTAAAACTCATATTCCGCCATTAATTTCGGTGCGGTCTCGCTTTAACAACTCGATTTGCCAAGGCAGGATACTCTGAGCGCAGCCCAATCCAGAAATCTGGCAGTGGCTTCTGATTAAATTCAATTTTCACAGAACCGCTTGTTGCATTTTCGATGAGGCTCTCTTGTTCAGATATCGGTAAGTGGACTGGAGGCAGGGCATGAAAGAGATTACGAATCCAGTTTTTTGTGTCATCCGTTTCGGGAAAGTACTTGCGTAATTGCGCACCAAAATCACTCAGGTGCTTCGCTATATCACATTTGACATTGTCCGGAAGCTTCAGTTCATTTGCACACAAAAAAATCATACAATGATGTCCCAGACCTGCTGTTTTCAACTCTCTAGAGACAGCAGGAGCGGTAGAGATGCTCTGAATGATCGGCTATGAAAAGCCAACTGACATTTACTCCTGAGGTGCTGACCTGTTGCACCCTCGACAACCTCTGTGATTATTATTATTTGACCCTGCTGGTCATCTATGAACATTTGAACATCTTGGCAATGTTCTGTTAGAATCTCCACTCGGTACAGCCTGAAGAGGACTGGCCCATCCCTCATAGCCTGGTTCCTCTCTAGGTTTCTTCCTGATGTAAGTAGGGTTTTATAAATACATTTGATTGATTGAAACAGACACATTAACCTGGGTAGTACATTCATCTTTATGACATTGATGCTTCCTATAAGAGAGATGGGTAGAGTAATCCACTTGGACAGGTCTTTACCAATCTCCATCAATGGACTGGAAGTTAGTTTGTATACAAACTCCATCAGTCACAATTCCCAATAATTTAATTTTGGACCCCATCACTGGTGGATATATATGACCTCATCACTGGGGGATTTGCTTTAGATATTTGAAAGACCTCACTCTTCGACCAGTTAATTTTATAACCGAAGCAAGTACTGAAATAAACACATTCAATAGGGTCTTAAGTGATGTCTGCTTCTGTGAGAAATACTAAGATATCATCAGCGTACAAAGAATGATTGTGCACTACATCTCCCACTGAAAACACTGTATTGTGAGAGTCCTAACCAATCTTTTGAGCAAGTGGTTCCAAAATTAAAGCAAACAGAAGGGGGAGTGTGGACACCCTAGTCTTGTACTACAACCAATAGAGAAAGGGATTAGACAAAATTCCATTTGTACTAAATCTGGCTTTTGGTCTGTCAAATAAAAACTTAAAACAATTACTGAAATATGTACAAACATTAAAATTCTCCCATTCTACGCGATCTAAGGGTTTATCTGATTGTCTTACTTCGGGTAAGATATGAATAAGGTGCTTTAAGTTATTTTTTGACATTCTATCTTTGACTTCTTGTGGCTGGGGGCAGTATTGAGTAGCTTGGATGAATAAGGTGCCCAGAGTAAACTACCTGCTACTCAGGCCCAGTTGCTAATATATGCATATTATTAGTAGATTTGGATAGAAAACACTCTGACGTTTCTAAAACTGTGAAGGAGGGGGGAATGAGGGCTCTTTGAGTCAGGGCTCTGGCAGAGTGCCATGAGCTGACCACGCTCGTTCACGTGATAGTTAGACCTGCGTTCCATCGCATTTCTACTCCGGTTGGAACATTATTGAAGATTTATGTAAAAAACATCTTAAAGATTTATTCTATACTTCGTTTGACATGTTTCTACGAACTGTAATATGACTTTTCGTCTGAACTTTCGCATGGACTTGCCCACGCGTCGTGAGTTTGGATTGTGTACTGAACCTGCAAACAAAAAGGAGGTATATGGACATAAATTATTGATTTTATGGAACAAATCAAACATTTATTGTGGAACTGGGATTCCTGGGGGTGCATTCTGATGAAGATCATCAAAGTTAAGTGAATATTTATAATGCTATTCTGACATCTGACTCCACAACATGGCAGATATCTTTATGGCTTGTTTGGTCTCTGAGCGCTGTACTCAGATTATAGCATGGTTGTAAAGGCTTTCTTCCTGGGATGAAGGAGAGGACCAAAATGCAGCGCAGTTAGTGTTCAACATGTTTAATTTAACGAACTGTGAACACTTACAACAATACAAAACAACAAACGTGAAAACCGAGACAGTCCTATCTGGTGCAGAACACGAACACAGAGACAGGAAACAACCACCCACAATCCCCAACACAAAACAAGCCACCTATATATGATTCTCAATCAGGGACAACGATTGACAGCTGCCTCTGATTGAGAACCATATTAGGCTGAACACAGAAACAGACAAACTAAACACACAACATAGAATTCCCACCCAGCTCACGTCCTGACCAACACTAAACAAGCAAAACACATAAGAACTGGTCAGGACGTTACAGTACCCCCCTCCTGAGGTGCGGACTCCGAATGCACCCCTAAAACTCAAGAGGAGGGTCTGGGTGGGCATCTGTCCGCGGTGGCGGCTCCGGCGCAGGACGAGGACACCACTCTACCACTGTCTTTGTCCCCCTCCTTAGCGTCCTTTGAGTGGCGACCCTCGGCCCCAACCTTGGTCTAGGAACCTTCACCAAGGCCCCCCCTAGATAGAGGAGATAGCTCAAGACAGAGGGGCAACTCACGACAGAAGGGCAACTCCGGACTGAAAAGCAGCTCCGGACAGAGCCGCAGCTCCGGACTGAAGGGCAGCTCCGGACTAATGGCAGCTCCGGACTGAGTGGCAGCTCATGACTGAGTGGCAGCTCATGACTGGAGGGCAGCTCATGACTGAGTGGCAGCTCATGACTGGAGGGCAGCTCATGACTGGAGGGCAGCTCATGACTGGAGGGTAGCTCATGACTGGAGGGCAGCTCATGACTGGCGGGCAGCTCATGACTGGCGGGCAGCTCATGACTGGCGGGCAGCTCATGACTGGCGGGCAGCTCATGACTGGAGGGCAGCTCATGACTGGAAGGCAGCTCATGACTGGAAGGCAGCTCATGACTGGCTGGCGGCTCTGGCAGCTCCTGACTGGCTGGCGGCTCTGGCGGCTCCTGACTGGCTGGCGGCTCTGGCGGCTCCTGACTGGCTGGCGGCTCTGGCGGCTCCTGACTGGCTGGCGGCTCTGGCGGCTCCTGACTGGCTGGCGGCTCTGGCGGCTCCTGACTGGCTGGCGGCTCTGGCGGCTCCTGACTGACGGACGGCTCTAGCGGCTCCTGACTGACGGACGGTTCTAGCGGCTCCTGACTGACGGACGGCTCTAGCGGCTCCTGACTGACGGACGGCTCTAGCGGCTCCTGACTGACTGACGGCTCTAGCGGCTCCTGACTGACTGACGGCTCTGACGGCTCGGGACAGACGGGCGGCTCTAATGGCTCGGGACAGACGGGCGGCTCAGATGACGCTGGGCAGACGGATGGCTCAGATGGCGCTGGGCAGACGGATGGCTCAGATGGCGCTGGGCAGACGGATGGCTCAGATGGCGCTGGGCAGGCAGGCAGCTCAGACGGCGCTGGGCAGACGAGCAGTGCAGGCGGCGTTGGGCAGGCAGGCAGTACAGACGGTGCTGGACAGACGAGCAGTGCAGGCGGCGTTGGGCAGACGGCCGACTCTGACCTGCTGAGGCGCACAGTAGGCCTAGTGCGTGGTGCCGGAACTGGTGGTACCGGACTGGAGACACGCACCTCAAGGCTAGTGCGGGGAGCAGGAACAGGGCACACTGGAATCTCGAGGCGCACTATTGGCCTGGTGCGTGGTACCGGAACTGGTGGTACCGGGCTGAGGGCACACACCTCAGGGCGAGTGCGGGGAGAAGGAACAGTGCGTACAGGACTCTGGAGACGCACAGGAGGCTTGGTGCGTGGTGTAGGCACTGGTGGTACTGGACAGACCGGACCGTGAAGGCGCACTGGAGGTCTTGAGACCAGGGCTGGCACCATCCGCCCTGGCTGGATCTTCACCCTAGCCCGGCAGATGTGGAGAGCTGAGATGTTGCGCACCGGGCTAAGCACACGCACCGGGGACCGTGCGCTCCACCGCATAACACGGTGCCTGCCCGGTACGACGCCCTCTCTCTCCACTGGAAGCTGGGAGAGCTGTAGCGCCGAGCTGGCAGAGGACGTGCAGGGCTAGGGAGGCGCACAGGAGGCCTGGTGCGTGAGGCTGGCACAGTCTTAACCAGACGGCTAGCACGCACCTCAGGACGAGTATGGAGAGCTGTTCCCGGTGACATCAACTCCCCGACACGTTCAGTCGGGCGGATGTCGTGCCTCATGCACCAAACCAGCACTCCCTCATAACTCTCTCCTCCAATTTCCCCATTAACTCCTTCACTGTCTCTGCGTCGCTCACCTCCAATTCCGCCCTGACCGGCTCCTTACGGTAAGCAGGGGGAGTTGGCTCAGGTCTGACTCCTGACTCTGCCACACTCCCCATGTGCCCCCCCCCCCCCCAAGAAATTTTTGGGGCTGCCTCTCGGGCCTCCAGCCGCTCTGCCGTGCGAGCGCCTCATAATAGCGCCTCTCCGCCTTCGCTGCCTCCAGCTCTTCTTTGGGGCGGCGATATTCCCCTGGGCAGATATCCCTCTGCCCAGGGTCCTTTGCCGTCTAATTCGTCCTCCCATGTCCATTCCTCCAAATAGTGCAGCCTCTCCTGCTGCTGCTGCTGCTGCTTGGTCCGGGTTAGGTGGGTGGTTCTGTAACGGCTTTCTTCCTGGGATGAAGGAGAGGACCAAAATGCAGCGCAGTTAGTGTTCAACATGTTTAATTTAACGAACTGTGAACACTTACAACAATACAAAACAACAAACGTGAAAACCGAGACAGTCCTATCTGGTGCAGAACACGAACACAGAGACAGGAAACAACCACCCACAATCCCCAACACAAAACAAGCCACCTATATATGATTCTCAATCAGGGACAACGATTGACAGCTGCCTCTGATTGAGAACCATATTAGGCTGAACACAGAAACAGACAAACTAGACACACAACATAGAATTCCCACCCAGCTCACGTCCTGACCAACACTAAACAAGCAAAACACATAAGAACTCTGGTCAGGACGTTACAATGGTTTGCTTTTTCCGTAAAGTTTTTTTGAAATCTGACACAGCGGTTGCATTATGGAGAGGTTTATCTAAAGTTCCATGTTTAATACTTGTATCTTTTATCAATATTTATTATGAGTATTTCTGTAAATTGATGTGGCTCTCTGCAAAATCACCGGATGTTTTGGAGGGCCAATGTAAACTGAGATTTTTGGATATAAATATGAACTTTATCGAACAAAACATACATGTATTGTGTAACACAACGTCCTATGAGTGTCATCTGATTGTAACGCTCGTCGTTAGGTGGAAGAGAGGAGGACCAAATTGCAGCGTGGTACGTTTCCATATTTATTGGAATACTTAACAACACGAACAAAACAATAAACAGAAAATGAAACTAACGACGCTACAGACCTGAACATGTGAACATAGAGACAATGAACGCAACGAACAGGAACAATCACCCACAAACAAACAGTGAAAACAGTCAACCTTAATATGGTTCCAAATCAGAGACAATGACAAACACCTGCCCCTGATTGAGAACCATATTAGGCCAAACAATAAACCCAACATAGAAACACATAACATAGAATGCCCACCCAGCTCACGTCCTGACCAACTAAACAAGACTGAACAAAGGAAATAAGGTCAGGAACGTGACACTGATGAAGATCATCAAAGGTTAGTGATTAATTTTATCTCTATTTCTGCTTTTTGTGACTCCTCTCTTTGGCTGGAAAAATGGCGGTGTTTTTCTGTGAATAGGTGCTGACCTAACATAATGATATGTTGTGCTTTCGTCGTAAAGCCTTTTTGAAATCGGACACTGTGGTGGGATTAACAACAAGTTTATCTTTAAAATGGTGTAAAATACTTGTATGTCTGAGGAATTGTAATTATGAGATTTCTGTTGTTTTGAATTTGGCGCCCTGCACTTTCACTGGCTGTTGTCATATCGATCCTGTTAACGGAATCCCAGCCATAAGAAGTTAATGAACCCTGTGTTAAGTCGAATGTAAAAACCCAGGAAAATGAACAGCTACAGTAGGCTACAATACTGTAAAGTAGGCCTAATACTGCTAAAAACAATACTGAAATAAATTGACTGCTGGTTTTTACTGTACGCTGCACATTTTTACATTGTATTCCATTTCCAGCGAGACTATTCAAGCGATTGACTCACTAATGGATGAAGATGTGCTCGGCAAAGGCCATCAAAATTGCTACAGAAAAAAGTAAGAAGATCAAGCAAGCCGAGTCCCAAGCATCCCCTCAATCTCCATGTGTGAGGGGAAATTCTCGCCAGTGACCAGGCCCATATTTGATTTTTGGTAAGTTTAGCTATTTACTAAGCAAAAGGCACATAAAATATAGTCCCTACACCTCACGGACAGCTATGTGTTCCACAATAATTCACTGTTGCCTCCTTTTTCAGGTATCATGGCTCGAGATTTCATTGAGGAAGAAATCATCAAGAGATATGCTGGACCCTATGTCAGAGAGATGACTATGGGACCACATCATTTCTTTCAATGTAGGATTATAGCAATATTTTGATATGTTTAGGCCTATTTACATGTATATTTCTACTATTGTACCTAATGTTAGCTTTTAGGCTAAATGTATTTTAATCTTCTCCAAATGCAGACAATGACCCAAACCAAATTGGGGGATTTTCACACCCACAACAGCTGGGCAATGGACAGTTGTGTGTCAATTCATAAACCATGTGCTATGGAATCTCTTCCCAACTATTTTGCAATCTATATGGCTCTCCGACATTTTGCGGTAGCATGCGGTCTTGGGGAAATTCACACATACAGTAGCCGGGCTCTGAAGAGTCTATTGTCCTGCTAATAGGAAACATTGTTTGCATGATGGGCTACACCTGCTACAGTACTACAGTACTACACCTGCTACAGTACTACAGTACTAGTGAAAACCTGTTTTCAAAATGCCTCCAGCTGTACATCACTACTGTAAAGAAAAACACAGCATCTTGTTTACATTCTTTATTGTAATCACAATGTCACAAATAATTTGTATTTACCTTTCCAATTACATTTAGAGTTTGGGATTTACAAATGTGCGCTGTGAGAATATCTAATAATAATAATCACTTTGTAAGTAAGGATGCATTATCAAATCAAATCAAATGTTATTTGTCACATACACATGGTTAGCAGATGTTAATGCGAGTGTAGCGAACTGCTTGTGCTTCTAGTTCCGACAATGCAGTAATAACCAACGAGTAATCTAACCTAACAATTCCACAACTACTACCTTATACACACAAGTGTAAAGGGATAAAGAATATGTACATAAAGATATATGAATGAGTGATGGTACAGAACGGCATAGGCAAGATGCAGTAGATGGTATCGAGTACAGTATATACATATGAGTTGAGTAATGTAGGGTATGTAAACACAAAAGTGCATAGTTTAAAGTGGCTAGTGATACATGTATTACATAAAGATGGCAAGATGCAGTAGATGATATAGAGTACAGTATATACATATACATTATATTAAGTGGCGTTGTTTAAAGTGGCTGGTGATACATGTTTGATCAATTTCCATCAATTTCCATTATTAAAGTGAGCTGGAGTTGAGTCAGTATGTTGGCAGCAGCCACTCGATGTTAGTGGTGGCTGTTTAACTTCTTATGGCTGCAGGGGCAGTATTGAGTAGCTTGGATGAAAGGTGCCCAGAGTAAACAGCCTGCTCCTCAGTCCCAGTTACTAATATATGCATATTATTATTAGTATTGGATAGAAAACACTCTGAAGTTTCTAAAACTGTTTGAATTATGTCTGTGAGTATAACAGAAAAAAATCCAAACAGGAAGTGGAAATTCTGAGGCTGGTCGAGTTTCAACCAAGATCCCATTGAAATCACAGCGAGATATGAATGAGTATTCACTTCTTACGGCTCCCACTAGATGTCAACAGTCTGTAGAACTTTGTCTGATGACTCTACTGTGAAGGGGAGCCGAATGAGAGGAGAATTAGTCACCACTGCCATGAGGTGAACATTCTTTGACCACGCGCGTTCACATGAGAGGCAGCTCCGTTCCATCGCTCATCTAAAGTCAATGTAATTCTCCGGTTGGAACGTTATTCAAGATTTATTTTAACAACATTCTAAAGATTGATTCAATACATCGTTTGACATGTTTCTACTGACTGTTACGGAACCTTTGGACATTTCGTCAGGTTTTAGTGAACGCGCTTCGTGACTTTGGAATTGTTTACCAAACGCGCTAACCAAGGTAGCTAATTGGACATAAATAACGGACATTATCGAACAAATCAAGCATTTATTGTGGACCTGGTATTCCTGGGAGTGCATTCTGATGAAGATCATCAAAGGTAAGGGAATATTTATCATGTAATTTCTGGTTTCTGTTGACTCCATGGCGGCTAATTTGACTATTGTTCTGAGCTCCGTCTCAGATTATTGCATGGTTTGCTTTTTCCGTAAAGTTTTTTTGAAATCTGACACAGCGGTTGCATTAAGGAGAGGTATATCTATACTTCCATGTGTATAACTTGTATTATCATCTACATTTATGATGAGTATTTCTGTTGAAACGATGTGGCTATACAAAATCACTGGATGTTTTTGGAACTAGTGAATGTAACGCGCCAAAGTAAACTCCGATTTTTTTATATAAATATGAACTTTATCAAACAAAACATACATGTATTGTGTAACATGAAGTCCTATGAGTGTCATAGGCTGCTGCGCCTTCTTCACAACGCTGTCTGTGTGGGTGGACCAATTCAGTTTGTCCGTGATGTGTACGCCGAGGAACTTAAAACTTACTACCCTCTCCATTACTGTCCTGTCGATGTGGATAGGGGGTTGCTCCCTCTGCTGTTTCCTGAAGTCCACAATCATCTCCTTTGTTTTGTTGACGTTGAGTGTGAGGTTATTTTCCTGACACCACACTCCGAGGGCCCTCACCTCCTCCCTGTAGGCCGTCTCGTCGTTGTTGGTAATCAAGCCTACCACTGTAGTGTCGTCCGCAAACTTGATGATTGAGTCGTGGGTGAACAGGGAGTACAGGAGAGGGCACAGAACACACCCTGGTGGGGCCCCAGTGTTGAGGATCAGCGGGGTGGAGATGTTGTTACCTACCCTCACCAGCTGGGGGCGGCCCGTCAGGAAGTCCAGTACCCAGTTGCACAGGGCAGGGTCGAGACCCAGGGTCTCGAGCTTGATCACGAGTTTGGAGGGTACTATGGTGTTAAATGCTGAGCTGTAGTTGATGAACAGCATTCTCACATAGGTATTCCTCTTGTCCAGATGGGTTAGGGCAGTGTGCAGTGTGGTTGCGATTGCGTCGTCTGTGGACCTATTGGGGCGGTAAGCAAATTGGAGTGGGTCTAGGGTGTCAGGTAGGGTGGAGGTGATATGGTCCTTGACTAGTCTCTCAAAGCACTTCATGATGACGGAAGTGAGTGCTACGGGGCGGTAGTCGTTTAGCTCAGTTACCTTAGCTTTCTTGGGAACAGGAACAATGGTGGCCCTCTTGAAGCATGTGGGAACAGCAGACTGGGATAAGGATTGATTGAATATGTCTGTAAACACACCAGCCAGCTGGTCTGCACATGCTCTGAGGACGCGGCTGGGGATGCCGTCTGGGCCTGCAGCCTTGCGAGGGTTAACACGTTTAAATGTTTTACTCACAGTGAAGGAGAGTCCGCAGGTTTTGGTAGCGGGCCGTGTCAGTGGCACTGTATTGTCCTCAAAGCGAGCAAAGAAGTTATTTAGTCTGTCTGGGAGCAAGACATCCTGGTCCGCGACGGGCTGGTTTTCTTTTTGTAATCCGTCCTTTATGAAAGGAGAACTAGTTTCCCTTTTAGAGACTATAATACTGTACATGGAATCTAGGTCATTTTAGTTTCTCTTAGAATAAAAACCTTAGTATTACAACAGTTTTAGTAAGTAATATGCTACAGTCAAGTTCCAGCTTGTTCTGATCAAGTAGAAACAAAAAAATAAGTTAATTTCTTCATTGTTTATTTAGTGGCACCACAAATGTGAATTAATATTTACAAAACAATTTACCAAACAAAACACATTACAAAATTTCAACAAAAATATTACTGAACCTATATTTAATTAGGCAAGTCAGTTAAGAACAAATTCTTATTTACAATGACGGCCTACCCCGGCAAAACCCAGATGACGCTGGGCCAATTGTGCACCGCCCTATCGGACTCCCAATCACAGCCGGATGTGATACAGCCAGGATTCAAATCAGGGACATTAGTGATGCAGTGCCTTAGACCACTGCGCCACTCGGGACCATGACCATGTCTGTTCTCTTGTTTTGTATTGTTCTGTAGTTTCGACCCAGTGATTCATCTGACAAACAAAGAAATGTGCATCCTGCAGGCCAGGCACGGATCAAAGCTGGCGAGAGTATTTGTATCATTATTTTATTAACGGAAGCATAAAGATGTTGATGAAGAAGCCACATTTGCCTCGTGATCCATCCCAGTTGGTATTCTGTGGAACCATGAGAAAGTGAGGGATTGTAATCTGAATAAAGGTCAAAATAATATTTATAAAGGCTAAAATATTTATTTATGTTTTTGGAGGACGAGAAACCAAAAGCTCACCGTGCCTATTTTTTTGGACAAGGACATCCCGGCCGGCTAAACCCTCCCATACCCGGACGACACTGGCCAATTGTGCATCTCCACATGGGTCTCCTGGTTGTGGCCGGTACGGGTATCGAACCAGCATCTGTAACAATGCAGTTTGCACTGCGATGCAGTTTCTTAGACTGCTGCGCCACTCGGGAGGCACCATCAACAGCGTTTTTAATG
Source organism: Salvelinus namaycush (assembly GCF_016432855.1). Lineage (NCBI taxonomy): Eukaryota > Metazoa > Chordata > Actinopteri > Salmoniformes > Salmonidae > Salvelinus > Salvelinus namaycush. The sequence continues at coordinate 8,974,327 of NC_052332.1, read as the reverse complement.
CTGATCAATTGCCTTGCACAAAGAATCAAACTACTTAGAGGTGTTGGCAAGAGTCTATTGTCCTGCTAATAGTCCATAATGGGATATTATAATACAGGGTGTCCAGGTAAGGATAACCAAAACATTTATTTATCAAAGACTATCAGAAAGAATGTTGGCACTTTTATTTATTTAGATCCAAAGCCATGAATGAGTGTGTCACTCAGCTTTGTGTAGGTGCCGAGGCCAAATGACTGCTCCATCAAGTTGATTATTTAGCAGACATCACTTGCTTATATTCAGTCAACACATGTATCTTAAGAATATCATGGAATATATTTGAACATTTTTGTTTCTCTTAGAATACAGACCTTAGTGTAACATCAGTAATACTGACGAGTGGAAACAAAAAAAATATGTATATTTTTCTTGGTGTGTGCGTGCTGGACAGAGGAATATGAATTCTTACACTATTGTTCTAAGTTCAACAACCTTCTTCATCCTCATCATTCAGTTAATTGAAATTCAATTTGGAAGTTGTGCACAATTTTCCCATTCATTGTCAGAGACACATTAGCGCCTTGGGTCCCAACAACATAATCAGTGCTCTAACTCCCCATTGAGCTGATCTGGAGCAATGAAGCAGTGATGCAGGGTACCGTACTAAACCACAAATGACCTCTAAATCCCGCAGCATAATCTCAAAACTTTTAGTTGATCAATCACTGTACATCCATGGCTTGCTTTTTCTGTGGATGGTCAACAGTATCAGTGGACTAGGACTCATATGGGCCTTCATAATAGTCCTTTGATTTACCATCAGACATCTCCAAGATCTCCCTCCGATGTCATATGTTGTCATACAATATGTTGATGATATATTGTTGGTGTCAGAAGATGAGGCAACACATGTTAACGACCTCAAGGGAGACCCTGATTCAAAAGCCTTCACGGAAGAACAGAAAGAGGCTTTTGGCAATCTTAAACTTGCTCTGCCATCAGTGCCGGCTTTTGGGATTCCGAACTCAGGCCAACCGTTCACCCTCATCGTGGCTGAAAAAGGTGGCTACATGACCTCAGTTCTGACACAAAACCATGGTGATGGTCAGAAAGCTGTAGACTACTATTTGAAGGAAGTGGTCGCTGTGTTGATGGTGGCATCGCTTGTTCTCGACCAACATCTTAACACCAAGGGTCCACATGCTGTTCATACTCTTTTAACAAGGAAATGAGCTGCACAGGTCAGAGCTGCTCGTTGGAACAAGTCGTCAACGGTGTTGGAGGCTCCTAACATCACCATACAACGTGGCACACTGTGTAATCCAGCTACTCTGATGCTTCCTCCAGATACCACATTACTTGAACACAACTGTTGTGAGTTGGCTTTGGATCAGCTCGCTGATGGGTTTGCTACAAGTAATCTGTTGGAAAACCCTGAGTTTATCTTATACACAGACGGTTCAAGCATTGTGGAGGGGGGTGAGAGGAAGGCAGGCTGGGCAGTTACTACAGTGGACAATGTGATAGTGACAGGCATGTTACCGGCAGGGACATCAGCACAGGTAGCGGAATGGGTGACTTTGACAGAAGCATGCAACAGGCTGAAGGAAAAACAGCTAATATCCACACAGACTCAATGTATGCTTTTGGTGTTACCAATGATTTTGGAAAAATATGGAAAAACAGAAGATTCATGACATCACTGGAAGCTCCTGTGAAGAATGGACCAGAGATGATGGCTCTACTGAATGCTCTCCAGTTGCCTAAACAAGTTGCAATTTTGAAAGTGAAAGCACATGTAAAAAGCTTTACAGACGAGAGTAAAAGTAATGACTTGGCTGACAGAGCTGCCAAGTCGGCTGCCAAGCAAAAACCTCTGCCACCTAAACTGATTAGGACATACACCTTGGATACATTGAAACACATTAGAGACATGCAAAGCAATGCACCAAAAGATGAAGTGTGGGAATGGATGGCTGTCTTTGATCCATAGGGTGAAGTACGGGTGAAGTACGGTGGTGGCAGCATCATGCTGGGAGGATGTTTTTCAGCAGCAGGGACTGGAAGACTAGTCAGCATCGAGGGAAAGATGAACAGAGCAAAGTACAGAATGATCCTTGATGAACATCTGCTCCAGAGCCATCAGGACCTCTGCCTGAGGCGAAGGTTCACCTTCCAACAGGACAACGACCCTAAGCACACAGCCAAGACAACGCAGGAGTGGCTTCGGGACAAGCTGCACAGTCAGACGCCGGACTTGAACCCGATCGAACATCTCTGGAGAGACCTGAACATAGCTGTGCGGCTACGTTCCCCATCCAACCTGACAGAGCTTGAGAGGTTGGATGGTGTACCAAGCTTGTAGGGTCGTACCCAAGAAGACTCAAGGCTGTAATCGCTGCCAAAGGTGCTTCAACAAAGTAATGAGTAAATGGTCTGAATACTTATGTAAATATCATATTTACATATATTTAATAAACTTGTTTTTCTCTGTCATTATGGGCTATTGTGTGTAGATTAATGAGGGGAGAAAAAAATATGTAATACATTTTAGAAAATGGCTGTGAAATGTGGAAAAAGTCAAGGGGTCTGAATACTTTCCGAAAGCACTGTATCTGCCAGTGTGACGTTACTTTGATACAACGGAGTGAACTGGAGATGAAACACATGTACATGACATTCCCACTATCAATCATATTTAACTCTGATCGCACGAAAGTGTTATTAATGCCTTAAATCATCAGCCTTTAATGAACATCGCGGCGATATAAAAGAGTAATGACACTGGCTTGTACAGCAGCACAGTAGGCTATGTGCTATGCGTTGGTACTCCACCCTGTCTTAAGAATGATTCATATAGTGTTTCTGCTCTGGTGTCATGTTGGATACTATAAGACGGCACCATTACTTCTGGTGCCACATACTAACTCCATTATGTATGAGTTTCGGAGTGGGTCCTAAATAGCACCATATTTCCTCTTCTCCTCCCCAGTTTTTCCACATCTGTCATTCATTCTCTCGTTTCACACTTTATCTCACCATATTATATTTAGCAGACTGCGGTGGTCTTGGTAATAACATAGACTAACCTCTTCCATAGGTGCACTATGGATTGCAAATATAGCTACAGTACTTCTATTCTCAGAGTATTTCACGTAGGGTAGAGCGGACCAAGTGGCCATACAGTATATCAACAGTCTAACAACACACTAACCCTAAGAATTATTAAGAGACAGCACACGTGTTTCTGTGTGAACAGATAGCAATGCTAGCCGAATTGAGGGCCAAAACCGAATATGTGAAGGGAGAAGTGAAAGCCAAAGTGAAGGCCTACCTCTTGAGAAAGGGGCCAAATGTATTTGGTTAAATAGTGCTTTTTTATGCTTAAAGTGCTTTGCATTGTATTGGAGAACATTTTGTGATCCACCTCCAATATGTAGCACCCATCCAAGCTCGGAAGTGATTGGTGGTCCCCTCCCTCCAACTTTCATTTCCTACAGATCTGTAAAGAGAATGTATAGCATAAATCCAATACAATTAAATTGGCATCAATGTGAAAATTAGAGATGAAATTACTCCCTGTGCTGAGCCTATAATATGCCTTTCTGTGCAGAGAAAAAAACATTGGTGAAAAAGGAAAAAAATGACAACCAGGTCCTCCCTCATTCGTTACTATTACCTTTAGATGAAAAACACAAATGCTACCCATGAGGCAAAGCAAAGAGACAGTTATTCCCTGACATTTGAGGAAGTAGGGGAGAGAACCATTATCAGTGAATACATTGTATTAGTGAATACATTTCTCCTCATCATTACCGGTAACTCTCAAACGAACATAGTATACTATATACAGTATGGCTGACTTAAATGACATAGAGTTTCTAATGACCAAATTTCCTTTTTCCATCTGTAGTTTCTCTTTGTTTTCTCCAGGCTATTGATCATTACATAAAGGTGTCAACGGGAACAAACACACACGCAGCAGTGGGATTTCCACACACTAATCGAAGACACCAAGACAAAGGCACACATGCTGAAGAGCCTCTGGAGAACTAGGCTGTTACCATGGAAATGCCATGGCTAGATCATGTAAGTGTTTCTATATCACGTAAGTTTCATATAGCCACTACAACATGGCTGGTTAGGTGCAACAAATATTGCATCTGAGCTTTTAGAGTGTGCGGTTCTCCTTTTCAATTTTTTATTTTCTTCAACCTCAAACCTCAAACCGCTAACCCTCTACGCACCTCCATACTCAGCTCTGGACTGGTTCAGTCACCTCATAAGCAGGGGCACTACAATAGCCATGCTGCACTACAACCTGTTTCACAACAACAACTTCCGACAGTTAGAGTCAGAACATGACCTCTGCGTTGTGAACCATGACTTTGGGGTGACGATCAAAATCAACATCCTGTAACCCTGAGGAGGTACAGAGAAACTAGACAGGGTACTATCTAGGGTACTGCCCTCTCTCTCTCACTGCCTTTCTCTCTCCCCATCTCTCTGCCTCTCCCTCTCTCTGCCTCTCCCTCTCTCTGCCTCTCCCTCTCTCTGCCTCTCTCTCACTCTGCCTCTCCCTCTCTCTGCCTCTCCCTCTCTCTGCCTCTCCCTCACTCTGCCTCTCTCTCACTCTGCCTCTCCCTCTCTCTGCCTCTCCCTCTCTCTGCCTCTCCCTCATTCTGCCTCACCCTCACTCTGCCTCTCCCTCACTCTGCCTCTCCCTCTCTCTGCCTCTCCCTCACTCTGCCTCTCCCTCACTCTGCCTCTCCCTCACTCTGCCTCTCCCTCTCTCTGCCTCTCCCTCACTCTGCCTCTCCCTCTCTCTTTCTCTCTACATACTACCTCTCTATCCATCTCTCCACTTTATAACCACTCATATCTGCCAGAATGCAGCTGTGTTTGGGCTAATTAAGTGAGCGCTTAGCTCTCAAACTCCCCGCATCCTATATGTAAGCGGGGCCAACTGATGCCCAAGTATGTGTGTACATTTGTGAATCAGAGACGGTGTGTCAACTACCATAAATAAATAATAAGCCAACCAAGACGGAAAACAGGGAGCCAACTCCCAACTGGCATATTGATTAAAAACGGACTCGATTAATGAGAGAGACCACATGCACGCACACAAACATACCGGATGAAAACACACACACACACACATGCACCCATGCCCATACACACTCAAAGCACATAACTGTACATTAATTGATGAAAACATTTTTGGGGCCTTAGCCCATACAAATGCATTGAATAACAGATTCACAACATGGAACAACAGATGAAGGCCCCCCCCCAAAAAATCATAATATACATATACTGTACTTGCATTCATTTTTCAACTGATACCGGGGGACCTTCAGACAACTCTTGTGAGGCCTGTGGGCGTCCTAGAGCAAAACATGTACGTGTAGCGACATTATGTGTTCATGAGAGTCTCACCTTTCCACAGAGGGGTCATATTAGTGTGTATCCCAAACTGTACGGACGCTACAGACAATGTTTTGAGAAGACCAATTTTTGGGATGTCTCATGGTCTGACAAACACTGCTCTAGCTCTGTCACCTTTCACCACAGATGCTGAAGTGCGACATCGGCGTATGCTGTGGATTGAGGAACATCCAATGCAAAAAAACGGACAGATTGTTCTGTGAATTTTTGAATTATGCTAATTCGATTTCCTGCGGGGATGTGGGGATCGACTCTAAGGGTTTAAGACATTGTACACTGTCTGTGTTTGTGTGTAACAGTGGCGGTAGATTCCATTCAATATTAAGGAGGACAATTTTTTTCATGAGCATGGCCTTATTTCATTTACAGCATATTGGATGACTGTCATTCATACTTGTATTCCATTCACCCAGCTCAATGTAACATTGATAGGTTTAGGTTACTATATGATACTCTAAATTGCCCTATAGCCACCAGGAAGTTGCTACAACCTAGCCTACAAATGAAAGTTTATAACGCAGGTTCACAGTTCGCGAGACAAATTGGAGTAACCAAGGTGACAGGCAGTGACACATTCAATACCACCTTGCACACTTCTTGCCTGCATCTAGATGATGTGGGGTGTAATCATTGGTCCAAACGAGAGTTTCTATTGGAAAATTCAGGTAGGTCTCTCCTCGTTTAAGAAACGTTTTGCAACATAATTGGAAGAATGAATACACCACTGATCACCTGCACACACAGTCACAGTTCACTTTCATAGCAGCCACATACAGCATCATCACGTTACACGTTGTATAATTCCTTCTAACATCTAAGTTCTCTCCTCCTCTCACCTTTTCTCTTTGCTTGTGGACTTCAGTGCACAACAGCTGTCTGTGACCAGGCACATAAAACGGCCTACATCATTGTCACCATATTAAAGTTACAGTCAACAAACTAGAACTAACGCGTTAGTAAATCCAATCAATGAGTACAATCAAGCAGTGTACAGCAAGCAGTTTAGCAGTTACACAGACTGACCCCTGTGGCAATAAATTAATAAAACCAAAAGCTTACTTTGACTTGGAAGAGTTGTAGTGTTGGCTAGCCTTAGCCAGCTAGCTAACAAAAATAGCACCCCTCTCTGTTCGAGTCAGATTGTTGAGTAGGCTAAATTAGCTGCATCAGCTAAGTAAAAGGTACACGAGATGAAAAATATATACAACAAAATATAGCTAGCCCTCTCCCTCTCTTTCTCTGCTGTTCTCCTTAATTTTTGAAGAAATTAATTTGTTCAAAACTGTTAAACAATAAAACAAATAAAAAATGTAAAACATACAATCCATCTGCAGTGAAGCAGCTCAACTATCCAAGACCCCACCACTGTCCCACCCGAAAACCTCCCTCTTTATCCCCTTTCCCCAAGCCATCCCATCTCCACCCCCTTCGACCCACCATCCCCACGCAACCCAAACAAACAACTACCAACGTGTCAATAACCAATAAAAAATAAACAGAAAAAGAGACGAGAATAAAGGAAAACAACAACAAAACAACAATGTAAAGCAAAAGACATCAAAGACTAAATTAAAACATCAAGGCCAACTGTGTGTGTTTTTCTGCACATGAGGCAGTATTTACATGTGTGTGTGCGTGTGTGTGTGCGCACGTGTGCGTGCGCTTGCGTAGTATCAGCCTCAGGCAAAAGGCATTGATATTTGTTGTTTATTTTTTTTCAGTAGTAGATGAATTATCTGATCCTTTGATTCCCTGGATAAGAGTTCATACTGCAAGAGCTCTGATAGGTTGGAGGACATCCTCTGGAAGTCGTCGTAATTACTGTATAAATCTATGGAAGGGGATGAGAACCGAGATTTTGTATTGAAGTCAATGTACCCAAAGGAGGACGGACAATAGCTGTCCTCCGGCTAAATCATGGTGCTACCCTAGAGGGTGCTGTTGAGGCTATTGTAGACCTTTATTACCAAACAGTGTGTTTTAATCAGTTATTTTGTGTTATGTAAATATATTTAGTATAGTTTTATCTACAAAGGATAACTTTTTTCATGTTTCACTACATTTATTTTTATGAAATTCACTGAGTAAGATGGTCTTCCTCTGAAGACTGGTGTGTAACCAGTTGCACAGCCTTTTTTTGTTAAGATCCCCAAATAATATATCTAGTTGAAGGAACATTTGAGACAAGTTAAGCAAACACGTCGTTTACATTTTCTCACGTTGGAGCTAAGTTTTGAAGCTAACACTTTGACTGAAAAGTTGAGTAAACTAAAAAAGGCTGTGGAACCAGCTACTTAATAATAATTACTACAACTAGATTTATTTTTTTATAGTGTAGACAACCACCATCCTACACTATAGAAGTTCTATGACCACAGTTACCACAATGAAGTCAAAGTCATTCAAAGCCTACAGGCAGAGAACACATATCTGACTAAATTTCATCATCAGAGCCATTGGCAGTGAGTGGCTAGCTGAGTAACTACGGGTCCTAATGTTACCTCCCATGACCTCCTCATTACACAGCGTAATGGCCCGCTCACTTTTATTGGCCAATTTGAATGAAAGGTGGTAGCTAGTTGTTGAGTGTGGTGAAAAGAGCCCCTACAGGCTAAAGCGCCGGAGAAGGTACAGTAATATAGCCACCATGGCTATAAGGTACAGTACAGTGTGATGCAACGACTAAAACTGCTGATACAGTGTGATGAAATTAAAATTGTGCTTATCCGATCATTGTAGTAGTGTAGTAATCCCTTTGGTCACCCATTACAGTTCAACACCTCCTCCTTCTCCAATCATTTAGATAAAGAAAAGTTTTCCCTTTGGTCTTACATTCTTAACCCAGGAAATCTTAAGTCTTATTACATACAGCCGGGAAGAACTATTGGATATAAGAGCGACGTCAATTTACCAACATTACGACCAGGAATACGACTTCCCGAAGCGGATTCTCTGTTTGGACCACTACCCAGGACAATGGATCTAACCCCAGAAGCCGACCCAAAACAACGGCGACGCAGAAGGGGCAGACAGAGCGGCCTCCTGGTCAGGCTCCGTAGACGTGCACATCGCCCACCGCTCCCGAGTATACTACTCGCCAATGTCCAGTCTCTTGACAACAAGGTAGATGAAATTCGAGTAAGAGTTGCCTTCCAGAGAGATATCAGAGATTGTAACATTCTCTGTTTTACGGAAACATGGCTCTCTCAGGATATGTTGTTGGAATCGGTTCAGCCACCGGGCTTCTCCATGCATCGCGCTGACAGAGATAAACACCACTCTGGGAAGAGGAAGGGCGGGGTTGTATGCTTCATGATTAAAGACTCATGGTGTAATCATAACAACATACAGGAACTCAAGTCCTTCTGTTCATCCAACCTATAATTCCTTACAATCAAATGCTGGCTATATTACCTCCCAAGAGAATTCTACTCAGTTATCGTCACAGCTGTGTACATTCCCCCCTCTGCAGATACCAAGATGGCCCTCAGGGAACTTCACTGGACTCTATGTCAACTGGAAACCATACATCCTGAGGCTGCATTTATTGTGGATGGGGATTTTAACAAAGCAAATTTGAGAACAAGGCTACCTAAATTCTATCAGCATATTGATTGCACTACGCGCGGGGTTAATACACTCGATCACTGCTACTCTAACTTCCGCGATGCATACAAAGCCCTCTCCCGCCCTCTCTTTGGCAAATCCGAACACGACGCCATCTTGCTCCGATTTTCTTATAGGCAGAAACTCAAACAGGATGTACCAGTGACTAGAACCATTCAACACTTCAAGATTGTTTTGATCACACGGACTGGGATTTGTCGCGGTCAGCCTCAGAACAACATTGATCTATACGCTGACTCGGTGAGTGAGTTCATAAGGAAGTGCATTGGAGATGTTGTGACTATTAAAACCTACCCTAACAAGAAACCGTGGATGGATGGTGGCATTCACGCAAAACTGAAAGCGCGAAACACCGCATTTAACCACGGAAAGAGATATGGGAATATGGCTGAATATTAACAGTGTAGTTATTCCCCCCGCAAGCCAATCAAACAAGTGAAATGCCGTTACAGGGACAAAGTGGAGTTGCAATTCAACGGCGCAAAAATTAGACGTATGTGGCAGGGTCTACAGGAAGTAAAGGACCACAAAAAGAAAAACAGCCACTTCACGGACACCGACGTCACGCTTCTTTGCCCGCTTCAAGGATAATACAGTGCCACCGCCGCGGCCCGCTAACAAGGTGCAGTTAGCACCCCCCCCCCCCTTCTCTGTGGCCGACATGAGCAAAACATTTCAACATGCTAACCCTCGCAGGGCTGCTGAGCCAGACGGCATCCCTAGCCACGTCCTCAGAGCATGTGCAGACCAGCTGGCTGGTGTGTTTACGGACATATTCAATCGCTCCCTATCCCACTCTGCTGTCCCCACATGCTTCAAGATGGCCACGATTGTTCCTGTCCCAAGAAGCAAAGATAACTGAACAAAATGACTACTGCCCGGTAGCACTCACTTCTGTCGTTATGAAGAGCTTTGAGAGACTAGTCAAGGATCATATCACCTCCACCTTACCGGCCACCCTTGACCCACTTCAGTTTGCAACAACCACTCACTCAACGTCAACAAAACAAAGGAGATTATCGTGGACTTCAGGAAACAGCTAAGGGAGCACCACACGCATCACCAGCTTTTCCCTTATAGCTTTTCCATATTCCTCCTAATCACAAAGTCAAATCAAATTTTTCATCTGTAAAAGTTTGTCAGGGTTTTGGGTGACAAGCCATATTTCTTCAACCTCAGGAGGCCACTCCATATAGTACAGTATATGTTTGTAAAAGATAACACACATGCATCAGTGTTCCTGTATATTAAAATCTGTTAATTAGCTTGAAATTACTTAACCTAAATCTTCACACTGCTAGCTATACCGTAAACGCCAATGTGCTGTCATTACTCAAAACTTTTCAGCAAACCTTTGCACTTAATATACTGTATCTGAGTACAGTTCCTTATGATTTTGTAGGTATTACTCAAACCGATTGTCACTGTGACCCTGTAGGGCAGGGTAAGCAACCCTGTTCCTGGAATCCCGCAGGCACTGCAGGATTTTGTTCCAACTATGCACCACACCTGTCAAACTGAGCTTATTGATCTGTTCAGTGATTGCCTAAATTCAACACACCTGGTCTTCCAGGTTGGTTAAATCAAAAACATGAAGTGCATGTGCCACTCCAGGACCAGGGTTGACTACCCCTGCCATGTGAAGTCCAGATTTGAGTTGCATCAGCTTGAAAATAATGAAAAACGCCTGCATTAAGCCACGCCTCCAATATAATTTCCCAGTGTGCCCCATTGTAGAGTTACCACCCATGACTGATTTGTTAGCGACAAAGACGTTGTTGTTGAATTCATTTATTGTTTAGTCCTGTGGTCTTTACCAAGTGAGTTCCTGTAGGTGAATGTTATCATTATAATTAAACTCTTTAAGACATACATTACATATCACAAAAGGCCAAATTTTGTGGCCTAGCAAAATGGTTGAAGGATTTCCAGGAACCTTCAAAGCAGGATTTTTGGGAAACCTGGGAAATTCACCAGAGTTTTGCAACCCTACATTACATGCAAGTCACATTAGGCTGACTTGCAAAGTAATGTATAATCCCTATTGGAATCCAGACTCAGTAAGAACAGCCAACAAATGTTGGTTCACCCAGACCATGAGTTCATATTACTGCCAGGGATAGGAACAGTCCGAGGGGACTACCTAAGCCATTTAAACTGGAACAACCATTTCAGTAACGGATGCACAAAATCTAACAAAATTATTGGATTAATTTAGAAAAATGTATGTTATTTAACTTTGTGTAGCATAAGCTTAATCAATCACTCAATGTATCAATCATCCCCCAAGAACCAAAGTTTCAAGTGACAGATGAGAGCCAGGGAGGGGATACAGGTTGTTATGTGGACCACACAAAGACACTCCGCTCCAGGGCAGGGTAGCAGAGTTTAGTTGTGTGGCTGGAGCTGTAGTTGTGAAATGGTTTTAATCTAATAGAAGCAGTGGAGAGAAAAAGAAACAGGTGAAAATGATTTAAAATGTGTTTACTTCTTGAGTGATACAGCAGGAGAAGTGTCAGTGTCAAGAATCAGAGAGGCGGGGGGTAGAGCGAAAGACAAGCGAGAGAGAAAGAGCAAGAGAAAGAGAGAAAGAGACTGACTTTTTGTCTTTCTTTAATGAAACATTCTCTTTTCATTAAAATATCCCCCCCCCCCGTCAAAATAAAACACCAAAATATATCCTGTACTGCCTACATGTACATTACCCACCTTTCGCTCTACCACACGATACAAAACAACACCACACATCACAATAACCAAAACCTCACCACTTCTACAACCGTATATCCAAACCATCTTCCCCAGCTATACAGACAGCCCCCCCCCCCAACACACCATACCTCCTGAAACATCTCCACACTTTTGATCTCGCAGAGACCATCCCATTAAATAATAGTAAAGGGTATTTTATCCTCCACCTTTGACCCTGTTCCTCCTTGTTATCCAAATAGCCAACTTTGCCTGAGCAAATAGAAAATTCAACAAAACACATTTGGCCTTTTCCTTATTTGAATACATGTACCCCATTATAAACATTCCAACAGTAAAAACCACCCCCAACCTCTCACACAGACATTCAAAAGAGACAATAATGGCATTAACCTGGCGAACACAGAAACACATGAATCACAGTTTCTCTCATAACACAGAAAGGACACCCCCTGCCCGACTCCCGGTTCCAGCTGTTAGAGGCCAGGGCTCCATGTAGAACCCTCCATTGGAGGTCCCCTGACCTCTTTGGTACTGGGGGTTTGTAGAGCCCCCTCCATCTAAAATCCACCATACTCTCCTCCCCACATACCCCCTGCCACTGATGTGCCTTCACTCCTGTTAGGCTCCTAATGTTCCTCACCTTTATGCAGAGGTTGTAGAGGGCTTTACCTCCCACCCCCTCAAACTCCCCCAGGCTCGGAGTGTTAAAATCGAACAAGTCGTCCAGACCCCCTTGCCAGTCCCCAGTCTCTGCCATCACCTGCAGTGGCATAAACATTGCTGGCCCCTTCCCCTTTGGCCGCTCAAACACCCCCCTTACCGGCTCAGATAGTGCCTCCTGGACCTCCTCCCAAAATCTCCCTAACAGCCTAAGAGACATTATTCCTGCTTGTTGTGCCAGCACTTCTGAGATTTTCCACCCATCCTCTCCCAGCAGTTGCAGGTCACGCAGCCTTTGTAAACCCGCTGCCATCAGTTGCCTCTGCAGGGTAGCAGACTGAACCGATCTCAAAGGGATGGCTGGGTGGTGGAAGAAAGGCTCCTCCCACACCCATAGCCCAGGCTCCACACCCCTTTCTCGTGTGGTCCTTAGCAGCTGCCAGGCCCTCAGCAACGCAGAGTAAAAATCTGAGAGACATGCTGTCCTCAGCCTCTCCAGCTTCATGAGGAAGAGCTGCTGGTCCAACCCTAATCCGCCAGCTCTCCTCAGCAGCACGCATGCTGGTTCCCTCCAGCCAACATCAGTATGGTACAGCAGTCTCTGCACAGACTTTAGTCGGAAAGCAGCCACCGTGCTATCCAGTTCCACCAGGCCCTGTCCTCCTTTGTGATGTACAACACGGTCATGTACAACACTGCCGCCCTCAGCCAGTGATGGCCCTACCAGAAAAAGTCCACCAGCTTGCGTTGCAGGTCTGCGAGCAGAGGGGAGGGGGGGGGGGTTAAGACAGTCAGTTTATGCCACAGGGAAGATGCCACCAGGTTATTGATTATCAGCACCCTCCCTCTATATGACACTAGGGACAGGAGCCACCTCCACCTGGCCAGTCTTGACACCACTGCCTGTGACAGCCCCTACCAGTTCTTCCTGATCCACCTCTCCGAGCCCAGGTACACCCCCAACATTTAACCTGTTTGGCGTGCAAGCCCGACGTCGGTACACTTATGACAACAGCCAGCTCAAAGTGCAGGGCGCGAAATTCAAAAGATATTTTTTTTTTTATATTTAACTTTCACACATTAACAAGTCCAAGACACCAGATGAAAGGTACACATCTTGTGAATCAAGCCAACATGTCCGATTTTTAAAATGTTTTACAGGGAAGACACAATATGTAAATCTATTAGCTAACCACGTTAGCAAAAGACACCATTTTTCATTACTCCACCAGTTATTTCCTCCATCAGTAGCTATCACAAATTCGACCAAACAAAGATATAAATAGCCACTAACCAAGAAACAAATTCATCAGATGACAGTCTGATAACATATTTATTGTATAGCATATGTTTTGTTAGAAAAATGTGCATATTTCAGGTATAAATCATAGTTTACATTGCAGCTACAGTCAGAAATTGCACCGAAAGCAGCCATAATATTTACAGACACCAACGTCAAATACCTAATTAGAGTTCCTGTCTAAGACACCCAAACAGAACCACCCTCTCTCTCTCTGTGTTAGGCGCATACACATTTATAAAGACAAAAACCATGTTGTTAATTTCTACCCCTACACACCTCCTTGGAGGAGCAAATATTTACAGACAGACCCAGTACAAGAAGGACTGCCACCCCTGCACAAAAATGTGTCCCATGGCTCAACACACTTGCCCCTTTCCACCAACACACTTGCCCCTTTCCCCAATCGACTTCATTCACCACATCACTATGCGTCTCCTGCAGAAACATCACCTGTACTTTTTTTTGTTTTACATATTCACCCAACACACTCCTCTTTTCCGCATCTCTGGCGCCATTTATATTAAGCGAGCCTACCCAAAGAGTCTCCATAAGAAGTGCGAGAAAAGCCAACAAAGAAAGAGATCAATAGCAAAGCTCATAAAGCCCCAGTGCCAGAAAGAAACTATACATCTAAACAGCGTCTGAAGGTAAACCTTTACGCACTGTTGTGACCCACTTCCTCAACCTAAACCGTTTCCTGGGTGAGAAGACACCATACACTCATTTTTCATAGCATGTTGTACTGATCTTACAAACTCGGATCAGAAAAAAAGCCTCAATATGATATTTTTTCCCCCTTGGTCTCATTCAGGAACCTTGTCAGTTCCCTCAACGTGTACTTTGACCCCTCTGCTTGACTGGATGTCAGCTCCGGACCCATTGAAGAGGAGTCTGAAAAAAAGGCCTCATCATCCTCAGACTCACTTTCCTCCTCATGTCCATCTCCCATCCTGACCACCTGCCCTTCCTCTCTGGTCAGGGCCTCTCCCACAGCACCAGGCAAAGGTTCCTTGGTTCCTTTGACCACACCAGCCTCTCCCCTCCCCCCTCCTTTCCTGCTTGACACCCTCCTCCTCCCAACCTAGTCTCTTACACTTCCCCACTATACTCTCCTCATCCACTAGCATAACCTGACTAGACCTAGCCTCATCTACACCACCCTCCATAGCATGATTAGGCCCAGCCTCAACTACCCCACCATCTTTGGCCTGACTTGACCCAGCCTCATCTACACCACCATCCCTGGCATGACTAGGCCCAGCCTCTGCTGTCTGCATCTCATTGCCCCCTGCACGTTGACCTCGATTTCCCCCACTGGCGCTTGTGCCCTCACCTTCTACTGCCTTTATATGGGCATGCAAATCTCTTATGCCCCAAATACCCACATTCAAAACACAGTAGACTATCTGTGCTGGCAAACCCTGCGTAGAGCCCCTCCCCATGCCTCACTTTAAAAGGCACATTTAGCTGTTGCTCATTGTAATTCAGAAACATAAACACCTGCCTCCAGAACGAAACAACATGCTTAACAGCATCTGCCTGAAAACCTGCCGACAGTGCACGAAAACCGCTAGCAAACTTACTAAAACGACTCAGCTCTTTCCTGATTTGATCATCCGTAATAAACGGAGGCAAATTTACAACTACCACCGTTGTCGACCCACCTCTTACAAATAGCAATTTGCCTACCAACCAAATTTGCTCTTTTCATGAACACAACCACAGCTTTGTTCATTCTGGAAGCGGAATGTATGATTTCAGCTCCTACCTGTTCACCGACTTCGAGCAGAACCTCCTCCACTTTAACTCCATTCTCAGGAACACACCTGAATCCATGCCGTATCGACAGTGTCTCCTCCACGCTAGGCTGAGAAACCATCACACACACCACATCTTTCAAACCCCAGGAAACTAACTGTCCTCTTCCACCCTAACTTTGAAAAAACCTGTGGATACCGCAAAAACAAATAGTGCATTAACCCTCCACCATAGAAACTAAAAGTTGAAAGAAAAGACCAAGGACAGAATCAAGAAAATAAGATAGGACAGAGCCCGCCACACCAAACACTCAAACTCCCAAAAACACCTAGCATGCACTGCGAGAGAGAGAGAGAGAGAGAGAGAGAGAGAGAGAGAGAGACCAAGGGGATGATTTGAAAGGGGGTCAAATCGAAGTGATTTCTTCTAGACCGGTCAGCTGCAATGTCAAAATTGGCTATATTGTAAAAATTCATGAAAGCTAAAATGTGCTCTTTGGTCTTAATTTAAGGTCAGGGTTATGCATTAGGGTTAGCAGTGTGGTTAAGGTTAGGGTTAAGGTTAGTTTGAATTACTTTGTGGCTGTGCCAGCTAGTGACCTCTCTGCAGAACAAGATTCAAGGTGAAAAAGGATAACCACACACTTGTACAAACACATAAATAGTCACAGCTAAACAGAATGACAGCAAGAGAAACGGCAAGGGAGAGAGACGGAGGAATGAGGACAGAGAAACACAAGGAAACAATAGAGATGCTAGGAGAGAGGTAGAGTAGAGAATAGAAAGCAAGTGAGAGAGAGGGTGGGAGAGAGTGAACTATAGTGAGAGAGTGCTGCAGTGTGACAGGTACTGCGGCAGCATCATGTAGAAGCAAACACACAAATTCACGCAAGTACGCACACACACACACACACACACACACACACACACACACACACACACACACACACACACACGCACACACCAGAGTCTCTCTGACTTGTTCCCTGTAGCATGGCGATATGTGCGAAATAACAGATCCCTAATTAGGCTATTTTAAGGAATTGGTTGACCTAGAGATGGCACACACTGATGTTGCACTACCTTCACTAAACTTCGGTAAACTAACAGATGTTTGTGTCTGACTGTGTACACACTGGTAACAGCAGTCTACGGATTAAGACAGTAGTTCCATTAACTTCTATAAGCCGAACAAAATCAACCATGTCCACAACCTTTTCCACCGAGAGGGTAGAGAGGAGAGAGAGAGAGAGAGGATGGGGAGATGAAGGAAGGGGAGAGAGAAGTTATCGATTTCTCCTCTGCAGGTTGATGAAGTATTTGGTTTACCTTTCCCGGGAGACGAGCTGTGGTGATGGCTGCTGCAGAGTAAATATGAAACTTGTCTGTGTGATGGCTGACTGGGAGACTGACTGTGATATTTTAGCTCTCTGTCTGTCTGTTTCCCCCTGACATTTGAGCTTTGAAACAAACAATGCCCAATCAGCCTGAATGGCAGAATCAGGGAGCTTGGGTCTAAACAATATCTCTACTCATTTGGAACAATGCCTCGGTGGGGGTGCACACACACATACTTTCTGTACCCCCATGATGAAATCGCGGAGGGGACTGTTGATCTGTCTCCGTCCGTTAGTACGCTAGTCACACGTGATATCTCAGACAGTACTGGACAGATTTATATGAAACTAGGGTGAATGATGCGTCTTGCCGTGGAGATCTGGCATTTACAAAAGTACACTGATTGGCAAAAAGGGAGTGCTATAGTAATCAACAAAAATGCCAAACTTTGAACAAGCATATCTCCTGTCCTGTTTCAGCTATTGTCATGAAATAGCTGAAATATGCAAAAAAAATTATGTTTTAAGTGTGAAGTAGGCATTTGTCTGAAGGCGAAAGAGAAAGGAAATTCACAAGCGCCACCATGCCTATTCCACCCATGCTCTACCAAGGTTTTCCAGCTCCCGGCTTTGACCTACTACAGTAACTATGTTGGTATTGTACTTCAAACTATGTGTAGGCAGGTTGCTTAGGATTTAAACCTTCTCAAAAAGACAAATTAATACTCTTCGAGGAAGTGCTGGAGGAGAAGTCCCAAATGATCTAAACGACTCTGAGAGTCGAGGCAACAGGCAGGGCACTCTGGCGTCATCTCAGATTAGTTTGCACCACACTCATCCAGAGTCCTCTGTTGATCAACTGTTTGTACCTGTTTGTTTCCCTGAGTTTTCCCCCACATTCCCAGCATAAGGCGCTCGTCGATTCAGGCGCAGCTGGGAATTTTATCGACAGAGCATTAGCCATTAGGTTAGGGATCCCTATTTTTCCCATAGTTAGACCCTTCTCGGTACACGCTCTAGATAGTCGACCATTAGGGTCCGGGCTAATCAAGGAGGCCACCATCTCCTTGGCCATGGTTATGCAGGGGAATCATGAGGAGGGAATCAGTCTCTTTCTCTTTCTCATTTTCCGGGATGCCACCCGGAAATGGTGGAATCCCTGCAGGCCAGCTCACGTCGGACGTCTTCTCGTAGGCTGCATCGATAATGGTCGATGAGGGCCCTGTCGTTCCAGCCTGCTCCGGCGGCCAAGATCCGGAATTCCAGGGCGAAGTCCTGGGCACTCCTCGTCCCCTGTCTCAGATGGAAGAGCCTCTCCCCCGCCGCTCTGCCCTCAGGTGGATGGTCGAAGATGGCCCTGAAGGGACGGGTGAACTCCTCGAAGTGGTCTGGTGCCGCGTCTCCTTCTCTCTACACGGCGTTTGTCCACTCCAGCGCTCTTCCTGTGAGACAGGAGACTCCCTCCTCCTGAGGGAGCTGGGTGCACAGTGGCCAGGTAGAGGTCCAGTTGTAACAAGAATCCCTGGCACTGTGCTGCTGTTCCATCATACTCTCTAGGAAGGGAGACACGCATCCCACTGGAACTCTCTCCGGATGGAACGGATAAAGATAACCCCGGTTGTACTGGTCGCAGCACTGGAGAGACTTCCTGTCTCTCCTAGCGGTCCATGGTCTGGACAATGCGATCCATCATGGCACCAATATGTTGTAACATGGCCGAATGATCCTGGACGCGCTCCCCGACTCCTCTAATCGGGGTGCCTGCTCCTGCTGACTCCATTGAAGGTGTGTAATTCTGTCAGGATGGTGTATTGGAGGCGAAGTCAAGTGCAGGAGAGCAGATTATAATGAACAGGGGCACTTTTATTATAGTTCCAAAAAACGAGAGCACTACATAAATCAAACGCGCTCAAAAAACGGAACATAAAAGTAGAGCGCGTAAACTAACACCACCTAAAATGAAAACAATTACACACAAAACATGATGGGAAACAGAGAGTTAAATACAAGTAGCTTAATTTGGGGAAATGAAAACCAGGTGTGTATGAAAACAAGACAAGACCAATGGATATACGAAAAATGGAGCGGCGATGGCTAGAAAGCCGATGACGTTGATCGCTGAACGCCGCACGAACAAGGAGAGGGGCTGACTTCGGCAGAAGTCGTGACAGTTTAATTACATTTCTTGCACATAAACTCAACAAAAAAAGAAAAGCCCCTTTTTCAGGACCCTGTCTTTCAAAGATCATTCGTAAAAATCCAAATAACTTCACAGATCTTCATTGTAAAGGGTTTATACACTGTTTCCCATGCTTGTTCAATGAACCATAAACAATTAATGAGCATGTACCCGTGGAACGGTCGGTAAGATGGTCACAGTTATGAAAACTTAGGACACTAAAGAGGACTTTCTACTGACTCTGAAAAACACCAAAAGAAAGATGCCCATGGTCCCTGCTCATCTGTGTGAACGTGCCTTAGGCATGCTGCAAGGAGGCAAGAGGACTGCAGACGTGGCCAGGGCAATAAATTGCAATGTCCGTACTGTGAGACTCCTAAGACAGCGCTACAGGGAGACAGGACGGACAGCTGATCGTCCTCGCAGTGGCAGACCATGTGTAACAACACCTGCATAAGATCGGTACATCCGAACATCACACCTGTGGGACAGGTACAGGATTGCAACAACAACTACTTGAGTAATACCAGGAATGCACAATCCCTCCATCAGTGCTCAGACTGTCCGCAGTAGGCTGAGAGTGGCAGGACTTCGGGCTTGTAGGCCTGTTGTAAAGGCAGGTCCTCACTAGACATCACCGGCAACAATGTCGCCTATGGGCACAAACCCACCGTCGCTGGACCAGACAGTAAAAAAAGTGCTCTTCACTGACTAGTCACGGTTTTGTCTCACCAGGGGTGATGGTCAGATTTATCGTCAAAGGAATGAGCGTTTCACCAAGGCCTGTACAAGACAGGAATGTCAGGCCAGCGAAGAGCCTGGATCTCAATCCCATTGAGCACTTCTGGGACCTGTTGGATCGGAGGGTGAGGGCTAGGGCCATTCCCCCCAGAAATGTCCTTGCCTTGGTGGAAGAGTGGGGTAACATCTCACAGCAAGAACTGGCAAATCTGGTGCAGTCCATGAGGAGGAGATGCACTGCAGTACTTAACCTTTTCTCAATAGGGGGTGCTGTTGGCACTTTAATAATTTCGTTCCCAAACTGCCTCGTACTCAATTCTTGCTCGTACAATATGCATATTATTATTACTATTGGATAGAAAACACTCTCTAGTTTGAATTATATCTGTGAGTAAAACAGAACTGGAGTTAGAGCAATTTTCCTATGAGGATGTGAGAATGCTGAAATCTGCCGGCTGTTCTGAGATCCGTTTATAAATATGCCTGTCTTCTATTGGTTGAGATGCACTGCATACGCCTTCCCCTGGATGTCAGCGAATAGTGAGAATTGAAATGGTGTTGCTAGGCAGATCTGAGAGCTTATAAATGGGCTGGGAACGTGGGGTCCGTCCTTTGTTCTCTTCGCCAGGACGCAGAAAGGACCTCTGGCTGTCGTTATAGAAAGCTCCCGTTATAGCCCTTAGATATATCCGGCTCTGTTTTTATTCGATATAGGTGTTAAAGACATCATAATGTTGTTATATTAAACCGAGTTATATCAGTTTATATCAGTATATTGCGATTTTCGGGTATTTATTTGTGCTGCGTTCTAGGGACTTGGGCACGTCTGGCCCACATGGCTAATGTTTACTGCTAATTCCAACGTTGAAGGCGACAATCTACAACCGAGCAACGATTCTTTTGGACAAAGGACACCTTGCCCAAGATTCTGATGGAAGCTCATCAAATAGTAAGAACTATATATGATGTTAATTCGTTGTTCTGTTGAAAAATGTTAAACTCATATTCCGCCATTAATCTCGGTGCGGTCTCGCTTTAACGCACGCTGTATGTCGTAGTAACGTTAATTTTAAAAATCTAACACAGCGATTGCATTAAGAACTAATGTATCTTTCATTTGCTGTCCAACCTGTATTTTTTAGTCAAGTTTAGGATTAGTTACTGATTAGACTAGGTGCCTCTCCCAAGATTTCTCCCGACATATTGTTGGCAGTTTGGCTACTTTTCTCATTGTATAACCACGATTTGTGCCGCTAAATATGCACATTTTCGAACAAACTCTATATGTATTGTGTAATATGATGTTATAGGACTGTCATCTGAAGAAGTTTGAGAAGGTTAGTGAAAAAATTTATATCTTTTGCTGGTTTATTCGTTATCGCTATTGTTGGCCTGAATCAATGCTGTTGTGTGGTTGGCTATTGTAGTAAGCTAATATAATGCTATATTGTGTTTTCGCTGTAAAACACTTAAAAAATCTGAAATATTGGCTGGATTCACAAGATCTTTGTCTTTCATTTGCTGTACGCTGTGTATTTTTCAGAAATGTTTTATGATGAGTATTTAGGTAATACACGATGGTCTCTGTAGTTATTCTAGTTGCTTTGGTGAGAGTTGTGATGGTGGCTGCAATGGTAAACTATGATTTATACCTGAAATATGCACATTTTTCTAACAAAACATATGCTATACAATAAATATGTTATCAGACTGTCATCTGATTAAGTTGTTTCTTGGTTAGTGGCTATTTATATCTTTATTTGGTCGAAATTGTGATAGCTACCTATGCAGGAAAAAAATGGTGGAAAAAAAAAGTTGTGTCTTTTGCTATCGTGGTTAGCTAATAGATTTACATATTGTGTCTTCCCTGTAAAACATTTTAAAAATCAGAAATTATGGCTGGATTCACAAGATGTGTATCTTTCATCTGGTGTCTTGGACTTGTGATTTAATGATATTTAGATGCTAGTATTTACTTGTGACGCTATGCTAGGCTATGCTAGTCAGCTTTTTTACTGATGGGGGTGCTCCCGGATCCGGGATTGTGATGAAGTAGAAGTTAATGCAGCTGGTGGCCACATCAGATACTGACTGTTACTTTTGATTTTGAACCCCCCTTTGTTCAGGGACACATTATTCAATTTCTGTTAGTTACATGTCTGTGGAACTTGTTCAGTTCATGCCTCAGTTGTTGAATCTTGTCATGTTCACACAAATATTTACACATGTTAAGTTTGCTGAAAATAAACACAGTTGACAGTGAGAAGACATTTCCTTTTTTATATCACCATATATTATTAACTATGATTGCTCATGATAAACATATATGTAATATTCATATATAAATATACTGACGATAAATAATCATGCATACTGTTAAAGATATTTTTAACAAATACATGTAAATATATGACTTGCACATATTTGTAAAATGCATACTACCACATATGTATAAGTAATACATGCAACTGAGGATACATGATTTTTACGTGCTACGTGCTTTTTCACTTGGCAGTCCCATCTATGATTTTGTGTGGCCTAGCACTTCACGGCTGAGCCGTTGTTGCTCCTAGACATTTCCACTTCACAATAACAGCGCTTACAGTTGACCGGGGCAGCTCTAGCAATGCAGACATTTGATGAACTGACTTGTTGGAAAGGGTGCATCCTATGACGGTGCCACGTTAAACGTCACTGAGCTCTTCAGTAAGGCCATTCTACTGCCAATGTCTGTCTATCGATTTTATACACGTCAGTAACGGGTGTGGCTGAAATAGCCGAATCCACTTGTTTGAAGGGGTGTCCACATACTTTTGTATATATAGTGTATATGACATACCTATATGTATTTGATATAATAGGCTTCGGTATTGGTTTAAGCTCTGCCCATTCATTTTTCTGTTATTTGTACTTTTTGTCCCCCACCAAACTTTAAACAAGCATATCTCTTGCCCCGTTTGACCTACAGTCATATAATTTTGATATGACTCATATCATTCATCATCATGAGAAATACATTTCCCATAACAACCTATATAGTTTTGGTACTTACAAATGAAATGTTATTCCGCATCTCTTGAATTGGAGCTGGCTGCATCCATAGGTTGACTTGTTTAAAAAACTTCTTAAGGATAGCCCCTTTTTTTCAATTTTCACCGAAAATGACATGCCTAAGTCTAACTGCCTGTAGCTCAGGCCCTGAAGCAAGGATATGCATATTCTTGGTACCATTTGAAAGGAAACACTTTGAAGTTTATGGAAATGTGATTTGAATGTAGGAGAATATAACACAATAGATCTGGTAGAAGAAAACACAAAGGAAAAACAACCATTTTTCGTTTCCACCACCATCTTTGAAATGCAACAGAAAGGTCCTACATCTCACCATCACTCTGGTTGTAAATCCAATGGTGTCCACAAGATGGCAGCAGTGTTTGTGCAACGTTTCAGACGGATAACTGGAAGTATGAGAACTACACGACATTTAATGTGAATTCACACAGGTACATTTGGGCAAATCGTGAAGGAGACATTTACATTCATATAAAAAATTTCTGCAAGTATATCGTCAAATCTGTATACTTAGACTTTGATGTAGCTTTTTCAGTATTAGTAGCCATAGTATAAGTTCAACATTTGAAAACAACCAGTTTTCATACCTTCATAACTCTAATAATTTTTGTTCCAGCAGCTACATTTTGCTACAGATACTCCCGTAAATCCCAGCTCATTGGCTATCTAGCTAGCTTTGTTTGACCCCGATTGGTGCTTATTTGGCAAAGTGAGAGTCATTCAAGTGAAGATCGTCCGCGTCATCGGCGTGCCATAAAGGCGTCGCTCTCTGACCAAATATGGTATGCTGTAGGATATACTACACCCCCAATGACATAGTGAAGTCTGGTTACGTTCTAGGATCTCTGAGGAATAAATACGAACGTGATTTGACTCGTTGAAACAGCTTTTAGCGTTAGATTTTCACAGATTCCTTTCTTTGCAAATTGAACGAGTGGAAATACAAAATCGATCGTGCATGCTATATGGACCTTTATAGGAAATAAAATGATTTTATCTAACAAACGACACTTCCTGTTATCTCTGGGACCCACTGGATGATAAATCAGCAAGATTTCAGAATGTAAGTACACATTTCACCTTCAGAGGTGAATTTATCAAATCGATCGTGGTGAAAAAGTGTTTTGTTAGGAGCTCTCCTCAAACAATAGCATTATATTTTTTCCGCAGTAATAGCTACTGTAAATTGGACAGTGCAGTTATATTAACAGGAATTTAAGCTTTCAGCCGATATAAGACACCTATAAGTACCGACATCTGTTGTTTCTCTAAAATCTGCGATCGTGACACAAGGCACTGCATGATTTACAACTGTCCGGTTGACGGGACGCCGATCTCTAAGAATATTTATTTTTAATGTGGGGCTATTGATTTGTGTGAATGCACTCCCTTTACTCAAAACCCTGAAAGGAGGAGTGCTAAGATGGTGGCACAGTGGCTTTAAATTGTTTCATTGGCCAGATAGAGGCATCAGCTATCTAGTGTATATACGTCATTGTGGTGAAAACAGTGCAAGGAGAGTGTTGAAAATGCACAACCAACATGTTGTTTGATTGATATTTGTCTATCATACTTCAGTGCTTGGCAATTGTAGTGTATAAGGGTGAGATATGTTACATTGAGTTATGGTTATGTTTATGCTGAGTTAAGGTTACATTTGCACTACATCATTCATGGGGACAACATGTTTACTGTAGATTGATTTTAGTCATTGTCTTTCAGTCTTTCTCTTATCCTTACTCCATCTGTCTCTCATTCTTTCTCCTCCTCCCCTCTTCTTTCTTCTCCATCCTTTCCCTCTCTCTCTCTCTCTTTCTTTTACCCAGAACTACTCTTTCTCAAATAAACCTTTGCTTTCTCTCTCACATGCACTGAGTGCACAAAACATTAGGAACGCCTTCTTCCTATTAAGTTGCACCCAATTGTGTCTTCAGAACAGCCTCAATTCATCGGGGTATGGACTCTGCAAGGTGTTGAAAGCGTTCCACAGGGATGCTGGCACATGTTGACTCCAATGCTTCCCACAGTTGTGTTAAGTTGGCTGGATGTCCTTTGGGTGGTGGACTATTCTAGATACTCACAGTATATTGTTGAGCGTGAAAAACCCAGTGCGCCTGGCACCTACTACATTATCCTGTTCAAAGGCACTTAAATCTTTTGTCTTGCCCTTCACCCTCTGAATGGTATACATACACAATCCGTGTCTGAATTGTTTCAAGGCTTTCTTTAGCCTGTCTCCTTCCCTTCATCTACACTGATTGAAGTGGATATAACAAGTGACATCAATAAGGGATCATAGCTTTCACCTGGTTCCACCTGGTCAGTCTATGAAAAGAGCCGGTGTTCCTAATGTTTTGTACACTCAGTGTATTCACACTATTTCCCTCTCACGTCACCTGAATCATTATTAGGTTTCTCTGGCTGCTTTCTTGAAATCGTCTTCAAAATAACAATGACTCCTAACACAGTTTCTCTCTATTGATGTGAGTTTGACTCTTCTGTGACTGTGAGTTGATGTCAATGATTCAGGTGGAGCCCTCTACTCCTCCCAATCTGCTCTCTGGTACTGCTTGCTTATAACTGCCTCCTATCCTGTCTAAACAAAGCCATGGATGAAAATGGCAGAAACACACACACACACACACACACACACACACACACACACACACACACACACACACACACACACACACACACACCGGAAAATGACAGAGTGAAACGAGAAATCCTCTGTTCATCTGAGCTGAAACACCAAATCACATCTCTTTAATACCCTTAGCGAAGACAGACTTGGGGATTACATCAGAAATACTGACTGAGAGAAAGGTTGCCTCATAAATGGTACGCTATTCCCTATATATGCACTCTGTTCAGAAGCAGTCTACTATATAGGGAGAGTGCTGTTTGGGATGCGTGGTGATGAGTTTAAAGGGAGTCATATTGAAGTTGAGGTTTTTACACCATATGATTATAAAGGTAGAGAGGATGAAGAAGATAAGTACCCATGGAACCCAGGTCCTTTGAAAAAGTCTATGTGTATACTTTACAGTACTTGTGTGGAGAAAATCCATCTCCACTAATGGTACTTCAAGATGAATGTAAGTGCTTGGAGGAGCATGAAAGTCCTTTCGTCATTCCGTTACACTGTAAAACCAAGTGTTTAGGATCTGAACACACAACTCAACACGTTTCAAACTTGTCAAGGCATTTAGAATGTCAATGAAAACACGTCACAGTGTTTCGATTGTAAACACCAGAACATGTTTATATGCTGTAATACTTTTTAAACACATGAACATATTTATTCAGCTAAAGGCACTAAACAATTGGGGTGTTGTTTTAACACTATAGAGTGTAAAGGTTTATTTGCATATTTCCCAGCTTGCCTTTCGAGTGAATCTGATAAATACCCGCACAAGACTGTGTTTCTTAGTGACAGAGACATGGTTCTTGCATTGAACATATTTTTAGTGTTCTAGCCTTCGCCAATTGACTGTTTACGTGAATGTTTCCATTAAAAATCAACCCTTGATCACATATTAATACATGTCATGAGGCTTTTATAGGTCTGCTGAGTATAAACTTGAACATTGTGAAAATTCTGTGCATTTACTGCGAACAATAAGTCTGGACCCGCTTTAAGTTACAGTTTTAACAGAGGTCAAGTAGGCTTCTCTGGCTATTTGATCATAAAGTAGGCCTACCACAGATAGCCCCTGGCTATCTGTAAATATATATATATATTTTAAGAACCGTCTGGTTTGCTTAATATAAGGAATTTGAAATGATTTATACTTTTACTTTTGATACTTAAGTATATTTAACACCAACTACTTTTAGACTTTTACTCAAGTAGTATTTTACTGGGTGACTCACTTTTACTTGAGTCATTTTCTATTAGCGTGTCTCTACTTTTACTCAAGTATGAAAATTGGGTACTTTTACCAACACTGGTCATAAACCATGGTTCTTTAACAGTAATAAATGTTTTGTGACACTTTAAACAACAGTCAGGCCTGAACATTGTTCCAGATGCTGAAACAAACATAATTTCCTTATTCCTCCATTAAACTGCAAGTTGGCCTAGTCTGATATCAAATCAAATGTATTTATATAGCCCTTCTTACATCTGCTGATATATCAAAGTGCTGTACAGAAACCCTGCCTAAAACCCCAAACAGAAATCAATGCAGGTGTAGAAGCACGGTGGCTAGGATAAACTCCCTAGAAAGGCCAAAACCTAGGAAGAAACCTAGAGAGGAACCAGGCTATGAGGCTCCTCTTCTGGGGTGGCCTCCGCTCCTGTTCTGGCTGTGCCGGGTGGAGATTATAACAGAACATGGCCAAGATGTTCAAATGTTCATAAATGACCAGCATGGTCAAATAATAGTAATCACAGTGAACAGGTCAGGGTTCCATAGCCGCAGGCAGAACAGCTGAAACTGGATCAGCAGCACGGCCAGGTGGACTGGGAGTCATCATGCCAGGTAGTCCTGAGGCATGGTCCTAGGGCTCAGGTCCTCGGAGAGAGAGAAAGAAAGAAAGAGAGAATTAGAGAGAGCATACTCAAATTCACACAGGACACCGGATATGACAGGAGAAATAATCCAGTTATAACAGACTAACCCTAGCCCCCGACACATAAACTACTGCAGCATAAATATTGGAGGCTGAGAAAGGAGGGGTCAGGAGACACTGTGGCCCCATCCGATGATACCCCCGGACAGGGCCAAACAGGCAGGATATAACCCCACCCACTTTTCCAAAGCACAGCCCCCACACCACTTGAAGGATATCTTCAACCCCCAACTTACCATCCTGAGACAAGGCCAGGTATAGCCCACAAAGATCTCCGCCATGGCACAACCCAAGGGGGGGGCGCCAACCCAGACAGGAAGACCACGTCAAGTGACTCAACCCACTCAAGTGACGCATCCCTCCAAGGGACGGCATGGAAGAGCACCAGTAAGCCAGTGACTCAGCCCCTGTAATAGGGTTAGAGGCAGAGAATCCCAGTGGATAGAGGGGAACCGGCCAGGCAGAGACAGCAAGGGCGGTTAGTTTGCTCCAGTGCCTTTCCGTTCACCTTCACCCTCCTGGGCCAGACTACACTCAATCATAGGACCTACTGAAGAGATGAGTCTTCAATAAAGACCTAAAGGTTGAGACTGAGTCTGCGTCTCTCACATGGGTAGGCAGACCATTCCATAAAAAAGGAGAAAGCCCTGCCTCCAGCTGTTTGCTTAGAAATTCTAGGGACAATTAGGAGGCCTGCGTCTTGTGACTGTAGCGTGCGTGTATGTATGGCAGGACTAAATTGGAAAGATAGGTAGGAGCAAGCCCATGTAGTGCTTTGTAGGTAAGCAGTAAAACCGTGAAATTAGCCCTTGCCTAAACAGGAAGCCAGTGTAGGGAGGCTAGCACTGGAGTAATATGATCACATTTTTTGGTTCTAGTCAGGATTCTAGCAGCCGTGTTTAGCACTAACTGAAGTTTATTTAGTGCTTTATCCGGGTAGCCGGAAAGTAGAGCATTGCAGTAGTCTAACCTAGAAGTAACAAAAGCATCGATTAATTTTTCAGCATCATTTTTGGACAGATTTTTTTTTTTTTTTGCAATGTTACGTAAATGGAAAAAAGCTTGACATGTTCGTCAAAAGAGAGATCAGGGTCCAGAGTAACGCCGAGGTCCTTCACAGTTTTATTTAAGATGACTGTACAACCATCAAGATTAATTGTCAGATTCAACAGAAGATCTCTTTGTTTCTTGGGACCTAGAACAATCATCTCTGTTTTGTCCGAGTTTAAAAGTAGAACGTTTGCAGCCATCCACTTCCTTATGTCTGAAACACAGGCTTCCAGCGTGTGCAATTTTGGGGCTTCACCATGTTTCATTGAAATGCACAGCTGTGTGTCATCCGCATAGCAGTGAAAGTTAACATTATGTTTTAGAATGACATCCCCAAGAGGTAAAATATATAGTGAAAACAATAGTGGTCCTAAAACGGAACCTTGAGGAACACCGAAATTTACAGTTGATTTGTCAGAGGAAAAACCATTCACAGAGACAAACTGATATCTTTCCGACAGATAAGATCTAAACCAGGCCAGTACTTGTCCGTGTAGACCAATTTGGGTTTCCAATCTCTCCAAAAGAATGTGGTGATCCATGGTATCAAAAGCAGCACTAAGGTCTAGGAGCACGAGAACAGATGCAGAGCCTCGGTCTGACGCCATTAAAAGGTAATTTACTACCTTCACAAGTGCAGTCTCAGTGCTATGATGGGGTCTAAAAACCAGACTGAAGCATTTCGTATACATTGTTTGTTTTCAGGAAGGCAGTGAGTTGCAGCGCAACAGCTTTTTCAATTTTTTTTGAGAGGAATGGGTGATTCGATATAGGCCGAGAGTTTTTCATATTTTCTGGGTCAAGGTTTGGCTTTTTCAAGAGAGGCTTTTTTACTGCCACTTTTAGTGAGTTTGGTACACATCCGGTGGATAGAGAGATGTTTATTATGTTCAACATAGAAGGGCCAAGCACAGGAAGCAGCTCTTTCAGTAGTTTAGTTGGAATAGGGTTCAGTATGCAGCTTGAAGGTTTTATAGGCCATAATTATTTTCATCATTGTGTCAAGAGATATAGTACTAAAACCCTTGAGTGTCTCCCTTGATCCTAGGTCCTGGCAGAGTTGTGCAAACGCAGGACAACTGAGCTTTGGAGGAATACGCAGATTTAAAGAGGAGTCCGTAATTTGCTTTCTAATGATCATGATCTTTTCCTCAAAGTTCATGAATTTATCACTGCTGAAGTGAAAGCCATCCTCTCTTGGGGAATGCTGCTTCTTAGTTAGCTTTGCGACAGTATCAAAAATACATTTCGGATTGTTCTTATTTTCCTCAATTAAGTTGGAAAAATAGGATGATCGAGCAGCAGTGAGGGCTCTTCGATACTGCACGGTACTGTCTTTCCAAGCTAGTCACACGACTTCCAGTTTGGTGTCTCGCCATTTCCGTTCCAATTTTCTGGAAGCTTGCTTCAGAGCTCGGGATATCAAAATGCATCTGTCCAATGCCAACTGTTATGTTTGTTTTGGTATTTCCCTCATTCCCAAATGAATGGGAAAGATACACAAAATTAAACCAGGGTTTTATATGGCTCTTATCTTTTCCTTTAGCATTGTGGCATATATATGGAGCTACATAACAAATGGCCTGGGAAATGGATTATGATAAGACAC
This sequence comes from Salvelinus namaycush, assembly GCF_016432855.1. Lineage (NCBI taxonomy): Eukaryota > Metazoa > Chordata > Actinopteri > Salmoniformes > Salmonidae > Salvelinus > Salvelinus namaycush. The sequence goes on along the minus strand of NC_052332.1, from coordinate 8,944,272 downwards.
ATTTTTGTGATACATTTTATTTGTATTACTTTATTTACATAAGTAAATAGTGTATCCTGTTTCCATTGATCATCGTTGAGATGTTTCTACAACTTGATCTGAGTCCACCTGCGGTAAATTCAATATATTGGACATGATTTGAAAAGGCACACACCTGTCTATATAAGGTCCCACAGGTGACAGTGCATGTCAGAGCAAAAACCAAGCCATGAGGTCGAAGGAATTGTCCACAGAGCTCCAAGACAGGATTTTGTTGCGGCACAGATGGATGAACCTCCCAGAAGGAAAACTATCTCTGCAGCACTCCAAAAATCAGGCCTTTATGGCAGAGTGGCCAGATGGAAGCCACTCCTCAGTAAAATACAGTTTGCCAAAAGAGTTTGGAGTTTGCCAAAAGGCACCTAATGGACTCAGACCATGAGATACAAGATTCTCTGGTGTGAGAACTTGAAACCAAGTTTGAACTTTTTGGCCTGAATGTCAAGCGTCACATCTGCAGGAAACCTGGCACTAGCCCTACAGCGAAGCAGAATGGTGGCAGCATCATACTATGGGGATATTTTTCAGTGGCAGGGACTGAGAGACTAGTCAGGATCGAGGGAAAGGTGAACGGAGCAAATTACAGAGAGATCCTTGATGAAAAGCTGCTCCAGAGTGATCAGGACCTCAGACTGGGGTAAAGGTACAATGACCCTAGGCACACAGCCAAGACAATGCAGGAGATGCTTTGGGACAAGTCTCTGAATGTTCTTGAGTGGCCCAGCTAGGCCTGGACTTGAACCCGATCTAACATCTCTGGAGAGACCTGAAAATAGCTATGCAGCAACGCTCCCCATCAATCCTGACAGAGCTTGAGAGGATCTGCAGAGAAGAATGTGAGAAGCTCTCCAAATACAGGTATACCAAGCTTGTAGCGTCATACCCAACAAGACTCGAGGTTGTAATCGCTGCCAAACGTGCTTCAACAAAGTACAGAGTAAAGGGTCTGAATACTTATGTAATGTGACATTTTCTGAAAACCTGTTTTGCTTTGTTATTATGAGGTATTGTGTGTAGATTGATAATTAACAAAAAAACAATTTAATCCATTTTAGAATTAGGCTGAACATAACAAAAATGTTTTATGTTATGTTACCCCTCCCATAGTCTTAGACTTACAGGGGATCAACACTGAACGTGTTGATTCTATGGACCCATGTAGACACCGGAACCGTGTTAAATTAACACACTGCTTAGTGTAAAGCCTTAAATATTTCCCAGAGTGCCTTGCCTTTTGAGTAAATTGTAGAGTTACTAGCCATGACTGTATTTTTTAAGAACAGAGAAATGATAGTTGCATTCATTCAATTTAGATGTATGGACTTCACCAAGTGAGATTCTGTCACGAATACCACCGAAGGTGGCGCTCGGCGGTCGTCGTCACCGGTCTACTAGCTGCCACCGATCCCTTTTTCCTTTTTGTTTGTTTTTGTCTAATTGTTTTCACCTGTTCCTTGTTGGGGTTTTGGGATGGGTGTTATTTAAGTTCATTTAGCCCGCTGGTGTTTGTGCGGGCTTGTGGTTATTTGACGTTAGTGGTGTTTGTTGACTTTTGGGTTTTCGCTGTCCGGGTTTTTTTAGTAACTATGGTTTTGGGTTTGTTGCGCCTGTGTTTTGGGCTTCACCCATGTTTTTAACTGGTTACTAGCCGAAAGGACATTAAAGCGTTTTTCCCGTCTACCTTCTGCTCTCTGCGTCTGACTCCACACCCATCACTCTCCCGACGTTACAGATTCTAATAGATACGTTATCATAAAAATAAATATATAACAAAATACCATACATTTGTCGTGGCAATTTCCTGTATTACCAAATGAGGAGAGTTATAAACCACACACCAGTCAGAGTTATACTTAAATTTCATCGTTAATAATATGAGCTTCAAAATCGCATATTTCCTGGCATGCTCTATTGCAGGCTCTTATTTAGAATTGTTTCTTTCACTATATTTGTATGTGCATGTACATGGACTGATTGATTTATTAATCTTATGCTACTGTAATATAAATTACAAACTAGTTTCTAAACTAATCCAATATGATACTTGGATTTATTGCATCCGCTACTGAAATGGTTGTTCCAGTTTTTATAGCTTAGTTTTTCCAACCCAGGCACTCATTCAGAAAACAGGTTGTGGGGGGGAAAAAACAATAAGAATCCCCATGCTGCCTTGATTCCAATAGAAATTACCCATCACCTTGCAAGCCAGCAGAATGTGACCTGCAGGGCTGAAGTGGACTGTGAAACATGAGTCTAAAGCCATTTTATTTAATTAACAAAGGTTTAGATTTGTCGCATAAGGGCTACAAACACTTTTCACTGCAGTGGTACCTATTAAGGTTATCCTTTGTACCTTTAGTTGTAAGTGCATAACAACCCTACATGCAAGTCACAGTATGCTGACTTGCAAAGTGATCTGTAATTCCTATTGAATAACCAACTGTTGGAATTTTTATTTACCTGCAACCTACATTCAAAATGAGTGTTCGAGTTTGGAACGTTGGTAGTAGACTACCTAAGGGATCTAAACTGTAACAAACATTTCAGTAAAGGGTGCAAAAAAAATCTAACTAACTGATTGGATTAGTTTAGAAAAATTTATGTTATTTATCTTTGTGTAGCATACAATTAATTAATCAATGTACATGCACAAACATAAATATCTACCTGCAATAGAGGATGCTGGTGAATATGATAATGATGGGTGTGGTCTTTAGATCAAAGTGATATATATGAGTTTCAGGTCCCTGTATCATGCTAAAACTAGGCCCTCAAAATAATTTACTCGAAAGGCATTCTGGGAAATATTTTAATAAAGATTTACACTAAGCAGCGTGTTAATTTAACACTTTTCCAGTGTCTACAGTGCCTTACAAAAGTTGGTTAAATAAGGCATTATTATGAATTATTTATTTTTACATGTGCAAATATTTCTAAAAACCTGTTTTTGATTTGTCACTGTGCGGTTTTGTAATTGTTGAGGAAAAACATTTATTTATTACATTTTAGAAAAAGGCTGTAACGTAACAAAATGTGGAAAATGTCTAGGGGTCTGAATACTTTCCGAATGCACTGTCTGTATATATACAGTACCAGTCAAACGTTTAGACACACCTACTCATTCAAGGATTTTTCTATATTTTACTATTTCTAAATGGCAGAATAATAGTAAAGACATCAAAACAATAAAATAACACATATGGAATCATCCATTTATATTTTCCAACGGGGCTATACATTTGGGTGAGTTTTTTTTCCTCGTCTGAGTAGCCTCGTTTCACTGTCAAAAATAAAATGAAACCATCTAGTGTTCAGCTAAATAACAACACAATGTCAAATACAGGTAGCCTAGTCAAATAGTTAACATCCAATCACATTAACCGTTACTCTCTAGCGGGAATTCCACTAACTGTCCGTATGTAGCCAAATGTAGCTGCTGCTCAGCCCGAGTCCATAGAGACACACACCAGCTCTACTGGTACTACTGCTACTACGAGCAGTACTACACCTGCACCTGTCGACGACACAAGTTGTTCTGCTTCCATGAGCACATCCATTGCTAGCATCTGTATTTCTACATGTATTGTTAGCCCAGCTAGCATGGACACTGACAGTTACTGATGGCTCAAAAGCCATGACAGGGAGACATAGTGGAGTGGTAACGCACGTGAAAGCAGTTGCTTTCTGCACTCTGCAATGATATGGGCAGCGAACATGTAACTCTTTTACAACATACAGAAGTGCACTGGTTATCAAGGGGCAAAGCTTTGACATGTTTTTATTAATTGAGAGATGAGCTTAAAGTTTTCTTTACTGACCATCATTTTCACTTTTCTGACCGCTTGCATGATGAAGAGTTTCTCACACGACTGGCCTATCTGGGTGATGTTTTTTCTCGCCTGAATGATCTGAATCTAGGATTACAGGGACTCTCCGCAACTATATTCAGTGTGTGGGACAAAATTGAGGCTATAATTAAGAAGTTGGAGCTCTTCTCTGTTTGCATTAACAAGGACAACACACAGGTCTTTCCATCATTGTATGATTTTTTTGTGTGCAAATGAACTCAAGATTACGGACAATGTCAAATGTGATATAGCGAAGCACCTGATTGATTTGGGTGCACAACTACGCAGGTACTTTCCCGAAACGGATTACACAAACAACTGGATTCCATGAGTGCATACTCATTCTTATGTTTAATAAATGTATTGTATAGTGTGTGTGTGGCAGGCTTACAATGATGGCAAAAAACAACATTTGAGAGTGCGCTGACCCCGGTGCTGGGGGGGGGGGTACGCAGCTGGAGGTTGAATGTTTGAAGGGGTACGGGACTATAAACCTTTTATTCAAGTAAGCCATGTTCACGGTTGTTCAAAACAAAGGCTAATAACTTTAACTGTAACCCATCATAAGGATGTAGATTGTAGAGTTTCTTATAACACTTTAAATGGTCCCATGTCTTCATACCCATGGATGCTCGTGGATGCTTCAAAGTTTTTGCCCGTTCATCAAACTGTTTTGGAGATGTTTATTTATGTGTGATTACTGTCACTGGACGTTTGTCTTTACTTCCTTTTACAGCCTGTGTTCTGCTTGGTCTAAGACGTTGTTCGTCACTCCTGTCAGAATCTATTGACTCAAAGCCAGGCAGTGCGACCAGATATTGAAACCCGATGATCCTTGCGCAAGATTGAGGGAACAAAGGGTCCACAGGTGGGGGCCAAGTCTGTTTTTACCCATGTCGCCTCCTGCAATAGTAGAATTTCTCCTTTTAAGGTTTTTATCTGTTCACCAAGAGCCATCAAACTCTCGATCTCTCTTTATTATCTCTTGCATACACTTCTCTTAATTGAAATGGTTCTTTATAACACTAGACAGTGAATTTTAAATATTTTTCATGCTCACATCCGGAGCAGCTGTTCCGCCCTTCTACAGAGTGGTTTTCTCAATTAAAAATGGCATTACATTAACTTCAAAAGCTGTATAATACATATCTATATGTTTATATATTTATGCATACCCCCTTGAGGACTCTATCCTCTCATTTTGTAGAACACAAATTGTTTTTGTAGGGCCTGGTTACTATGACGATAATTTCTATCTCAATGTTCTAACTGAACTGTTTTATAACTCTATCTGTATCCTGGAGGTTGTAAACAGACAGATTCCCAGCATACAAAGGATCAGTTTTTTATTCAGAGAGAGCTCTGCCCCCCTAGTGCAGAGCAAGTCTTTTTATACACACACACACACACACACACAAGTTCTTATCATAGGCTACTCCCTGCTTAGGCAGGCAATATTTTCCCACTACGCCCATACATAGTTATCTCGTCTCACAGTTGCACCCTGCTTGCATAGCTACAAAAGAATACAATGCCCTAGTTATAATTCTAACCAAGCTACACACATCATCAGATTATATTCTTATGATTCTAACACATTTCACACAGTTATACAGTTTCGGGTTGGAATATCTTAGAATAATTTATATGTTTAAGGTAGTGACTTTCAGTTACCCATAAAAACTTGTGTTCACTTCAAAAGCTTGTACAATGCTCACAAGGCTTACATTACCCACACGCGTGGCCGTGAGCGTGATGCTCGTTCTCTTTCCTTTCTAATGACAACGGAATTGTCCGGTTGGAATATTATTGAAGATTTATGATAAAAACATCCTAAAGATTGATTTTATATATCGTTTGACATGTTTCTACGAATTTTAATGGAACTTTTTTGACTTTTCATCTAGACTTTGTGCCCGCACTTTGTGCATTTGGATTACTGGACTAAACGCGCGGACAAAAAGGAGGTATTTGGAAATAAAGATGAACTTTATCGAACAAAAGAAACATTTATTGTCTAACATGGAGACCTGGGAGTGCCATCAGATGAAGATCATCAAAGGTAAGTGATTATTTTTAACGCTATTTCTGACTTTTGTGACACCTCTCCTTGGTTGGAAAATGGCTGTATGGTTTTCTGTGGCTAGGCGCTGACCTAACATAATCGCATGGTGTGCTTTCGCCGTAAAGCCTTTTTGAAATCGGACACAGCGGCTGGATTAACAAGACGTTTATCTTTAATCCTTTGTTTAACACTTGTATCTTTCATTAATGTTTATGATGAGTATTTCTGTAATTTTATGTGGCTCTCTGCAATTTCACCGGATGTTTGTTTGAGACAATGCATTTTTGAACATAACGCGGACACTGTGGCTGGATTAACAAGAAGTGTATCTATAAAATGGTGTATAATACTTGTATGTTTGAGGAATTATAATTATGTGATTTCTGTTGCTTGAATTTGGCGCACTGCCATTTCACTGGCTGTTGGCGAAGTGGGACGCTCACGTCCCGAACGATCCCAGAGAGGTTAAGTGATAGAGCTTTAACAAAAAGGACTCAAACCTTTAATAGAGAACTCAAACCCCTATAATAGAGATTTAACAAACCTGTAACAGAGGACTCAAACCCCTAACAGAGCAAAGGACTCGAACCTTATACATCACAGATCACTCATTGCATGCACTAATTATAACCTTATTTGGTTCTTTTAAATGACATAGGTCTAGACTCACTGTCACGTTCCTGACCTGTTTTCCTTGTTTTTGTATGTGTTTAGTTGGTCAGGGCGTGAGTTGGGGTGGGCATTCTATGTTATGTGTTTCTATGTTGGGTTAAATGTGTTGCCTGATATGGTTCTCAATTAGAGGCAGGTGTTTGACGTTTCCTCTGATTGAGAACCATATTAAGGTAGGCTGTTCTCACTGTTTGTTTGTGGGTGATTGTCTTCCGTGTTTGTGTTCGTCACCACACGGGACTGTTTCGTTTGTTTAGTCTGTTCCTGTTCGTGCGTTCTTCGTGTTATGTAAGTTCTCATGTTCAGGTCTGTTTAACGTCGTTTGTTGTTTTGTAGTTTGTTCAAGTGTATTTCCGTCTTCGTTATTATTATTAAAATCATCATGTCTACATACCTCGCTGCGTGTTGGTCCGATCCATGCTCCTCCTCGTCTGAGGAGGAGAACGACGTCGACAACCGTTACAGAATCACCCACCAACGAAGGATCAAGCAGCGGGTTAACGGGCAGCAGCAACAGCGCAAGAAGGAGGAATGGACATGGGAGGAAGTTTTGGACGGCAAGGGTTGCTACACATGGGAGGAGATCCTGGCTGGAAGAGATCGCCTCCCATGGGAACAGCTGGAGGCAGTTAGGAGAGCAGAGGCAACCGGAGAGAGGAACCGGCGTTATGAGGGTACGCGGCTAGCACGGAAGCCTGTGAGTCAAGCCCAAAAATTTCTTGGGGGGGGGGGGGATACAAGGGAGTGTGGCGAAGTCAGGTAGGAGACCTGCGCCAACTCCCCGAGCTTACCGTGGAGAGCGAGAGTACGGGCAGACACCGTGTTATGCGGTAAAGCGCACGGTGTCTCCTGTACGTGTGCTTAGCCCGGTGCGGGTTATTCCACCTCCCCGCACTGGCAGGGCTAGATTGAGTATTGAGCTGGATGTCATGAAGCCGGCCCAACGCATCTGGCCACCAGTGCGTCTCCTCGGGCCGGCATACATGGCACCAGCCTTACGCATGGTGTCCCCGGTTCGCCTACATAGCCCAGTGCGGGTTATTCCACCTCCCCACACTGGTCGGGCTACGGGGAGCATACAACCAGGTAAGGTTGGGCAGGCTCAGTGCTCAAGGGAGCCAGTACGCCTGCATGGTCCGGTATATCCGGCGCCACCTCCCCGCCCCAGCCCAGTACCACCAGTGCTTACACCACGCACCAGGCTTCCTGTGCGTCTCCAGAGCCCTGTTCCTCCTCCACGCACTAGCCCTGTGGTGCGTGTCTCCAGCCCATTACCACCAGTGCCGGCACCACGCACCAAGCCTCCTGTGCGTCTCCAGAGCCCTGTTCCTCCTCCACGCACTAGCCCTATGGTGCGTGTCTCCAGCCCATTACCACCAGTGCCTACACCACGCACCAAGCCTCCTGTGCGCCTCCAGAGTCCTGTGCGTCCTGTTGCTGCTCCCCGCACTAGCCTGAAGGTGCGTGTCCTTAGCCCGGTACCTCCAGTTCCGGCACCACGCACCAGGCCTACAGTGCGCCTCAGCCGGCCAGAGTCTGCCGTCTGCCCAGCGGCGCCTGAACTGCCCGTCTGCCCAACGCCGTCTGAACTGCCCGTCTGCCAAGCGCCGCCTGAACTGCCCGTCTGTCCTGAGCCTTCAAAGCCGCCCGTCTGTACTGAGCCTGCAAAGCCGCCCGTCTGTACTGAGCCTTCAAAGCCGCCCGTCTGTCCTGAGCCTTCAGAGCCGTCCGCCAGACAGGAGCCGCTAGAGCCGTCCGCCAGACAGGAGCCGCTAGTGCTGTCCGCCAGACAGGAGCCGCCAGAGCCGTCCGCCAGACAGGAGCCGCCAGAGCCTTCCGCCAGACAGGAGCCGCCAGAGCCTTCCGCCAGACAGGAGCCGCCAGAGCCTTCCGCCAGACATGAGCAGCCAGAGCCGTCAGCCAGCCATGAGCAGCCAGAGCCGTCAGCCAGCCATGAGCAGCCAGAGCCGTCAGCCAGCCATGAGCAGCCAGAGCCGTCAGCCAGCCATGAGCAGCCAGAGCCGTCAGCCAGCCATGAGCTGCCAGAGCCCCTCAGTCCGGAGCTGCCCCTCAGTCCGGAGCTGCCCCTCAGTCCGGAGCTGCCCCTCAGTCCGGAGCTGCCCCTCAGTCCGGAGCTGCCCCTCAGTCCGGAGCTGCCCCTCATTCCGGTGTTGCCCCTCATTCCGGTGTTGCCCCTCAGTCCGGTGCTGCCCCTTAGTCCGGTGCTGCCCCTTAATCCAGTGGGGTTAATTTGGAGGGTGGCCATTTGGAGGAAGATACAGAAGCGGGGTTTGACTATGGTGGGGTGGGGACCACGTCCGGAGCCGGAGCCGCCACCGTGGACAGATGCCCACCCAGACCCTCCCCTAGACTTTAGGTGGTGCGCTCGGAGTTCGCACCTTGAGGGGGGGGGGGTTCTGTCACGTTCCTGACCTGTTTTCCTTGTTTTTGTATGTGTTTAGTTGGTCAGGGCGTGAGTTGGGGTGGGCATTCTATGTTATGTGTTTCTATGTTGGGTTAAATGTGTTGCCTAATATGGTTCTCAATTAGAGGCAGGTGTTTGACGTTTCCTCTGATTGAGAACCATATTAAGGTAGGCTGTTCTCACTGTTTGTTTGTGGGTGATTGTCTTCCGTGTTTGTGTTCGTCACCACACGGGACTGTTTCGTTTGTTTAGTCTGTTCCTGTTCGTGCGTTCTTCGTGTTATGTAAGTTCTCATGTTCAGGTCTGTTTAACGTTGTTTGTTGTTTTGTAGTTTGTTCAAGTGTATTTTCGTCTTCGTTATTATTATTAAAATCATCATGTCTACATACCTCACTGCGTGTTGGTCCGATCCATGCTCCTCCTCGTCTGAGGAGGAGAACGACGTCGACAACCGTTACACTCACCCAGCAATTATGTCGTCAGTTAGGAGATTAAGAGTTGACTCCCAAAGTGGGTTGCGCGCAGCCCTCTCTCTTTCTTCTGGATCAACACACAGTTGATGAGTTTGTTCTTGTTGTTGTTCAAGACCAATTCATCCCGGGTCACGGCGCAAAGTGTTAGCAGTTGATGTTATCTTCTTAGTGATCCCTTCCCGCTCGAATCCCGGTAACAGGATTGATTTGACAACATCCAGTGAAATTGCAGCGCGCCAAATTCAAAAACAGATATACTCATAATAAAAATTCACAAAACATACATGTGTAATACATCAAAATAATGCTTAGCTTCTTGTTATTCCAGCCGCAGTGTCAGATTTCAAAAAGGCTTTACGGCGACAGCAGACCATGCGATTATCTGAGGACAGCGCCCCGCATACCAACACATGAAAATCATATTTCAACCAGGCAGGTGCTACACAAAAGTCAGAAATAACGATATAATTCATGCCTTACCTTTGAAGATCTTCTTCTGTTGGCACTCCAAAATGTCCCAGAAACATCACAAATGGTCCTTTTGTTCGATAAAATCCTTCTTTATTTCCCCAAAATGTCAATTTATTTGGCGCGTTTGATTCAGAAAATATACTGGTTTCAACTCGCCCAACATGACTACAAAGTATCTGATAAGTTACCTGTAAACTTGGTCCAAACATTTCAAACAACTTTCCAAATCCAACCTTAGGTATCCTAAAACATAAATCATCGATCAAATTTAAGACGGGATACACTGTGCTCAATTCCGGACGAAAACAAAGTGAAGCGCAATCCAGGTCGATCGCACCAAAATACTTTAGTTCACCTGGAGTGACACATGTAAAGAACAGGGCTACTTCTTCATTTCTCAAAAGAAAAACGTCAACCAATTTCTAAAGACTGTTGGCATCTAGTGGAAGCCATAGGAACTGCAGGCATATTCCTATTAAAAAGGGCTTACCATAGAAAATCTATGGAAGACAGATTGACCTCAGAAAAATGTTTCCCTGGATGGATTGTGCTCGGGGTTTCGCCTGCCAAATCAGTTCTGTTATACTCACAGACATAATTCCAACAGTTTTCGAAACTTCAGAGTGTTTTCTATTCAAATCTACTATATATGCATATATATAATATAATAATAATAATATAATATATATATACTATATATAATATGCATATCCTAGCTTCTGGGCCTGAGTAGCAGGCAGTTTACTTTGGGCACGCTTTTCATCCGGACATGAAAATACTGCCTTCTATCCCTTTATTCTTCAATAACACAGACCCCAAAACAAATCAGGGGGAGAAAAGTAGGTTCATTCAAAGAGGACAAATCATAGAGGTTATTCTGGGAAGTAGATGGTTCATTCTCCCCTGTTCTCAGTGATCTAATTACAGGATGTAATTTATGACCCCCAACCCTAGCCTGTGGTTGACCAATTAGAATTTCTTGCTGTAAAGTTGGGCCAATGGGTTTTAGGCTGGGTTTCTGTACAACACTTTGAGATATTAGCTGATGTACGAAAGGCTATATAAATTGATTTGATTTGATAGAGGACTGAGGGTCTTCCAAATATTGAAAGTGTGTAAATAGTTACCAATGTTATTTTGTAAATTTATATATTTTTTTCCCCATTTTTTTTTTCATTTCTTTTTCTCCATTTTTTGGGGGGTGTGTGTTAGAATACCATTTTGGTATTTTGTATATAGTTATTTGTTTCAAAATGTATACCTTCACTAATTTGGCCACTTGGGTACATTTGGGCTACTTGTATGGGACACCAGGGTGACTACATGATAAATGTCATGTAGCACACTCATTTTGGAAGTTATCATTCTGAAACTTTGCACAAGTACTGTTGCCCTCTTATGTTTTTCACTGAAATTGTCCCATATTCATATCTGAATGTTTGTTTTATCTTGTTCATTTTAAAGATGATGATACAACAATTAAAAAGAAAAAACGTATGGTTTTTTCATTGTATTATCTAAACCAGATCTATTGTGTTATATTCTCCTACATTCAATTCACATTTACACAAACTTCAGAGTGTTTTCTTTCAAATGGTACCAAGAATATGCATATCCTTGCTTCTGGGCCTGAGCTAGAGGCAGTTAGATTTGGGTATGTCTTCAGGCAGAAATTGAAAGAAGGGGGGGGGGTAGCTGTAAGAGGTTTTAACTAGGCAAGTCAGCTTCATGAGGTAGTCACCTGGAATGCATTTCAATTAAAACCTCTTGAAGCTGGGGGGCAGAATTTTTATGTTTGGAAAAATAACGTTCCCAATGTAAGCTGCCTATTTCTCAGGTCCAGATGCTAGAATATGCATATAATTGACAGAGTAGGATAGAAAACACTCTAAAGTTTCCAAAACTGTCAAAATATTGTCTGTGAGTATAACATAACTGATTTTGCAGGTGAAAACCTGAGGAAATCCAACCCGGAAGTGACTCTTATTTTGAATAATCTCTGTTGCATTGCCCGCCTATCGTCCATTTAAAGGGATATCAACCAGATTCCTTTTCCAATGGCTTCCTCGGGGTGTGAACAGTCTTTAGAAATAGTTTCAAGCTTTTACTCTGAAAAATGAGCGAGATTTATCAAAACGTGTCAGTTGTCACGTTCCTGACCTGTTTTCCTTTGTTATGTATTTGTTTTAGTTGGTCAGGGCGTGAATTGGGTGGGTTAGTCTAGGTTTCTATTTCTATGTGGGGTTTTGTGTTCGGCCTGGTATGATTCTCAATCAGAGACAGGTGTGTGTCGTTTGTCTCTGATTGAGAGTCATACTAAGGCAGCCAGGGTTTCACTGGTGGTTTGTGGGTGTTTGTTCCTGTGTCAGCGTTTGGGCCACACAGGACTGTTGCAGGTTAGTCACGTTTGTTATTTTGTTAATTTGTAGTGTTTGTTGGTTTGCCATTAAATAATGAACACTTACCAATCCGCATCTTGGTCCGATCCATGCTCCTCCTCGTCTGAGGAGGAGAACGACATTGACAGCCGTTACAGAAACACCCACCAAACCAGGACCAAGCGGATTGGAGAAGGACGGCAAGAACAAAAGCAATGGAGAGAAGAGGAATGGACATGGGAGGAGATCCTGGACGGCAAAGGACCCTGGACTCAGCCAGGGGAATATCGCCGTCCCAAAGCGGAGCTGGAGGCAGCGAAAGCGGAGAGGAGGTTTTATGAGGCAAAAGCAAGGCAGAGCGGCTGGAAGCCCGAGAGGCTCACCCAAAAATTTCTTGGGGGGGGGCTAAAGGGGAGTGTGGCGAAGCCGGGTTGGATACCTGAGCCAACTCCCCGGGCTTACCGTGGAGTGAGAGGGCGTCGTACTGGTCAGACACCGTGTTATGCGGTAAAGCGCACGGTGTCCCCAGTACGCGTGCTTAGCCCAGTGCGGGCTATTCCACCTTGCCGCACTGGGAGGGCTAGGTTGGGCATCGAGCCGGATGTCATGAAGCCGGCCCAACGTATCTGGCCTCCAGTACGTCTCCTCGGGCCGGCGTACATGGCACCAGCCTTACAGGTGGTGTCCCCGGTTCGCCTGCATAGCCCAGTGCGGGCTATTCCACCTCGCCGCACTGGCAGGGCTACGGGGACCATTCAACCTGGTAGGGTTGGGCAGGCTCGGTGCTCAAGAGCACGTGTCCTCCTTCACGGTCCGGTATACCCGGTGCCACCTCCAAGTACCAGTCCACCGGTGGCAGCCCCCCGCACCAGGCTGTCTCTCCGGGTTCTCTCTCCAGCTGCTCCCACCTGTCCAGCGCTGTCAGAGCTTTCCTCCTCTCCAGCGCAGCCAGTGCCTATACCACGCACCAGGCTGTCTCTCCGTCTCCTCCCTACAGGTCTGCCAGTCTGCCCAGAACTGCCCGTCGGGACTGAGCCTGCAGAGCCGTCGTCCAGCCAGGACCAGCCAGAGCCGTCCAGCCAGGACCAGCCAGAGCCGTCCAGCCAGGACCAGCCAGAGCCGTCCAGCCAGGACCTGCCAGAGCCGTCCAGCCAGGACCAGCCAGAGCCGTCCAGCCAGGACCAGCCAGAGCCGTCCAGCCAGGACCAGCCAGAGCCGTCCAGCCAGGACCAGCCAGAGCCGTCCAGCCAGGACCAGCCAGAGCCGTCCAGCCAGGACCAGCCAGAGCCGTCCAGCCAGGACCAGCCAGAGCCGTCCAGCCAGGAGCTGCCAGCCAGTCAGGAGCTGCCAGAGCCTTCCGCCAGCCAGGATCCGCCAGAGCCTTCCGCCAGCCAGGATCCGCCAGAGCCTTCCGCCAGCCAGGATCCGCCAGAGCCTTCCGCCAGCCAGGATCCGCCAGAGCCTTCCGCCAGCCAGGATCCGCCAGAGCCAGCCGCCAGCCAGGATCCGCCAGAGCCAGCCGCCAGCCAGGATCCGCCAGAGCCAGCCGCCAGCCAGGATCCGCCAGAGCCAGCCGCCAGCCAGGATCCGCCAGAGCCAGCCGCCAGCCAGGATCCGCCAGAGCCAGCCGCCAGCCAGGATCCGCCAGAGCCAGCCGCCAGCCAGGATCCGCCAGAGCCAGCCGCCAGCCAGGACCTGCCAGAGTCCCTCAGCCAGGACCTGCCAGAGTCCCTCAGCCAGGACCTGCCAGAGTCCCTCAGCCCGGAGCTGCTGCCCCTTATCCCGGAGCTGCTGCCCCTTATCCCGGTGCTGCCCCTTATCCCGATGCTGCCCCTTCATTTAGGTGGGTTTAGTTGGAGGGTGGTCATTGGGAGGGGGATACGGAGGCGGGGAGTGACTGGGGTGGGGACCTCGCCCAGAGCCTGAGCCACCACCGTGGTCAGATGCCCACCCAGACCCTCCCCTAGACTTTGTGCTGGTGCGCCCGGAGTTCGCACCTTAAGGGGGGGGTTATGTCACGTTCCTGACCTGTTTTCTCTTGTTTTGTATGTGTTTATTGGTCAGGGCGTGAGTTTTGGGTGGGCAGTCTAGGTTTTCTATTTCTATGTTGGGTTTTTGTGTTCGGCCTGGTATGATTCTCAATCAGAGACAGGTGTGTATCGTTTGTCTCTGATTGAGAGTCATACTAAGGCAGCCAGGGTTTCACTGGTGTTTTGTGGGTGTTTGTTCCTGTGTCAGCGTTTGGGCCACACAGGACTGTTGCAGGTTAGTCACGTTTGTTGTTTTGTTAATTTGTAGTGTTTGTTGGTTTGCCATTAAAACATGAATACCTACTACTCCGCATCTTGGTCCGATCCATGCTCCTCCTCGTCCGAGGAGGAGAACGACATTGACAGCCGTTACATCAGTGGATAGACGGATGTCCTTACATTAGTTCATGCGCGCGACACTGGTTGCTCGACATTTTCTTTCTCTCCAGTATTGAATAGTTTACAGTCCGGTTTAAATATTATCGATTATTGATGTTAAAAACAACCTGAGGATTGATTATTAAAAACGTTTGACATGTTTCTACGAACTTTACGGATACTATTTGGAATTTTCATCAAGCCTTGATGACCTGCCTAAGGCTGTGGAATACTGAACATAATGCGCCAAACAAATTGAGGTTTTTTGATATAAAAATAATCTTTATCGAACAAAAGGAACATTTATTGTGTAACTGGGAGTCTCGTGAGTGCAAACATCCGAAGATCATCAAAGGTAAGCGATTAATTTTGTTGCTTTTCTGGCTTTTGTGACAAATCTACATTGCTGCTAAGTGTTCTTAATGTTTTGTCTAGTGATCGATAAACTCACACAAACGCTTGGATTGCTTTCGCTGTAAAGCATATTTTCAAAATCTGACACGACAGGTGGATTAACAACAAGCTAAGCTGTGTTTTGTTATATTGCACTTGTGATTTCATGAATATAAATATTTTTTGCAATCTGTTTTGAATTTGGCGCTCTGCAATTCAGCGGTTGTTTACGAAAATGATCCCACTAAAGGGATCCGTGCATCAAGAAGTTTTAACAGGTGTGCCTTCTTAAAAATGTAATTTGTGGAATTTCTTTCCTTCTTAATGCGTTTGAGACAATTGGTTGTGTTGTGACTTGGGGGGTAAACCGAAAATAGCCCTATTTGGTAAAAGACCAAGTCCATATTATGGCAAGAGCAGCTCAAATAAGCAAAGAAATATGACAGTCCATTAAGACATGAAGGTCAGTAAATACGGAACATTTCTTGAACCTTGAACGTTTCTTCAAGTGCAGTCGCAAATACCATTAAGCGCTATGATGAAACTAGCTCTCATGAGGACCGCCACAGGAATGGAAGACCCAGAGTTACCTCTGCTGCAGAGGATAAATTCATTAGAGTTACCAGCCTAAGAAATTGCAGCCCAAATAAATGCTTCACAGAGTTCAAGTAACAGATAAATCTCAACATCAACTGCGCGGAGGAGACTGTGTGAATCAGGCCTTCATGGTCGATTCAAACCTTCATTAAATTTATAAAACACAGAGAGACGAAAGATAAATTATTTTGTATGTTTTTGTCTTTTTTTGTTGGTACATTTTTTCGGAGGGATGGTTCCCTTGAAATACTTGAATGCACACCTCTGCCATGAAGTCATTTCAACCAGTTTTTCCAACTATGTACAATAGTCATCTAACTTTGTCTAATTCTAGGATGTGAAGGTACTGTTTAAATTCATTGAGAGGTATGATCAGAGATATCAGGCTTTGAGGCTGTTATAACAGACATGAATAGACAGGTGTGTCCCGAATGGCACCCTATTCCCATTGAGTGCACTACATTTGACCAGGGTCCATAGTGCGCTATATAGGGAATAGCGTGCATTTTGGGACGCATGCCCAGATGTGAATTTGATGACTGACTGCCTTTTCCATGAATATTTCATTGATGAGAGACTATAAAAAAAGTACTCACACACAAGCTATGGATTTGCTCAATCATTCTCTCACTCCCACATTTAGATATGCATGCTTCATCATATATGAAAAACACTTAATATCGTAGCACAAGAGACAAAAATGCACACACGCAAACAAACGCAATGGCTGATCAGATTCACAGTTGTGGTTGGTATTTCTGGGATGTACCTTTCAAGACATTCGTTGATAAATGTCCACTGATGTTGTGTGGATAGATTTCCACACCACGGGACACCAACCTCACACTATGACATGTGCCTAATGGCTTCACACACACACACACATGCTGTGGATATAGCTCATTTCGGGAAGCGGGAGCCTGATGCCCTGCTGCACATGTCTCCCTTTGGCTTACTTTTGTTTTTATTTTTGTGCCTCTAATTTTGTTTTCCCCGGCCCGCTCAATTGAAAGCAATCTGCTTGAATTTACTGCGGCTGCAATGGTATTTTTACCAGCCGGAAAGGTGATCTCAGACTGAGGTCAGCCATCACTTCTCTACTGTTACAGTAAGTCTATCAGAGTAAAAAATGCGTACATGTACGCACAGAATATTGGACCGATGGCATACTTTTAGAAATCTCAACGCGGCCCAAGCAATTTCTCCAATCGTCCACCCATTCAAAATGAGTAGAAGACACGTACGCGAGCCACATATGTTGGGAAATTTGTAGAGATGCGCTGGTCGGGCAGTGCGTCCCCCGTGGATGATGGTTCCAGAGCCTCATTGATAGGTTGCAAGTTCAAATCTATGGGGCTATATGGGGCCACGGGTGGTGAGGAACAGGGAGTGGTTGAAGGAGGCCAGGTGTAGCTTGCCGCAGTCTTTTTCTGTGCTCACACAGTGTAGGCAGCGACGAATGCGGAAACGTGAAGAACCATGGTGGGCCACCAGAAACGTTGTGGGATAAAAGCCAGGTTCCAACAGGAGCCAGGATGACAGGTCAGTCTAGAGGAATGTGCCCATTCCAGGACCAGGACAAACATCTGGTTAGTTGCGCCTTACAGACCAGGCTCTCTCTACCCCAAATGAGTACAGCCGCAACACAGGAGGTAGCGAGGATGGTCTCGGGGTCAGACGGTGTAGCAATGGGGCTATACAGGTGTCAGAGCGCATCCGGCTTCACATTCTTGGACCCAGGGCGTTAGGAGATAGTAAAATTGAAACGTGTGACAGCTGATTCGTGGTTCGGCCTATCAGCCAGCCCTCAGTCTCTGTAACGATGGTCAGATCCATCACGCTGGTCTAATCAGTCCTGCAGAGGGAACCAATGAATATGAATGTGATCATTGTCACTCTCAAGAGGTGCTTGGTGACTGTAATGACTAAACTGTTGCCGTTCCAGTACTCCATATTATTTGGTACTTCATACCGCAACTTGTGCCCAGAGTTTTTCAACATTCTAGTCTGGGAAAACTCCTGGCTCTGCTCCTCCATGGTTGCTATAACCTCAGGGAGTGTGTGTGCTGCTGACTTACACTGAAACAGGCTACATTATGTATGTGCTGCAAGACACCAGAGCTTTTGTAGAAAGCATTCCTCCTGTCGCCCGTCAACCCAGGAGATACCAGGAAGTTTCGTCATAGGGGTGAAGGGAAAGTGTTAGGGGGTGGTAGACTTGTGACTACAAGGGCCTGGGGAGTTCAGGTTACGGTCAGGCATGTGTGAATGGTGGAGGTATGGTAATGAGCGGTATGGAAATGAGAAAGTAAGTCAGCCTGTGTTAGAAAGTTTGTCTGAAGCCAGAGATGAACAATAAAAACATCCACTGTCATGGGAGCACTGCCAAGGCCTGGGCTGGGAGACCAGAGGGGAGAGATGAGGGAAGGAGAGGAAGTGTGAAAGTGGGAGGTAGAGAGGGGGATAGAGGAAAGGCAGACAGACAACAACAGTCCGTATTTGTCAACACGATTTCAGTAGCTATAGCTTTTTCTCCTATTTCCTTTTTTCCAATACATTGCCATCTTAGTGTCTGTGGCTCTGTGCTGTAACCCCAACGGATATCTGTTCTTAATGTGCTCTGACGGAAGCCAATTCCATCACAGTCAATGGAGATGGCACAAAAGTATTCTGGACACTGACCTGCAATTCAGCAGAAAGTTGGCAATGGTTTTATTTTCCCTGAAGCGTATGTAACCTTTCCTTGGTTGCACGGGTTGGCAACTAATCCATTTACGCAGCATAAGAGTGTGTGTGTGTTTGTGCGCGTCTGTGTGGTGTAAAGCGTCTGTGTGTGCGTGAGAGATTGTGTGAGCAACTAAACAAAACGCTGACGCTGTACTGTAGGGTCACAGCCAGACAGGACTCACAGCTTATCACTTTAGCATGGTACTGTGTGTGTGAGAGAGAGTGTGTGGGGAAGGGGGGGAGTTGCAGTAAAAATACATTAAATATATACAACATCTTGAAGGTATTATTTATATAAAATGACAGTATGCTGCCGTATTCTGATTTCAATGAGTGTAAAACATATTGTATAATTTGGTACTGTGACAGCACTTGAGACGTTCAATGGGATTTTAACTAATAACCTCTGTCCCTCGCAATCTGAAATGTCCTGCTACAGTGCAGCTACACCACCAGATTTGTGAGTGTGAAAGAGATACGGCCACAGACTTATTGGCAAGAATGCATTTCTGCACTTTGCTAAAAGCTGCCCAGAAGGAAGTAAATCATTGTCAAATGATCACCACCAAAGTAAAACTAGAAGTGCTCAAAGACACTTGGTGTAGATTATATATGAATTCTTTGAGGAATTGAACGTGCATCCTCAAGTGTGTCGATGTTTCTGCAGTGCCATCAGTTTCATAGTTATTCATACTATATAAAAACAAATAAGGGTATGGTTAGGGTACAGTGCTGGTACCGGGGGTCCAAAAAGATCAATGGCTCACTTCAGAGGTACATATATGAACTCACAAGG
Organism: Salvelinus namaycush; assembly: GCF_016432855.1. Taxonomy (NCBI): domain Eukaryota; kingdom Metazoa; phylum Chordata; class Actinopteri; order Salmoniformes; family Salmonidae; genus Salvelinus; species Salvelinus namaycush. The sequence goes on along the minus strand of NC_052332.1, from coordinate 8,924,980 downwards.
TACAGTTCGGTATAATAGGTATAATGGGCCATTTTTTGCAATTATCACTGCTCATTGTTAAGTGGAGGCAATGTACTGGCGGGAAAATGTGCACATTTGAGGTTGTGGTCAACTATTTGTGTATATATGGCGATGCAAGTACAGCACTTCCTTAGACACTGTCTTTGTCATTAATGCGCTGCACTGTGAACAGGTTATTGTGCATTTTCCAGTAATTTAATGGCAACTTGTTACCAGAAGTTGCTGTGGATTTGTAATTTCTTAACTGGAATCTACTTGTGAGTAAGTTATTGTAAAAGTCAAAATAATTTACTGGCAAAATGTTGCCACGAACCTGCAGGACACTTTCTGCCACTAGCAATCTTTCCTGTAAAATACTTTGCCTTCACTGACTCTTCTGTTGACAACATGCACATCATTTGCTGATTGGCAGCATACTGTAACAGCAACAGCCTATCAGAAGATTGCAGGTGTGGCTTATTCTAGGCGTGGCTTTCAGCTAGATCTTTTTGGTATTCCATAAGAGGGAATGTCATTTTAGTTAATATGTTCTGTTCATAAAATCAATATCCTTATATTTAAATCCTGCAACCTTGTTGAAAGTTGGTAAATTAATGTCATACCATAGAACAATAGGTCTTAATAATAACTAGACATTGTAATTGTAGTAATCCTATCAGGTCAGTGAGTGTGATGGATTAGCAACAATAACCCACTTGTGAATAGCTGACAGAAAGTTAATAAAAGTAAACATTAACATCCAGTGGACTGGCTGTATTAAACTACTTCAAAATGTACAGTAAGCTCTTGACTGTCACAAGTTCTTACAAAGATTGCAGAACTGACAGTGTTGAAAGAGGCACTAAACCGTCCTCAATTTAATGATAAAACTGGTACAACATTTCTACTGATGGTTGGCAACAGATTTTAGACCATGCCACAAAATGTGCTAATGAACCCCACCAGCACATTTCCCCCACCTACATTCCAAAGTGCAGTAATAACAATACCTAGTGCTGCATTCGTAACCAAGTGGGAAGTGGGAATTTACCACATGCGACTGGGAAAAGTTCACTTGAACGGCCCTCCAACTCGTAATTACTTTTGGGAAATGCGTCTATCATCCCTGAGATCCAACTTCTCCCACATGCTGACCTCTGATGTCACCTACTAAGGAAATTACCTCAATACCAGCATTTTAGGCAGTTAAATGTAAGAAAACATTATTTGTAAAAATGTATCTATTGATGTTTTTTTTAAACTCTATAATTTGTTTAGAAGCGTAATAGCTGTATTTTTAGTTTATGGTTGACGCAGCTTGTTGGTTATTAGCCAATTGGTGTTTCCCAACGATTTCCCACATAGCGGTTGTTTTGGTGGTGTTGGAGGTGAAACTGCGTTAGAGCTGTCAAACCCACAACGGTCTCCCGGCATTATACCTGAAGCTGAAATTGCCATTGGCTTCACGGAGCTGCATTAAGACAAATCCCATGTTGACTTGTTTACAAGTTGGAACACTGAAATGTGATATATATTCTATACCGCTAAGGCTTAAACTTTCTTGTTCTAAACTTCTAACACAGGTAGGACGGATGTGGCTTAGTGAGAATGATCACATGAGCAGCCGCTCACCGATTTGACGGCTCTTAGATTGGACAGCTCTAACGCAGTTACACCTCAGACACCACAAAAACCCCATCTATTCGGGCGTCAGCTATCACTTGTTTACACTTGATCTGATTGAATCTAGGTCTTAATGTCAAGTGTCCCTGAGCACTGCTACTTTTTAGTTGGTGTTGCCAGACAATCGCACAATATTTCATCAAAGAAAGAGCAAAAACATTCTTGCCAATAAATCTTAGCAAAAATAGATAAGATCTTGCTACCGTGGAAAAGAAAATACCTGTCTATTTGTGGAAAAATCACATTGATTAATCCTTGAGTCATATCCCACTTTACCTATTTGCGTATGGCCTTGCCTACACCTTTTATTTTAATTATATGAGCAAAAAATATTATATTTTCTATAGAACGGTAACTCAGACAAAGTTGAACGGGCCTACAGCCCAGAGTAAACCATGAATATGAATTCGGAGAGCAAAAACTATTAAATATTAACCATGTTTGGGATAGGGGGCAGCATTTTCACTTTCGGATGAAAAGCGTGCCCAGAGTAAACTGCCTGCTACTCAGGCCCAGAAGCTAATATAGGATAGAAAACACTCTGGAGTTTCTAAAACTGTTTGAATGATGTCTGTGGGTATAACAGAACTCATATGGCAGGCAAAAACCTGAGAAAAATCCAACCAGGGATGGGGAAATCTGAGGTTGTAGTTTTTCAACTCATTGCCTTTCCAATATACAGTGTAAATGGGGTCATATTGCACTTCCTAAGGCTTCCACTAGATGTCAGTCTTTAGAACCTTGTTTCAGGCTTCTACTGTGAAGGGGGAGCTGTTTGACAAAGAGCTGTTTGACAAAGGGGTCTGGCAGAAGGCCATGAGCTAAATCATGCGCGCGGCCGTGAGAGCGAGCTGCGTTCCTTTTCATTTCTAAAGACAAAGGAATTGTCCGGTTGAAACATTATTGAAGATTTATGATAAAAACATCCTAACGATTAATTCTATACATCGTTTGACATGTTTCTACGAACTGTAATATAACTTTTTGGACTTTTCATCTGGACTTGCCCGCGCCATTAATGAAACCTATGAGTAGAGTAGAATATAATAACTTTATTGTGCCAAAGTCCTATATACACATGTACTGTAGTTATTACCACGCATGAGATTCCCACCTTGTAGCATGTACATTGAATATATTCACTGATCATGTACTCTTCCTTGGCAAATAAAGGTGTGGTTCAGGTATGAATCTGAGACATTCTTAATTCAGTCATATCAAACTCCATTATTGGAATGATGCGGTGTCTGAATGTATGTAATTACAATTATACCCTTCAACGGTTTTTAAAACTCCTGCTCCTGGGACATCAATGATTACACATTGTAACTATGCAATAGACTAGAAACATGATTGATTTGTAAAAAAAGACTATGCATATCTAACTCCATCTCCATTAATCTGAGGACACAGGATAGTATTTCAATGAGATACTTAATTTCAACCAGTGGAGAATGTGAAACGCTTTATTGAAAGAAGTTCATTATCCAGGTGTTATAAATACATAAATACATTATAATTATGATAATTGTAATATTATAAATACAAGTTCAATCTGTACTTCAATGCACATATGGTGTGCATTATAAAACGAGGAAGAAAGACGAGGTGGGGAGAGAGGTGTAGAAGACAGAAAGCGAAAGAGGTAAGAACAGAGGCAGACAGCATATTATTCATGAATTACAGTGCAACCCTAATATTCTCAGTTCATCACAATTGCGGTGTCTCCTAACCAGCCTTGGGCCCCCAGTTGGCCCGAAGGTTATCTTAAGAGCGGGTGAGGTGGCGATGACGGGACTGGCTTCCTCTCTCACATCAAAACATACCAGCAGACGAGTGACAGATGGATAGAGAGAGTGCATGATTAAGCCTTGTTTTTTTTATTCTAACACGGTCAGTCATCTTAAATCAGGAGGTGAAATGCAAAACTGACCTTAGATCATTAACTCTGGGACTACTACATCTATGTCTGTATTTCAATGTAAAGCATCTCTTTAATAATACTTCCTGTTGACCCAACCAAGTGACATCTCACCTATGATCATGCTGTGCCCTCTGTCAGCCAGTTCAGATGCAGGAGGGGTTCACCAAAACAGCTGATATAACCTAGAGGATTTAGGGAGAAGGGGGAAAGGGACAAAGTGAAGAAGAGAGACTTATTGTGTGTGTGTGTGTGGTCTCATCTGGTGTCCACACTAAGTGGCTACAGAGTACTTTACGCTGAAAAACAGACACATGAGGACAAACAATAGAAGATAATGTTAATAGAATATACTGTATGTGACGCAGACACCTATTGGAGTGTACCTGAAACATTTAAATATAGAGGGTTATGCGTCTTACCACTTGGTTATTGAAAGGCTAACCCCCAGGGAAATCATGACTTGGCAGCAACAGATAGTCCAGTGAAAATGGCTGTGTTTTTGTGGTGTAAATCTTAAAATTAGCAGCTGACATCTTAAGGTTTTTTAAATGAATGCATGTGAGACAGGTTCCATGTACAATAAGACAGGCAGAGATGGAGAAAAAGAACACACTGCAAAATAGTAAAGCGTCCAAGTTATTTTATTAAGCCCGAAGTCCAGCCTTAGTGATGTCACTGCCTACATCCTTACCTTCTACTCATGAGACCAAGCCCATGCATACACAGCTATACAAACAAGAGTTTCAGTGTTATCTAAAGGCTCAGCAGTAAATGTCCACTCCCTAAGTTGATTTATAGTGGAATGTCTGACTAGTCTCATCTCTTTCACTGCCCTGCAGAGTTCTGTCTCACAATCACACATCTCTCAGACCATTTCTTTATAAGAGGCAGAGACTAGAAAAGACTGTGGAACAATATTAACTTCTTGTCAATATGGGGGCGCTGTTTTCACTTTGTAAAAATTCATTCCCAAATTAAACTGCCTCGTACTCAATTCTTGCTCGTACATTATGCATATTATTATTACTATTGGATAGACAACACTCTCTAGTTTCTAAAACCGTTTGAATTATATCGGTGAGTAAAACAGAACTCAAGTTGCAGCTAACTTCCTGTCAGGAAGTGAGAAATCTGAAATCGGGCACTCTGTTCCAGGGTCAGTTTTATAATTTGCATGTAATCTATGAGTCGACATGCACTGCATACGATTTCCCCTAGATGTCAGTAAGCAGTGAGAATTGGAATGGGGTTGCTAGGCAGATCTGAGGCCATATAAAGGCTCTTGGAACGTGGAGTGCACTCTTTTCAACGTTCGTCATGGCGCAAGACAGACCTCAGGATGGCATTCTGAAAAGCTCTCGTTATAGGCCTTAGATATATCCGGCTCTGATTTTATTTGATATAGGTGTTAAAGACATCATAATGTAGTTATTTTAAACTGAGTTATATCAGTTTATATCAGTATATTGCGATTTTCGGATATTACTTTGTGCTGCGTTATGAAGAGTTGGACACGTCTGGCCACATAGCTAATGTTTGCTGCTAATTCCTAAATTGAAGACGACAATCTACAACCGAGCAACGATGATTCTGGACAAAGGACCACTTGCACAAGATTCTGATGGAAGCTCATCAAAAAGTAAGAACTATTTATGATGTTAACTTCTTATGGCTGCAAGGGGCAGCACTGAGTAACCTGGAAAGAGGTGGCCATTTCAAACGGCCTCCTACTCAATTCTTGCTCGTACAATATGCATATTATCATTTCTATTGGATAGAAAACACTCTCTAGTTTCTTAAACCGTTTGAATTATTTCTCTAAGTGAAACAGAACTCTTTTTACAGCCCATTTCCTATCCGGAAGTGAGATTTCCAAAAGCGAGGTCTCTCTTCAAGAGCTTGTCTATAAAAGGGCATGTCACTTGGGACCATAGAAACACGTCATACGCCTTCCCCTGGGTGTCATGCGGAAGTGAGAGCAGAAAGGACTTGAATATCTCGTTCTGGGATTGAATACAGCCTCTTGGAGTGAGAGGTCCGCCATAATTTTTTTTCTCGAAGGCGCGAAGTTGGACCTTGAATTGCCTCCTGGAAAACCGTCGTTATAGATGAATATAATCTCCGGCTTCGATTTTACTTGATACATGTCACAATATCATCCTAAAGTATGTTTTTTCAATATAGTTTAATTATATTATTGAAATTTATTCGGGACTTTAGACGTGATGCATTGGAAGAATTTTTTCAAGAAGGAGAGGTTAGCGCCGCACGGCCAGTGTGCTTGCTAATTCAAGAGGGAAATAGTTCGTTCTGGATCCAAACAAAGACCGTTCTGGACAATGGACCCCTTTACAACATTCTGATGGAAGATCAACAAAGATAAGGACCCAATTTGGGATGCTATTTCATATATCTGTCGAGCTGTGCTATCGCTACCGATTACTTGGAATCAATGCTGTTGTGTGTTAGCCATTGCAGTAAGCTAATATAACGATATATTGTGTTTTCGCTGTAAAACACTTAAAAAATCGGAAATATTGTCTGTATTCACAAGATCTTTGTCTTTCATTTTGCTATACACCATATATTTTTCTGAAATGTTTTATGATGAGTAATTAGGTAGTTGACGTTGGTGTCTGTATTTACTCTGGCTACTCCCATGCTATTTCTGACTGTAGCTATGATGGTAGCATCAATGTAAAACTGATTTATAGCTCAAATATGCACATTTTTCGAACAAAATATAGATTTACTGTGTAACATGTTATAGGACTGTCATCTGAGGAAGTTGTTTCTAGGTTTGTTTGGTTGGATCTTGGTTAGTTAGGTTGGCTTTGTGCATGCTACCTGTGCTGTGAAAAATGTCTGTCCTCTTTTGTATTTGGTGGTGAACTAACATAAATATACGTGGTGTTTTTGCTGTAAAACATTTTAAAAATCGGACACGTTGGCTGGATTAACAAGATGTTTATCTTTCAAATGCTGTATTGGACTTGTTAATGTGTGAAAGTTAAATATTTAAAAAAAATAGATTTTGAATTTCGCGCCCTGCAATAGAGCTGGATGTTGTCATAAGTGTACCGATGTCGGGACAGCCCGCCTAACAGGTTAATTCGTTGTTCTGTTGAAAAATGTTACACTACTATTCCGCCATTAATTTCGGTGCGATCTCGCTTTAACGCACGCTGTATGTCGTAGTAGCGTTAATTTTAAAAATCTAACACAGCGGTTGCATTAAGAACTAATGTATCTTTCATTTGCTGTCCAACCTGTATTTTTTAGTCAAGTTTATGATTAGTTATTGATTAGATTAGGTGCCTCTCCCAAGATTTCTCCCGACATTTTGTTGGCAGCTTGGCTACTATTCTCATTGTATAACCACGATTTGTGCGGCTAAATATACACATTTTCGAACAAACAATATATGTATTGTGTAATATGATGTTATAGGACTGTCATCTGATGAAGTTTTGAGAAGGTTAGTGAAAAATTTAATATCTTTTGCTGGTTTATTCGCTATCGCTAACGTGCATGAATCAATGCTGCTGTGTGGTTGGCTATTGTAGTAAGCTAATATAATGCTACATTGTGTTTTCGCTGTAAAACACTTAAAGAATCTGAAATATTGGCTGGATTCACAAGATCTTTGTCTTTCATTTGCTGTACGCTGTGTATTTTTCATAAATGTTTTATGATGAGTATTTAGGTAATTCACGTTGCTCTCTGTAGTTATTCTAGTTGCTTTGGTGAGAGTTGTGATGGTGGCTGCAACGTAAAACTATGATTTATACCTGAAATATGCACATTTTTCGAACAAAACATATGCTATACAATAAATATGTTATCAGACTGTCATCTGATGAAGTTGTTTCTTGGTTAGTGACTATTTATATCTTTATTTGGTCGAATTTGTGATAGCTACCTATGCAGGAAAAAAATGGTGGGAAAAAAAAGTTGTGTCTTTTGCTATGGTGGTTAGCTAATAGAAATACATATTGTGTCTTCCCTGTAAAACATTTTAAAAATCAGAAATGATGGCTGGATTCACAAGATGTGTATCTTTCATTTGGTGTCTTGGACTTGTGATTTCATGAACATTTTATTATATGATATCCCTGTGGCTTTAGGCTAGGCTATGCTAGTCAGCTTTTTTGATGGGGGGGATCTCGGATCCGGGTTTGTGACTCGTTAGAGGTTAAACATTATAATGAATATATATATATATTGTTAATCTGTAGTCTAGGACCCTATACATGTAAGGAGGGAGGGATCTTATAACCCCTCCCCTTCTATTAATACAACATAAGCATAATAATTTATTATAATACATCAAACATTTGATACAGCCCCTATCATGACCCCAAGGTGAACCCGACACATATCATTACAGCAGTATGTACTGATATGTTAGCTAGCTACCTAACGTTAGTAGTTATACATCAAACTTGCCAGTATACTAACTATAGGCTAACTACCCAATGTTTATTGACTTGATTATTCTCGTCCTTCTTAGCTAAATTGCATAGTCGTTGTGCTTTCTCAATGGACATTTGAGTGCTTTCGTAAATTCGCTCTGGCTATCTATAGGCTAGACAGTAGAACAAGTCAAAATTCACCCAAGACTGAAAAATGGCTTAAGAACGTTGTATAAACTGGAACAATAGCATGAGCCGATGGCAAATTAATGGAATCGAACGTTCGCAGAGCCTGTTTTGACCAGAGTGATGCTTAGAATTCCATAAAGAGTGTATCCCTTCTTATTTTACCACTACAATCTGTTCGTCGGACAAAACTGGAAGAAAAAAAATTGTTTAGAAAGTAAACATCCGCACCTCGATGGTGTCAACTGTGCTTATATCTGTGTAATGAAAAAGTTGTGAGAAAAAAAAAGTTTCTGACTATCTGGTCTAGCAATCAAACGAGCTCGCTGCCCAGACTTACATAATTACAAAGAGGAGATTCTCCTGATTAAAATGGTGCCCGTGTAACAGTTTTGCTTCCGTCCCTCTCCTCGCCCCTACCTGGGCTCAAACCATGGACCCTCTGCACACATAGACAACAGCCACCCTCGAAGCACCGTTACCCATCGCTCCACAAAAGCCGCGGCACTTGCAGAGCAAGGAGTACAACTACCTCAAGATCTCAGGGCGAGTGACGTCATTGATTGAAACGCTATTAGCGCGCACCCCGCTAACTAGCTAGCCATTTCAAACCGGTTACACCTGACTTGAAAAAGCAGCTGTGAAATATGGTCATATTATGAAACTGGGCTCCACGGCAGATGCAATTAACTAGTTTTTAATCAGAAAAGAACGTTGTTAAAAATGTTATGTGTCCAGCCTACTATCTACAAGGATGTCAGAGCACTCTCGTCTGAGTGTACCAGAGTGCAGAATAATTACTTTACGAGCTCTCAACACTCGTTGAATATGATAAACGTCAGAAAACATTTTTTTTTCCAGCAGCACATTCAGTCACCAACGCTCTGGTTAACACAAAAACTGCCTTACCAGCTCTGCTAGGGCAAGTAAAATGGTCAGAGTGGTCTCATTTGTGTCTGGAAGTAGCTAGCCAACGTTACAACGGCAGTAAAGCACCCAAGCTAAGCCCAAAACGCTCAAATCAACCCTACTCCTCAGCCCGAATGTCCAATGTGCGCTCTGAGTGCAAAACAGTCTGAATTTACAAACTGACAATTTCTCTGAATGGAAACAACATAATATTAATCAAATTAATTAACCACATTTCTTAAAATCAATCCCATATACTATGTTATTACAAAAAAGGTTTAAATTCTCTGGCGATGCCAATACGGAATACTATCAAATGCTTCTCATAAATGCCCCTCTGGTGGTCAAACTAACAATAACAGAAGAAATGGCTGAGAATTAAATGACGTGCCACAGAATGCTGCAGCAGCACGCAGGGTGTGCCGCAGTATGACAACCTTTAAAAGTTGCAGCGTACTGCAGCACAGCTTGCCTGGTGCCGCAGACTTCTATGGCACGTCAAGTTATTTAACTACCATTAATGCTAGTTAGACCACCAGAGGGCATCTTTGAGAGGCATTTGATAGCCTTCAATAGTGGCTGTACTAGAGAATTTAAAACCTTTTTTTGTATGACCATAATATATGGGACTGATGAAGAAATGTTGCTTAATTTGCTTAATAGTATGGTGTTTCTATTCCAAGAAAAACCCTCTGGATTTCAGTAAGGATCGAATGGAAAATATGGAGCTGTACAACGTGACGGCCGGGAGTAGGCTACAGTACTTGGCTATTTATTGAAACATATGACATGACTCTCCGGCAATAATTACATATAAAGGATTGGAGGATTCTAAATTAAAACCAAAAGCCACCGGGTCTCCCGGTGACGGCCGGCATTGGTATCGAACCTGCATCTGTAGCAATGCATTTTACAGATGCAGGTTCGATACCCATGCCGGGAGACCCATGAGGCGGATTTTGGATATGATTTAGAATTCTCCGATCCTCTATATATAATTAGAATCACATATTTTTTATATACTGTAGGCCTACCGTAGGTGACATGAGTCTGACTAGTGTTGAGTAATGTGCTATTAAAAGTGGTGTAGGTCTTATTTAGAGATCATATTGAAGTTAGAAGCAATAGGATTTGAAGCACAAAGTATCAAAATACAGAGAGGTGTTGGTAAAGGTATATTGTCCTGCTAATAACCCATAATGGGCTATTATAATACTGTACATTGTGTCCAGGTCAGGATAACCAAAACATTTCTTTATTAACTTCTTATGGCTGCAGCCCGGCGTCGGTACACTTATGACAACAGCCACTTCAAGTGCAGGGCGCGAAATTCAAAATATATATTTTTTTAAATATTTAACTTTCACACATTAACAAGTCCAATACAGCAAATGAAAGGTACACATCTTGTGAATCCAGCCAACATGTCCGATTTTTAAAATGTTTTACAGCGAAAACAGCACGTATATTTATGTTAGCTCACCACCAAATACAAAAAAGGACAGACATTTTTCACAGCACAGGTAGCATGCACAAAGCCAACCTAACTAACCAAGAACCAACCAAACTAACCAACAAACAACTTCATCAGATGACAGTCTTATAACATGTTATTCAATAAATCTATGTTTTGTTCGAAAAATGTGCATATTTCAGGTATAAATCATAGTTTACATTGCAGCTACAATCAGAAATTGCACCGAAAGCAGCCATAATAATTACAGACACCAACGTCAAATACCTAATTACTCATCATAAAACATTTCTGAAAAATACATAGTGTACAGCAAATGAAAGACAGGCATCTTGTGATTCCAGCCAATATTTCCGATTTATTAAGTGTTTTACAGCGAAAACACAATATAGCATTATATTAGCTTACTACAATAGCCAACCACACAGCAGCATTGATTCATGCACGTTAGCGATAGCGAATAAACCAGCAAAAGATATTAAATTTTTCACTAACCTTCTCAAAACTTCATCAGATGACAGTCCTATAACATCATATTACACAATACATATATTGTTTGTTAGAAAATGTGCATATTTAGCTGCACAAATCGTGGTTATACAATGAGAATAGTAGCCAAGCTGCCAACAAAATGTCGGGAGAAATCTTGGGAGAGGCACCTAATCTAATCAATAACTAATCATAAACTTGACTAAAAAATACAGGTTGGACAGCAAATGAAAGATACATTAGTTCTTAATGCAACCGCTGTGTTAGATTTTTAAAATTAACGTTACTACGACATACAGCGTGCGTTAAAGCGAGACCGCACCGAAATTAATGGCGGAATAGTAGTGTAACATTTTTCAACAGAACAACGAATTAACATCATAAATAGTTCTTACTTTTTGATGAGCTTCCATCAGAATCTTGTGCAAGTGGTCCTTTGTCCAGAAGAATCGTTGCTCGGTTGTAGATTGTCGTCTTCAACTTTGGAATTAGCAGCAAACGTTAGCCATGTGACGAAGACGTGTCCAACTCACTATAACGCAGCACAAATGAAATACCGAAAATCGCAATATACTGATATAAACTGATATAACTCGGTTTAAATGAACTACATTATGATGTTTTTAACACCTATATCGAATAAAATCAGAGCCGGATAAATCTAACTCCTATAACGAGAGCTTTTCAGAATGCATTCCTGAGGTCTGTCTTGCGTCATGACGAAGGTTGAAAAGAGTGCACCCCCGGTTCCAAGAGCCTTTATACGGCCTCAGATCTACCTAGCAACCCCATTCCAATTCTCACTGCTTACTGACATATTGGGGAAGGCGTATGCAGTGGATGTCGACTCATAGATTACATGCAAATTAATAAACTGACCCTGGAACAGAGTGCCCGATTTCAGATTTCTCACTTCCTGACAGGAAGTTTGCTGCAACTTGAGTTCTGTTTTACTCACAGATATAATTCAAACGGTTTTAGAAACTAGAGAGTGTTTTCTATCCAATAGTAATAATAATATGCATATTGTACGAGCAAGAATTGAGTACGAGGCAGTTTAATTTGGGAACGAATTTTTACAAAGTGGAAACAGCGCCCCCCTATTGAGAAAAGGATGGTCATTATGGCCAAACAATTCTACTTTTCAAAAAGTACAATTTTTGTCCCCATGTGCAGTTGCAAACCGTAGTCTGGCTTTTTAAATGGTGATTTTAGAGCAGTTGCTTCTTCCTTGCTGAGTGGCCTTTCAGGTTATGTCAATATAGGACTCGTTTTACTATGGACAGATACTTTTGTACCTGTTTCCTCCAGCATCTTCACAAGGTCCTTTGCTGTTGTTCTCGGATTGATTTGCACTTTCGCACCAAAGTACGTTCATCTCTAGGAGACAGAACACGTCTCCTTCCTGAGCGGTATGACGGCTGCGTGGTCCCATGGAGTTTATTCTTGCGTACTATTGTTTGTACAGATGAACGTGGTACCTTCATGCATTTGGAAAATTCCCAAGGATTAACCAGACTTGTGGAGGTCTTGGCTGATTTCCCCATGATGTCAAGCAAAGAGGCACTGAGTTTGAAGGTAGGCCTTGGAATACATCCATACCTCCAATTTACACAAATTATGTCAATTAGCCTATCAGAAGCTTCTAAAGCCATGACATCATTTTCTGCAATTTTCCAAGCTGTTTAAAGGCACAGTCAACTTAGTGTATGTAAACTTCTGACCCACTGGAATTGTGATATAATCTGTCTGTAAACAATTGTTGGAAAAATTACTTGTGTCATTGCACAAAGGTAGGATTCAAGGTAGGATTTAATTGCTATAATCCTACCTTGATCCTACCTTGATCATTGTCCATATGATGATATTTTTTGGTCTTTGAGTCTTTTCTTTACTTGTTTTTTCTTATGTTTTTATTTTTATTATTATTTAAGTTGCATTACAGGTGCTGGACAACAACCTATGCATATACTGTAACTATGTTTGTGTACAGCCAGACATGAACTCACCTCAACGTTAGAGAATTTGTTAGGTCTGAATGTATTTGAACAACTCAAATCAATCTCAGTATCTGAGAATTACAAGTGTGGAAGTCTGTGTTAGAGCTACTGCAATGTCAATAATATGATGGTGTTGCCAGCCACATACAACAGAGTTTGCTGAAACACTGAATAGGTGAATGTTGTGTTGTTTCTAATGAACAAGTTTGGCATACCTGAAGAATCATCTTGACACAATCACACAGGACGAGACTGAGCATCTAAGTGTTCGATAGGTAGTTCCAGAAAAAATATGCCTTTTTGAACATTCGTATATGTGAAGATTTAATATTTAAAATCAGCTTTGCTGGATCTTATCTTGTTGATTATTTTCTGGTGTTTTATGTAACATTTAGCCTGTCAAGCATTATATGTAAACAATATTACATATACAGTAGTATAAAACATATATTTTTTGATATTCATTTGTTTGTGAAGCTTGCATTCAATTGCCACACCCTTTTCACATTAACTTCCGTTCTTGTAAAAGGAGAATAAAAATAACCATCAAAATTGAAATAGCAAATTATTTTAAAATAATATAGTAACTTTTACTCTGAGTCCTTTTACATATGCTACTTTTTACTTTTACTTTATTTGTTTTTTTACACCAGTACTAACTTCTACTTGATTACAATTTCATTAAAGTAACAGTACTTCTACTTGAGTAGGATTTTACAGTACTCTTTCAACCCCTGGTTAAAAGGTTTGTGCCTGCAAACCCTCAGGAGTCCACTTTATCTTGTCCTTCATCGCCATCTTGTGGCCATAGGTGAGATCAGTGTTAACATGAATTCACTATGCACTCATTAATTCACAATCATTCTGTTATTGTGTGTGTATAATGTGCATCCACACAGTAATTAATGGGTACCCCTCTTTATTTGTTTAGTTCTTTAATGGAATCTACATTTCTTAACAGCAGTCATCTTAGATCAATCAGTTAGCTAATTCTAGGCCTACTTTAAATTAAATTTGGGTCACTTAAATTCAATTCCAATGTTCAGTCAACTCAATTCTCACTACTTAGTTATAATTTTGCAAAACTACAGTATACAGCAATTGTAGATCTTTTAAAATTTAGAAAGGTCTAAAGGACTAAATTACAACAGTACTCTTATTCCAATACCAAACGAATTCCCCTTAAACAAATGTCATATACTTCAATGCTAATTTTCTAATTGTCTTTATAAAATTAAAATTAAAACCAAAACATCAGCCAGGAAGCATAGGAACTGAGAAGTGGTCTGTGGTCACCACCTGCAGAATCACTCCTTTATTGAGGGTGTCTTGCTAATTGCCTTTAATTTCCACCTTTTGTCTATTCCATTTGCACAACAGCATGTGAAATTTATTGTCAATCAGTGTTGCTTGCTAAGTGGACAGTTTGATTTCACAGAAGTGTGATTGACTTGGAGTTACATTGTGTTGTTTAAGTGTTCCCTTTATTTTTTTGAGCAGTGTATATATACTGTATATATACAGTACCAGTCAAAAGTTTGGACACCTACTCATTCAAGGGTTTTTCTTTATTTTTAACTATTTCTATATTGTAGAATAATGAAGTGAAGATATCAAAACTATGAAATAACAGATATGGAATAATGTATTAACCAAAAAAGTATTTATTTGTAAAATATATTTAAATTCAATTCTTAAGTAGCCACCCTTTGCCTTGAAGACAGCTTTAAATACTCTTGGCATTCTCTCAACCAGCTACACCTGGAATTGTTTTCCAACAGTCTTGAAGTAGTTCCCCCTTCCCCTCCTCTTCTTTCTACTTGTTAAGCATAGCACTTGGGTGGTGCTTAGAGAAAGCTCCTACCAAGATTTTTTAGATCAGGAAGAGGAGTCACGCAGGTTCCTCAACAAGAGAGGGAGAGAACGCGGAAGAGGCCAACACAGAGGGGGAGGAAGAAATCAAGACTATCCAACCACACAGAGCAGGACCGGAACAAGGCTGTGATCAACATTTCTGGAGAAGCCCTTTCTGATGATTGTGTAAGGGTCTTGTCTAAAGGACTGTCCTTTGCCCCCACATACTCAACTAATGAATTCAATACAAATATTGACCTATATAGTTTCTACAGGGATCTACATCTGAAGGCCTGGTACAAGCAAAACATCTCTCCAACTACAGACGCCAGTGTCTCAGGTCAGGCAGTTTCTGTTCCCTCAAAAACACCTTTTAAGCCCAAGTCCACCTTTTGTACCATCGTCCAGAATGCCACACTAAATACATTTGCCAAGAAGGTGCATTTTGATGTGGAGAATCTGTTTAAGGGTAAAATTGACTCCAACCAAACACGATCTAATCTTTATAAGACAGAGAGGGATCCAGTTCAATCATTGTCCAAAAATGAACGGATTGTGGTTAAAAAAGCAGACAAAGGTGGCGCTACAGTAGTGTGGAGTATAGACAAATATGTGACAGAAGCCTACCGTCAATTAGGCAATGATGAATTCTACCAATCTCTTACCTTCAACCCTACAGAGGACCTAAAAACTGAATTGAAAGGGATCCTCACAGAAGCTAAGGAGAAGGGCTACATTTCAGACAATGAGTTCAAATTTATTTTCAATGGCAGTCCGTGTATGGCTTCTTCTTAGCTTCTTCCAAAAGTCCACAAGAATCTTGAAAATCCCCCAGCCAGACCAGTCAATAGTGGTAATGACAGTCTGATAGAATCCATCTCTAAGTACATTGATTACTTTATTAAAAGGTAATTTACCACCTTCTCAAGTGCAGTCTCAGTGCTATGATGGCGTCTAAAACAAGACTGAAGCATTTCGTATACATTGTTTGTCTTCAGGAAGGCAGTGAGTTGCTGCGCAACAGCTTTTTCTAACATTTTTGAGAGGAATGGAAGATTCGATATAGACCGATAGTTTTTTATATTTTCTGGGTCAAGGTTTCGCTTTTTTTGTCCTGATATCCATAAGCTTTTTCCATAAAGTTTTTTTGAAATCTGACACAGCGGTTGCATTAAGGAGAAGTGGATCTAAAGTTTCATGTATAATAGCTGTATTTTCATCAACATTTATTATGAGTATTTCTGTGAATTCATGTGGCTCTCTGCAATATCACTGCATGTTTTGGAACTACTGAATCTAACACGCCAATGTAAAATAAGATTTTTGGATATAAATATGAACTTTACGGAACAAAACATCCATGTATTGTGTAACATGAAGTCGTATGAGTGTCATCTGATGAAGATCATCAAAGGTTAGTGATTAATTTTATCTATATTTGTGCTTTTTGTGACTCCTCTCTTTGGCGGGAAAAATGGCTGGGTTTATCTGTGACTTGGTGGTGACCTAACATAATAGTTTGTGGAGCTTTCTCTGTAAAGTATTTTTGAAATCAGACACTGTGGCTGGATTAACGAGAATGTTATCTTTAAAATGATGCCTAATACTTGTATGTTTCAGAAATTTGATTTATGAGATTTCTGTTGATTTGTATTTGGCGCCCTGCAATTTCATTGGCTGGTAGCGAGGGGTTCCGCTAGCGCTAGCGGTTAATCCAGCCGCTCTGTCAGATTTCGAAAAGGCTTTACGGCGAAAGCACACCATGCGATTATCTGAGGACAGCGCCCTGCATACAAAACCATGAAAAACATATTTCAACCAGGCAGGTGTGGCACGAAATTCAGAAATAGCGATATAATAAATGCCTTACCTTTGATGATCTTCTTCTGTTGGCACTCCAAAAGGTCCCAGTTACATCACAAATGGTCCTTTTGTTCAATAATGTCCTTCTTTATATCCATAAAAACTCAGTTTAGCTGGCGCGCTTCAGTCAGTAATCCACCCAGTTTCCCTCCATCAAAATGCATACAAAATGAATCCCAAATGTTACTAATAAACTTTTTCAAACAAGTCAAACAACATTTAAAATCAAACCTTAGGTACCCTAATACGTAAATAAATGATCAAATTTAAGACGGAGATTCGTTATTGTCTTTACCGGAGAAAAATACCAAAGAACGCGCTCTCATTCGCGCACTTGGAAACACTACAGCCAAAATGGGAGCCACCTAGAAAAACTACTATTTCCTGCTCATTTTTCCAAAAAACAGCCTGAAACTCTTTCTAAAGGCTGTTGACATCTAGTGGATGCCCTAGGAACTGCAATCGGGCGCGATTTCACCCTATTATAAAAGTGCCAGCCATTGAAATCAGTGGTAGGATGATTTTTTTGGGGGGGGGGGGTTGATTTGTCCTCCGGGTTTCGCCTCACATTTCTGTTATACTCACAGACATTATTTTAACAGTTTTAAAAACTTTAGAGTGTTTTCTATCCAAATCTACAAATGATATGCATATCCTAGCTTTTCATCCGGACGTGAAAATATTGCCCCATTCCCGAGAGAAGTTAACTTCTCTGGGATATGTGGGACGGTAGCGTCCCACTTGGCCAAAACCCAGAAAAAATGTAGCGCGCCAAATTCAAATATATTACTATAAAAATCAATCTTTCATGAAATCACACATGAAAGACACCAAATTAAAGCTACACATGTTGTGAATCCAGCCATCCAGTCTGATTTCAAAAAGGATTTACGGGGAAAGCATAAGATGCTATTATCTGATGATAGCACAACAGTAAACAAAGAGAGTGTAGCATATTTCAACCCTGCAGGCGCAACACAAAAAGCAGAAATAAAATATAAATAATGCCTTACCTTTTGACGAGCTTCTTTGGTTGGCACTCCAATATGTCCCATAAACATCACAAATGGTCCTTTTGTTCGATTAATTCCGTCCATATATATCCAAAATGTCCATTTATTTGGCGCGTTTGATCCAGAAAAAAACAGCTTCCAATTTGCGCAACGTCACTACAAATATCTCAAAAGTTAACGGTAAACTTTGCCAAAACATTTCAAACTACTTTTGTAATACAACTTTAGGTATTTTTAAACGTTAATAATCGATCAAATTTAAGACGGGTCTATCTGTTTTCAATACCTGAGGACAACAAACTAACGCTACTTTTCTAGTCTTGCGTAACTCTCAAACAGTAGACAAAACGTTACTCTGATTCAAGATGGCCGTACTTCTTCATTGCACAAAGGAATAACCTCAACCAATATCCAAAGACTGGTGAGATCCAGTGGAAGCGGTAGGAACTGCAAACAAGTCCATTAGAAATCTAGTATCCCAATAAACTCATTGAACAGACAGTGACCTCAAAAAAAAAAATCTGAATGGTTATACTGTTATACTCACAGGCATGATTCAAACAGTTTTATAAACTTCAGAGTGTTTTCTATCCAAATATACTAATACTATGCATATCTTATATTCTGGGGATGAGTAGAAGGAAGTTGAAATTGGGCATGCTATTTATCCAAAAGTGAAAATGCTGCCCCCTATCCCGAAGAAGTTAATGGCGTCAGACCGAGGCTCTGCATCTGCCTCATGCTCCTAGACCTTAGTGCTGCTTTTGATACCATCGATCACCACATTCTTTTGGAGAGATTGGAAACCCAAATTGGTCTACACGGACAAGTTCAGGCCTGGTTAAGATCTTATCTGTCGGAAAGATATCAGTTTGTCTCTGTGAATGGTTTGTCCTCTGACAAATCAACTGTAAATTTCGGTGTTCCTCAAGGTTCCGTTTTAGGACCACTATTAGGACCACTATTGTTTTCACTATATATATATACTGTATATACCTCTTGGGGATGTCATTCGAAAACATAATAATAAACTTTCACTGCTATGCGGATGACACACAGCTGTACATTTCAATGAAACATATTGAAGCCCCAAAATTGCCCTCGCTAGAAGCCTGTGTTTCAGACATAAGGAAGTGGATGGCTGCAAACTTTCTACTTTTAAACTCGGACAAAACAGAGATGCTTGTTCTAGGTCCCAAGAAACAAAGAGATCTTCTGTTGAATCTGACAATTAATCTTGATGGTTGTACAGTTGTCTCAAATAAAACTGTGAAGGACCTCGGCGTTACTCTGGACCCTGATCTCTCTTTTGACGAACATATCAAGACTGTTTCAAGGACAGCTTTTTTCCATCTACGTAACATTGTAAAAATCAGAAACTTTCTGTCCAGAAATTATGCAGAAAAATTAGTCCATGCTTTTGTTATTTCTTGGTTAGACTACTGCAATGCTCTACTTTCCGGCTAACTGGAAAAAGCACTAAATAAACTTCAGTTGTTGATAAATACGGCTGCTAGAATCCTGACTAGAACCCAAAAATTGGATCATATTAATCCAGTGCTAGCCTCCCTACACTGGCTTCCTGTTAAGGCAAGGGTTGATTTCAAGGTTTTACTGCTAACCTACAAAGCATTACATGAGCTTGCTCCTACCTATCTTTCCGATTTGGTCTTGCCGTACATACCTACACGTACGCTACGGTCACAAGACGCAGGCCTCCTAATTGTCCCTATAATTTCTAAGGAAACAGCTGGAGGCAGGGCTTTCTCCTATAGAGCTCCATTTTATGGAATGGTCTGCCTACCCATGTGAGGGACGCAGACTCGGTCTCAACCTTTAAGTCTTTACTGAAGACTCATCTCTTCAGTGGGTCATATCATTGAGTGTAGTCTGGCCCAGGAGTGTGAAGGTGAACGGAAAGGCACTGGAGCAACGAACCGCCCTTGCTGTCCCGGTTCCCCTCTCTCCACTGGGATTCTCTGCCTCTAACACTATTACAGTAGCTGATTCACTGGCTTACTGGTGCTCTTTCATGCCGTCCCTAGCAGGGGTGCGTCACTTGAGTGGGTTGAGTCACTGACGTGATCTTTCTGTCTGGGTTGGCGCCCCCCCTTGGGTTGTGCCGCGGCGGAGATCTTTGTGGGCTATACTCTGCCTTGTCTCAGGATGGTAATTTGGTGGTTGAAGATATCCCTCTAGTGGCGTGGGGGATGTGCTTTGGCAAAGTAGGTGGGGTTATATCCTTCCTGTTTGGCCCTGTCCGGGGGTATCATCGGATGGGGTCACAGTGTCTCCTGACCCCTCCTGTCTCAGCCTCCAGTATTTATGCTGCAGTGGTTTATGTGTCGGGGGGCTAGGGTCAGTTTGTTATATCTGGAGTACTTCTCCTGTCTTATCCGGTGTACTGTGTGAATTTAGGTATGCTCTCTCTAATTCTCTCTTTCTCTCTCTCTCGGAGGACCTGAGCCCGCCTGAGGTAGTGTTGATAAGCTGTTGGCGACACTAATTACTGTTTATATTTTTCGTAGCTATATATTTACCGCCACAAACTGATGCTGGCATTAAGACGGCACTCAGCGAGCTGTATAAGGCCATAAGAAAACTAGAAAATGCTCATCCAGAGGCAGCACTCCTAGTGGCCAGGGACTTTAATGCAGGGAAACTTAAATCCGTTTTACCTAATTTCTACCAGCATGTTATCCTCTTCACATGTACCAGCAAACGGGTGTGATCATTCTACAGTGGCCCATGCAGCGTACGATCAAATTGGTTTGATTATTTATAACCTCCAGTTTTGATTGACTCAACAGTCATTATTTGAGCTAGCCACATAGTTTTTGTTTTACAGAAACATTTTTCATAAACACAGTCCTTACAAGGTTATGTCCTGAATGTGACCAGTTTATTTTTGGATTCAATGTTCAGACACTCACAGAAGTAGCAACAGCATACACAATCGTCCAAATCGGAAAATGTAGGCTACATTAGTCCTAGCACTAACTGAGGAAAGATTGACGTAACACAAGCGGTCATATTTAGATAACTCTCAGCCAACAGAAACCACAATATGACTGAGATAATAGCAATTACTATTTATAATTCATCACATCACGGTTGAGCTCAACATTTATCGAAATAATTGAGTAATTTTTTTAATTCTAGAAATCAACAGTAATTCGATGATTGGTAGTTTGTGCTTTCTTTTTTTCCCGCATGAACTAAAGATAATAAGAGAAGACAAGATGAGTTTGGTCTGTTTGCAGTATGCATGTTGTGTCGTCTACGATAATTGACTTCATTATTCACTTCCGGAAGTTTACTTAGAAGATAAGTGAACAATTCCTTCACCTCATTATAACATCTTTGGTATGACAGACGTTTACGTAATACTCAGAATGCATTGTATAATGTCAATAAACATGGCACCACACATAGCTGGCAAATAGCTTAGCATTAGCTTATTATGATCAGGACAACAAAATACCCCAACATTTTTTTTTACACACATCATAGGTGTCCATTACAATCTATGCAATACTCGGAATGCATTATTTGTCACCAGAACTTGAAAATATATGTGAATAAATATGTAAATTCATTATGCTCCATACATAATTACTGTATGCTACAGTAGAAACAACAACACGATATACAGAAAATAAGGCACTTACTTTGATAGGAACGCACACATGTCCAAAGTTATTATTTGTAAGGAAAACAACAATGCATTACCTACCTAAGTTTTGTCCGGCTCAGTAAAGCCTGAAATGGGCTTCTTCTATGTGAATTAATGAGGAGGGGGAACACTCCTCAATTCAAACTGTTGTTAAAAAATACAACTTGTTAAAAAATTATTTTGAAATTGACAATTTGAAACATAGCCTATAGATAATTAGCAGGAATGGTGTGTTAACTGTCCTATTGCATAACAATCATATTTTGGAATGGTGAGTGCATTCTGACATCACGTGCATAAAACAACTCACGCTGGGGCGACCATTGGAGATATTTGGAACTCACATGTGAAAAGGTTAAATGTGCAAAGTTCCTCTATCCAGTGTCTGTGTTCTTTTGCCCATCTTAATATTTTATTTTTATTGGCCAGTCTGAGATATGGCTTTTTCTTTGCAACTCTGCCTAGAAGGCCAGCATCCCGGAGTCGCCTCTTCACTGTTGACGTTGAGACTGGTGTTTTGCGGGAACTATTTAATGAAGCTGCCAGTTGAGGACTTGTGAGACGTCTGTTTCTCAAACTGGTCACTAATGGACTTGTCTCCTTGCTCAGTTGTGCACGGGGCCTCCCACTCCTCTTTTTATTCTGGTTAGGGCCAGTTTGTGCTGTTTGTGAAGGGAGTAGTACACAGTGTTGTACCAGATCTCAGTTTCTTGGCAATTTCTCGCATGGAGTAACCATCATTTCTCAGAACAAGAATAGACTAACGAGTTTTTCAGAAGAAAGTCTTTGTTTCTGGCCATTTTGAGCCTGCCATCGAATCCACAAATGCTGATGCTCCAGATACTCAACTAGTCTAAAGAAGGCCAGTTTTAATGCTTCTTTAATCAGAACAACAGTTCAACTGTGCTAACATAATTGCAAAAGGGTTTTCTATCAATTAGCCTTTTAAAATGATAAACTTGGATTAGCTAACACAACGTGCCATTGGAACACAGGAGTGATGGTTGCTGATAATGGGCCTCTGTACGCCTAATGTAGATATTCCATAAAAAATATGCCGTTTCCAGCTACAATAGTCATTTACAGCATTAACAATGTCTACACTGTATTTCTGATCAATTTGATGCTATTTTAACCTGTTTGGGCTGCAAGGGGCAGTATTGAGTAGCCAGATAAAATGTGTCCATTTCAAACGGCCTCGTACTCAATTCTTGCTCGTACAATATGCATATTATTATTACTATTGGATAGAAAACACTCTCTAGTTTCTAAAACAGTTTGAATTATTTCTCTGAGTGAAACAGAACTCATTCTGCAGCACATTTCCTGACCAGGAAGTGGAATGTCTGAAATCGATGCTCTGTTCTTCTTCCTGCCTATAAATGGGCACAAGACCTATTAGTATACATGCACGTCATACACCTTCCTCTGGGTGTCAAGAGGCTGTGAGAGAAGAAATGAGGTGATTATCTTGGTCTGAGATGGAACACATCATCTTGGAATGACGTGTCCACCATTTTCGGTACTCTGAAGAGCGCGAGCTGGGCAGTGGGGTTGCCTTTTGTTTAGCTGCCGTAATAGGTGACTACAATCTCCGGCTTTGATTTTATTTGATACATGTCACCATATCATCGTAAAGTATGTTTTTTCAATATAGTTTCATCAGATTATTGAAATTTTTTCGGGAGTTTTGCCGTGTTCCGTTCTCTCCCGTTTGTTGACATGGAGAGTGTCGTGCCACCCGGCTAGCGCGCTTGCTAAATGAAGAGGGAAAGTTGCCGTTCTGAATCCAAACAACGACTGTTCTGGACAAAGGACACCTTGTCCAACATTCTGATGAAAGATCAGCAAAAGTAAGACCCATTTTATGATGTTATTTCATATATCTGTCGTAGTCGCCGGCGCCCAAGTGTTTCTGGCTATTGTGCTAAGCTAATATAACGCTACATTTTTTTTTCGCTGTAAAACACTTAATAAATCGGAAATATTGGCTGGAATCACAAGATGCCTGTCTTTCATTTGCTGTACACTATGTATTTTTCAGAAATGTTTTATGATGAGTAATTAGGTATTTGACGTTTAGGTATTTGACGATTTATATATTTATTTGGTCGAATTTGTGATAGCTACTGATGGAGTAAAAAAAGTGGTGTCTTTTGCTAACGTGGTTAGCTAATAGATTTACATATTGTGTCTTCCCTGTAAAACATTTTAAAAATCGGACATGTTGGCTGGATTCACAAGATGTGTACCTTTCATATGCTGTATTGGACTTGTTAATGTGTGAAAGTTAAATATTTAAAAAAAATATCTTTTGAATTTCGCGCCCTGCACTTTGAGCTGGCTGTTGTCATAAGTGTACCGACGTCGGGCTGCAGCCATAAGAAGTTAATGGACAAAAAAATTAGCTGTTCTTTCAAAAATAAGGACATGGCTAGGTGACCCCAAACTTTTGAACGGTAGTGTACATACAAAAAAAAAATGCATGGAGGATTGGAAATGATGCAGGCAATTACATTGATGGAAGACACAATCTGCAATGTTATCCCCTAAAAAAACAGACGTGGTGGCGAAGCAAGAAATTCAGGTTGATGTCATCTTAGTGAGTTCTAATTCCAGGTGTGGTTACGTCCAAAGTGTGCTAACCAATGATGAGGTCAATTCCATTACCCAATTCCTAATAGTCCTGATTTGAAAATAGTTGAGTTAGAATGGTAGTTTCTGTGTCCTGAATCTCCTGAATGCCGTTTGATGTTCTTTATTCCTGACAAAATACAGTTCAGCTTTAAAAATACATGAAAGGTGTTTCTACTATTTTCACCGAAGCTCAGTATCTGTTAACTCACTAAAATTACAGGATTTTTTTTTTTTTAATAGGTCTTGCCATAAGGACTGCTAAATTATCCTATACGCTTAAATGCAAGTACCCAAGTTCATTGCGATTGATGGAAATATATAGCAAACACTAATACAGTATCTTATTACTGTAGAAATGTACTGTAAAACTTACCACAAAATGAACAACAATGGCTACCAATTTAGTTTCATGTTATCATACCAAGTCGAACGTTTAAGAATATAGGTGAAATCAGTTACCGATACAGACTTGGTGGCATAGCAGGAAGTGCAGAATGCCGTGAACCAAGAGGTTGTGAGTTCAAATTCCAGGTAAGGACCTGTTGACTAATATATTTACTGCATAAAAAAAACATTAACAATGTATGTCAAATATGTAAGTTGGAAACGCTTTACGTTAAAGCACTGCGTGGTATCGTAATCACTCATTTGTGTTTGAAGGGCATCACCTGTTAAATCTCGTGAAAGGTTATGTGATCACATGGAAAACTTAATGTGAAACACCATCATCATATGTGAAGTGTTCCGAAAACACATAATTTCACATGTGCAAAACATGTGGAAATGTCACAGGATTTTCCACATGAAATCATGTGGTTTTCCATAAGGGTATGAATGTTTGAAAGCGTGCAATGCATGCCTTTCCTCTGCTCTGTGTGTCATCCGTTCTGCTCTGTCGGGACAGCCCCCACCACAATATTAGATTTCCAGGGTTATTACTTCAACCAAACTCACTGGCCCGAGCACAGACTGTAAAGGTACGCACCGCTCCTCTCTCCCCATCTCTACCTTAGAAATCCCCAGATAGTGTTGATCCAAGGAGAAGTTTTAATATACCCTGTCTCCTCAGGGTCTTACAGAGATTAATTCAATGCAAACAATATTAACAATGAACATGTCAATAGTGAAAATATTATGGGCAGTAATAGGCCTTAGTGTCCTCAGAGGGCAGAGAATTCATTCAGAGTGAGAAGTGTTCATCCACCCACCACATCGATAGTCATTTAGCTTATAAATAATGAAGGGTTCGGTTGATGTAGCAGGTATATCACTCGAGTGATTTAGAAATTGGACGTCTATCTTTGTCCCGAGGACGTCTGGAAATGCCTTTAAGACCTGCTACTATTACGAAACAGAGCCCTATTACTATCAAGTAGGCTTGGGTTTTGCTCGACCACCACCATGAATCTGTATCATTTGACTCTGAATCATAAATCAAATCAAATTTTATTGGTCACATACACATGGTTAGCAGATGTTAATGCGAGTGTAGCGAAATGCTTGTGCTTCTAGTTCTGACCGTGCGGTAATATCTAACAAGTAATCTAACAATTTCACAACAACTCCCTGATACACACAAGTGTAAAGGAATGAATAAGTATGTACATATAAATATTTGGATGAGCGATGGTTGTGCTGAATAGGCAAGATGCAGAAGATGGTATAGAGTACAGTATATACACATGGGATGAGTAATGTAGGGTATGTAAACATATAGTGGCATTGTTTAAAGTGACTAGTGATACATTTATTACATCCAAGTTTTTATTATTAACCTGTTTGGGCGGCAGCCCGACGCCGGTACACTTATGACAACAGCCAGCTCAAGTGCAGGGCGCGAAATTCAAAATATATATTTTTTTAAATATTTAACTTTCACACATTAACAAGTCCAATACAACATATGAAAGGTACACATCTTGTGAATCCAGCCAACATGTCCGATTTTTAAAATGTTTTACAGGGAAGACACAATATGTAAATCTATTAGCTAACCACGTTAGCAAAAGACACCACTTTTTTTACTCCACCAGTTTTTTACTCCATCAGTAGCTATCACAAATTCGACCAAATAAAGATATAAATAGCCACTAACCAAGAAACAACTTCATCAGATGACAGTCTGATAACATATTTATTGTATAACATATGTTTTGTTAGAAAAATGTGCATATTTCAGGTATAAATCATAGTTTACATTGCAACTACAATCAGAAATTGCACCGAAAGCAGCCATAAAACTTAGACACCAACATCAAATACCTAATTACTCATCATAAAACATTTCTGAAAAATACATAGTGTACAGCAAATGAAAGACAGGCATCTTGTGATTCCAGCCAATATTTCCGATTTATTAAGTGTTTTACAGCGAAAACAAAATGTAGCGTTATATTAGCTTAGCACAATAGCCAGAAACACTTGGGCGCCGACGACCAGTTCACATCTACGACAGATATGAAATAGCATCATAAAATGTTTCTTACTTTTGCTGATCTTCCATCAGAATGTTGGACAAGGTGTCCTTTGTCCAGAACAGTCGTTGTTTGGATTTAGAACGGCAACTTTCCCTCTTCATTTAGCATGCGCACTTGCCAAGTGGCACGGATCTCTCCAACGTCAACAAAGTCAGAGAACGGAACACGGCAAAACTCCCGAAAAAATTTCAATAATCTGATTAAACTATATTGAAAAAACATACTTTACGATGATATGGTCACATGTATCAAATAAAATCAGAGCCGGTGATAGTAGTCGTCCATAACGGCAGCTAAACAGAAGGCAATCCCACTGTCCACCTCGCGCTGCCAAGAGTACCGGAAATGAGGGACACGTCATACAAAGAGCTTGTATTCCAATTCAGACCAAGATAAACACAACATTTCTTCTCTCACAGCCTCTTGACATCCAGGGGAAGGTCTATGAAGTGCACGTAGACTCTTACGTATCATGCCCATGTATAGGCAGGAAGTAGAACAGAGCATCGATTTCAGACTTTCCACTTCCTGGTCAGGAAGTTTGTGCCAAATGAGTTCTGTTTGACTCACAGATATAATTCAAACGGTTTTAGAAACTAGAGAGTGTTTTCTATCCAATAGTAATAATAATATGCATATTGTACGAGCAAGAATTGAGTACGAGGCCGTTTGAAATGGGCACCTTTTATCTGCCTACTCAATACTCCCCCTGCAGCCCAAACAGGTTAAGTATGTTGCTTGTCTTTACAACAGGAGTTTAGCCTACCTGGCTGGCATGAAAATGAACCATGGGAAATGCATCCTCCATTCGCTTTTTAAGTATTGTTTCCCTTCCCCTGTTTCGAGACAGGTGCATGATAACGGTCCATTCTAAATGAAAACAAAAATTTCACACATATATTGTTTAGTATATGTAAAGACAAGATTAAATCAAGAATAGTCTGATGGATGACAATATTAGCTTGTCACTTGTGAATTATATATGATCAATGCCCAGCGTAAGGCAAGAAACAATGCTTGTTATTATTACTATTTTTTCTCTAATCAGAGTCGCACACCTCATGTAGCCTAGCCCATAGGCCTATATGTTTTGATAAGATCTGTATCACAACTAAAGTGGCCAAAACTTTACTAAAAATAAGCACTTTAATCTGCTTTACAAGGGGTGTAGAGCCTAACTGGCATACATAAGCACTGCGTGAGTTTCAAGTTTGGGAAATAATATTTTCTCCATTAAAATGCACCGTTAAAATATAAGCATTACATGAATCATCGCATTTGTGGCCACTTCTGATAAATGTGTTTTCCGCTAATTGAACATTCACGCAAATAGCCTACTGCCGTGTGCGCAATGCATCGCATATATTGTGAAGAAATAGCCGAATAGTTTATCAACATTTTAAGCTAAACATTGCGATCTGTTGTATCAGCCTAATTGCGTAGGAAGGTTTTTTGATGATAGTGGTTGTATTAACCTGTTATGGCTGCAAGGGGCAGAATTGAGTAGCCTGATAAAATGTGTCCATTTCAAACGGCGTCGTACTCAATTCTTGCTCGTACAATATGGATATTATTATTACTATTGGATAGAAAACACTCTCTAGTTTCTAAAACCGTTTGAATTATTTCTCTGAGTGAAACAGAACTCATTCTGCAGCACTTTTCCTGACCCGGAAGTCAGGAAGTTGTTTACATGGAGAGATCCGTGCAACCCGGCTAGCGCGCTTGCTAAATGGAGAGAGAAAGTTGCCATTCTGAATCCAAACAACAACTCATCTGGACAAAGGACACCTTGTTCAACATTCTGATGAAAGATCAGCAAAAGTAAGACCCAATTTATGATGTTATTTCATATATCTGTCGTAGTCGCCGGCGCCCAAGTGTTTCTATTGTGCTAAGCTAAGCTAATATAATGCTACATTTTGTTTTCGCTGTAAAACACTTAATAAATCGGAAATATTGTCTGGCATCACAAGATGCCTGTCTTTCATTTACTGTACACTATGTATTTTTCAGAAATGTTTTATGATGAGTAATTAGGTATTTGACGTTGGTGTCTGTAAATATTATGGCTGCTTTCGGTGCAATTTCTGATTGTAGCTGAAATGTAAACTATGATTTATACCTGAAATATGCAAATTTTTCGAACAAAACATATGCTATACAATAAATATGTTATCAGACTGTCATCTGATGAGGTTGTTTCTTGGTTAGTGGCTATTTATATCTTTATTTGGCCGAATTTGTGATAGCTACTGATGGAGTCAAAAACTAATGGAGTAAGAATAGTGGTGTCTTTTGCGAACGTGGTTAGCTAATAGATTTACATATTGTGTCTTCCCTGTAAAACATTTTAAAAATCGGACATGTTGGCTTGATTCACAAGATGTGCACCTTTCATTTGGTGTCTTGGACTTGTTAATGTGTGAAAGTTAAATATTTAAAAAAAATATCTTTTGAATTTCGCGCCCTGCACTTGAGCTGGATGTTGTCATAAGTCTACCGGTGTCGGGCTGCAGCCCAAACAGGTTAATTTGGGATCTATCGAATCCCACAACTGTCCCAGACTGTGTTTGGAATATGTGTTTCTTGCACAGAATAGAATAGGTCAACATTTGTACTATGCGGGATAGTAGATTGACATAGTCTAGTGCTGTTGCTGTCCGTTATGCCTACTCATCTTGTTGGCTGACGAAAGTAAATGTGGACAGTTCTTCCAATATCTTCAATATGCACCTCGGAATTTGATAAGGACGGGCGCAGTTGCGTCCCCGAAGTGTCTGTCTTCACTTGTAGCCTATGAGAAAGACTCGATCACGTGATGGAGAGCCATCTGAGTGAGAGGTGCTTCGCAGCACTCAGGGAGAAGGGAATTATAGTTATTATATTTAGCCCAAGGGCACAATGACCACTGGCCGCAAAAGGCATGGATTTTTTTAGCGAGCATTACGGACGGGAAATTCGAGGCATTATCAAGGGTTTGTCAAACTGTGAATGAAAGACTGATGAAGTGTGTATAGCCTGTGTAAAAAAAAACAAAGCAGAGCTCATGCTTTTCAACCAAATTGTTCAAATCCTCATTAGAGTTGCATCATGCAGCCTTAAAACTTCTTATGGCTGCAATCCCGTTAACGGGATCGATATGACAACAGCCAGTGAAAGTGCAGGGCGCCAAATTCAAACAACAGATATCTCATAATTAAAATTCCTCAAACATACATGTATCTTATACCATTTTAAAGGTAATCTTGTTGTTAATCCCACAAGTGTCCGATTTCAAATAGGCTTTTCAGCGAAAGCACCACAAACGATTATGTTAGGTCACCGCAAAATCACAGACAAACACAGTCATCACAGCAAATCTTGTCTGCTAAATGAACTAGTGTAGCCCACAGCCATATGGCATAGCCAGATCAGGACAACTTAGAGTATGCTATTCTTTTCTTCTGAAATAGACTACCTTTTCTTCATGTCATGTTTTTTTTAGACATGTCTAAAATAAATAAGGGATTTATTGTGAAGGTGTAGGCTCTATTACATGAACTTATTGAGATGCTAAATGTGTTTATGTTCATTTACGGTCAATTACCGTGAGACCAAGAGTTTTTTGCATGACAATCACCTGCTGATGAAATTTCGTGACAGACACAGCCCTACTCATGTCCACATACCATATCAATCATCCATCATACCCTGGGAATGGTTTGGTTGGTCTATGAGTGCACACACACGCATACACATACAGACGCACACACATACATGCAAACACACACACACACACACACACACAGGAACAAACACAGGAATAAACGCATGGGAACACACACACAGGAACACATACACACAATTGCGTCCTGTTGCGTAGATGAACAAGTTTCTCTCTCCGTTTCTGTCTGAGCTGATTTGTATTCTGCGATCAGGGTCTACAGCAGGCTCAGTCACGTTTCCGCAAGTCACTTAACTTTTCAATTTATTCCCCGCCAGGCGGAAAAGAGGAGCCATCTACACCAGGTTTGTGTTTGCTCGAACACTAATATCCATAAACTATAGTGTCACGTCACAAATATTTTGGGCAGGTATAGATGCAGGCTGATTCGTCTGTCTCTCTTTCGCTCTGTCTGTGTGTGGTGTGTGTGTCTCTGTGTGTGAGAGAGAGAGATGTGCATTTGTTTCTGTGGTGTATATATTTCTTTCCTAATTGTGTTTTTACTGAATCCCATGTCTGCACATATAGAGTGCCAATGTGAAACCACATTTAAACAGCTTAATGTTAAATTGAGAGACTGTGTTGGATCTGTAAATAGCAGCGAGGGCAAGGGCATTCTTGAAAATCTATTATTTTCCCTCATTCAAATATGGTACCATGACAACACCATACAGCCTATTAGCAGTGTGAGAGCAGGTCAGATTTTGTGTAATGTGTTTTTGATGGCGGTACATACGCTGCTGGTGGATATGTGCGTGTGTCTGTGTGTGTGTGTGTGTGTGTGTGTGTGTGTGTGTGTGTGTGTGTGTGTGTGTGTGTGTGTGTGTGTGTGTGTGTGTGTGTGTGTGTGTGTGTGTGCTGCTGGTGGATATATAGCCTGTTAACTGCTCTATCTACCAACTAACACTGCTAACATATGACAACACGCAGAGACGGAGAAAGAGAGAGGGGTAGGATTAGAAGACAGAGAAACGGAAAGCAGGTGGCTGCTGTGAATTAAATCGAGGATAGAGGGAGTAAAAGAGAGGAGAGAGGTGGCTGCTGTGAGTCAAATCAAGATGAATGCTCTCTCCCTGTTACAGAAAACAAGCGTATCTCAGAATGTGACAACATCAGTGAATCTGTCGTCTGGTGGAGGGAAAAAAACTGAACGTTGGCTAAAAGCTGAAATCTACTGAGGACGCACATTATTAGTAGCTTCCAGGTATCAGCCGAGCTAATCCACTCATAATGCTGCCGTTTACCCGTTTAGAACTGTTGTAACAGGCCAATTAGGAACCAGAAATGTTGTTATATTTGAATCTAAGAACAAAAATAAAATCTCATAACCCAATAACAATTTTTATTCCCACTTTTTCAAATCTCAAACAAGGTTTCATTGGGAATGCAGACAAATCGTTTTTATCAAAAGCAATCACCTTTGCATGTGAAAACACAGAATCCTACTCATTACTCCACGTGCTTAACCTATGTCACTTTTGTTTTGAACCGACTTCGCTGTCGGCTAGAACAGGGCACCTGGCTCACACTGGTGCGGCAGCCCGGTTCCAAAATGAATGCAATCACTTTTCACCTGGTGCAAGGTCCGCCCACCCTCAGACAGGTTTTTTCCATGGACGAAACATTGGAGATAATATACTTTACGACAACAACTAGAAATAATAGAACAACATGAAACATCTAAGAAGCCAGGCCTGGTATTCATAGCAGATTTTGAAATGGCCTTTGATAAAGTAAGACTGGATTTTATATATAAATGGCTGAATATTTTTATGTTTTGGTAAGTCTTTCAATGGGTAAAAGTAATATATAGCAACCCCAGGTGTAAAATAGTAAATAGCGGCTACTTCTCAGATAATTGTGAACTTTCAATAGGATTTAAATAAAGGTGTCCGCTGTCACCATATTTATTCGTTATTGCCATCAAAATGATAGCTATTCAAATCAGATCAAATCAAATCCAAGGATTAAAAACAAAGGTGTACATGTATGTAGATGACTGAAGTTTTATATTAAGTCCACAAGCTAGATCCCTGCAATGTTTCATTGAAGATCTAGATAACTTGTCTGGCCTCTCTGAGCAAAAACCTCATTATGATAAATGTACCATGTTACGTATTGGATCTTTAAAAAAACAACTTTTACATTGCCCTGCAGTTTACCTATAAAATGGGCTGACGGTGAAGTAGACATACTTGGTATTCATATCACAAAATATATAAATGAGCTCTCCACAATTAATTTCAATAGAAAACGAATACAAATAGACATGATCCTGAAACTACGGAGAGGCAACTACCTTTCTATTTATGTAAAAATGACCATGATTAAGTCCTTAGTAATATCTCACTTCACTCACTTATGGCGCTGCCTACTCCTGATTCGTTTTTCAAATCATATTAGCAAAAAATTATTCGCTTTATCTGGGATGCTAAATCAGGCAAGATAAAGCACGCCTATCTATATAATAAATATGAACTGGGTGGGTTGAGATTTAAATATAAAATCACTAAACCTCTCTCTAAAGCTTCACTGACAAAACGTTTTACTTGAACCCAAAATGGTTCTCAAGTCGATGAGTAAGAAAAGCTCATTCATTGTTTAAAAATTGTATTTTTGCCTTTGTGCATATTGCCATGTCTCATTTTCAATTATTTGAAAAGTGCCATCCTTTTTGTCACCAAAGCCCTATATACTACCCACCACTGCGACCTGTACGCTCTCTTTGGCTGGCCCTCGCTACATATTCGTTGCCAAACCCACTGGCTCCAGGTCATCTATAAGTCTTTACTGGGAAAAGCCCTGCCTTATCTCAGCTCACTGGTCACCATAGCAACACCCACCCATAGCACGCGCTCCAGCAGGTATATTGCACAGGTCATCCCGAAAGCCAACACTTCCTTTGGCCGCCTTTCCTTCCAGTTCTCTGTTGCCAATGACTGGAACGAATTGCAAAAATCTCTGAAGCTGAAGTCTTATATCTCCCTCTCTAACTTTAAGCATCATCTGTCAGAGCAGCTTACCGATCACTGTACCTGTACACAGCCAATCTGTAAATAGCACACCCAACTACCTCATCCCCATATTGTTATTTATCCTCTTGCTCTTTTGCACCCCAGTATCTCTACTTTCACATCATCATCTACACATCTATTACTCCTGTGTTAATGCTAAATTATAATTATTTCTCCTCTAATGGCCTATTTATTGCCTTACCTCCCTACTCTTCTACATTTGCACACACTATACATATATTTTTCTATTGTGTTATTGACTGTACGTTTGTTTATGTGCAACTCTGTGTTGGTGTTTTTGTCGCAGTTGTAAATGAGAACTTCTTCTCAACTGGCCTACCTGGTTACATAAAGGGGGGAAAAAATATATAAAATGCAAGATTAGCACCAATTGATTACAGCATTACCCCAAAAATGGAGGAGGTTCATCTCCCAACAAACCCTAGAAATTGGAGACCTGGTCAGTCTCAAATGACTGCCTCGCCTGGTTCACCAACTACTGTCACTCTTTACTAATATACTAATACTCATACTAAAAGTATTTATCTTTAACTCGCAATTTGTGGACTCTATTAATTAGATAGATTCAATATGTATGTTAAAGATCACAGCATAGTTTTAAGTATTGCGCGTAGAAACTTGAAGTGGGTGGCCAGCAGAGATAGCTGAGATGGGTTGAGGGAAACTGAAGGTTGGGATGTGGAACTGGAGACAAATGGGTGTGGAGTTGCTGGGCAGGGGATAGAATGACAGTCAAAGATTCAAGTAAAAAATACAGTCAAAATAAACAAACAAATGAAGTTTGAATGGCAACGCTGTTACATCCAATGCCTGTTTGCCTGCTGGTTGAGAGAATGCCAAGAGTGTGCAAAGCTGTCAAGGCAAAGGGTGGCTACTTTGAAGAATCTAAAATCTAAAATATATTTTGATTTGTTGAACACTTTTTTGGTTACTACATGATTCCATGTGTTATTTCATAGTTTTGATGTCTTCACTATTATTCTATAATGTAGAAAATAGTAACAATAAAGTAAAACCCTGTAATAAGCAGGTGTGTCTAACGTTTTGGCTGGTATTGTATGTGTGGGGTAGAGAGATTAGGTCGTCATGTTAAACAATATTGCACAAAGAGTGAGTTCATGCAACTTTTTATATGACTTGTTTAGAACATGTTGACTTCAGAACTACTTTATTGGGTCTTGTGAAAATGAAATACAGAAATATCTCATTTACCTAAGTATTCAAATCCATGAGTAAATACATGTTAGAATCACCTTTGGCTGTGTCGTTTGGGGGTAAATCACCTGGATTGTACAATATTTGCACATTATAATTAAAAAAATTCTTCAAGCTCTGTCAAATTGGTTGTTGATCATTGCTAGACAGCCATTGTTAAATCTTGCCATAGCTTTTCAAACCAATTTAAGGCAAAACTGTAACCAGGCCACTCAGGAACATTCAATGTCGTCTTGGTAAGCAACTCCAGTGTAGATTTGGCCTTGTGTTTTAGATTATTGTCCTGCTAAAAGGTTAATTTTTCTCCCAGTGTCTGTTGGAAAGAAGACTGAATCAACATTTTCTCCAGGATTTTGCCTGTGTTTAGCTGTATTTTGTTTATTTAAAATATTGAAAGAATAATGACCAAATATTGTACAATTCAGGTGGACTAGGCTCTTAGAGACTTACCCAAAAAGTCACACAGCTGTAATTGCTGCCAACTGTGTTTTTAACATGCATTGTCTCAGGGAGTTAGTTATCAAAGATATATCACGGTTTTATTTTTCAGAATTTTTTTGTAAATGTTAGAAATGTTTCTTTTATTTTGACAGATTTTTTTGTGTAAATCGTTGACCAAAAATTAGAATTAAATCCATTTTAATCACACTTTGTAAGAGAACTAAATGTAGAATAAGTCTAGGGGTGTGAATACTTTCTGAAGGAACTGTACATTACTCTAGTGTCCATACATCATGACTTGTGTCTTTGTTGGAGTGTAGGTCCATAAATACAGGAATTCTACCTGTTAAGTGTGTTGTGTTGCTAGAGTTTAGGTGTGCCTTTGCGCTTCAGCAAACAAAGGAAAGGAGGGGTGCTCAACAACAATGACAAAAAATCATGAAGGGCTTACCAAGAAAAACTTCTGCCAGGACTAATGAGGTTAAAGGAGTTGGAGCACTTAACAAAAAAGGCGGAGATTGATTTATTTTTGCTGACTTTAATCCATTGTCCAGGATACGAACAGGTGACTGACGTTTTTACGTCATGCTGATGTCTTCCTCAGAGGGACCTGACCATTGCACCATTGCTGTCCCTGTGCATTGCAGGCCACAAAAGAGGAACTGGAGTTATTGGCCAGACTGGTATACTGCAGCCTGGGCTGGGTGAGATAGATGCCTCAAAACCTTGACCAACACTAACTTTACTAATACAGACTAACCCATATCTATCATCATGATCCTCATACCATGTTATTGTTGACAATACCATGCAGTGTTGAATACACCACAGAGAAATATAACTAAAATGTATAACATAAAATCCATCAATCTACACACAATACCCCATAATAACAAAGTAAACACAGGTTTTTAGAATGTATTGCTGATTAACAGATATCACATTCACATAAGTATTCAAACCCTTTACTCAGTAACTTGTTGAAGCACCTTTGGCAGCAATTACAACCTCGAGTCTTCTTGGGTATGACGGTACAAGCTTGGCACACCTGTATTTGGGGAGTTTCTCCCATTCCTATCAAGCTCTGTCAGGATGGATGGGGAGCATTGCTGCACAGCTATTTTTAGGTCTCTCCAGATATGTTTGATAAGGTTCAAGTCCTGACTCTGGTTGAGATACTCAAGGTCAAATCAGAGACTTGTCCCGAAGCCACTCCTGCGTTTTCTTGGCTGTGTGCTTAGGGTCATTGTCCTGTTGGAAGGTAAACCTTCATCCGAGTCTGAGGTCCTGAGCACTCTGGAGCAGGTTTTCATCAAGGATCTCTCTCTGTACTTTGCTCCGTTAATCTTTGCCTCGATCCTGACTAGTCTCCCAGTCCCTTCCGCTGAAAAACACCCCCGCAGCATGAGGTTTCCACGACCATGCTTCATTGTAGGGATGTTGCAAGGTTTCCTCCAGATGTGACACTTGGCATTCAAGCCAAATAATTGAATCTTGGTTTCATCAGACCAGAGAATATTGTTTCTCATGGTCTGAGAGTCCTTAGATGCCCTTTGGCAAACTACAACCGGGCTGTCATGTGCCTTTTACTGAGGTGTGGCTTCCATCTGGCCACTCTACCGTAAATGCCTGATTGGTGGAGTGCTGCAGAGATGGTTGTCCTTCAGGAAGGCCCTTCTCCCCCGATTGCTCAGTTTGGCCGGGCGGCCAGCTCTAGGAAGAGTCTTGGTGGTTCCAAACTTCTTCCATT
The DNA here is from genome assembly GCF_016432855.1 of Salvelinus namaycush. Taxonomy (NCBI): domain Eukaryota; kingdom Metazoa; phylum Chordata; class Actinopteri; order Salmoniformes; family Salmonidae; genus Salvelinus; species Salvelinus namaycush. Next base: position 8,888,233 of record NC_052332.1, on the reverse strand, counting down.
TAAGAACGATGGAGGCCAGTGTGTTCTAGGGGATCTTCAATGCTGCATTCATTTTTTGGTACCCTTCCCCAGATGTGTCTCGATACAATCCTGTCTCAGAGCTCTACGGACAATTCCTTCGACCTCACGGCTTTGTTTTTGTTCTGACATGCACTGTCAACTGTGGGATCTTATATAGACAGGGGTGTGCCTTTCCAAATCATGTCCAATCAATTGAATTTACCACAGGTGGACTCCAGTCAAGTTGTAGAAACATCTCAAGGATGATCAATGGAAACAGGATGCACCTGAGCTCAATTTCGAGTCTCATGGCAAAGGGTCTGAATACTTATGTAAATAACGTATGTTTTTTATTTCAGTAAATGTATACACATTTCTAAAAACCTGTTTTCACTTTTTCATTATGGGTTATTGTGTGTAGATTGTTGAGGAGTTAATTTAATCTATTTTAGAATAAGGCTGTAACATAACAAAATGTGAAAAAGTCAAGGGATCTGAATCCTTTCCAAAGGCACTATAGATAATGTATTTAAGCAGTAAGGCCTGAGATGGTGTAGTATATGGCTAATAGCCATGGTATATTAGCCATACCATGGTATAAGGGCTGTTCTTACGCACTACGCAACTCAGACTGCCTGGGTACAGCATTTAGCCGTGGCATATTGGGCAAATATGTACCACAAACCCCTGACGTGCGTTATTGCTATTATAAACTGTTACCAACATAATTAGAGCAATACAAATAAATGTTTTGTTATACCTTTGGTATACGGTCTGATTTAAGATTTAAGTGCCTTTGAACAGGGGATGGTAGTAGGCACCAGGCACGCCGGTTTGAGTGTATCAAGAACTGCAACGCTGCTCGGTTTTTCATGCTCAACATTTTCCCATTTGCATCAAGAATGGTCCACCACCCAAAGGACATCCAGCCAACTTTACACAACTGTGGGACAAATTGGAGTCAACATGGGCCAGCATCCCTGTAGAACACTTTTGACACCTTGCAGAGTCAAATGACCCGACGAATTGAAGCTGTTCTAAGGGCAGAAGGGGGTGCAACGTAATACTAGGAAGGTGTTCATAATGTCTGAACACTCTTTGTATACTGTATATAGTGTACAAAACAGTGGCTGGAACCAGTTAAGGTAACAGAACCAAAAAGTGTAAAATAATGACATTTTTTTGTGGAACTGAACCAGAACCGAAAACGAAAGTGATCTATACTGTTCTGGAACAGAACCAATATTTTTTAAACTATTTTCACAAGTATGTGGTAAAACTTCACAACTCTTAGTACAAAACTCAAACCAGATCATCAAAAATTATGTTTTTGTTGTACAATACACAAAATCAGACAGTAACTTTTTCACCAATCCTAATCAGTGTTTCATCTGGAAATACCTTTCATATAAAGTTTTAGCCTTTCGCAATGCAATGCTAACACTACTTTTTATATGATTCTCTTATTTGTTTTAACTTCTTACATTTGACCATCACTTAATCCGAATGCACTTAATGATTAATCACTTAACCATTTGGCAAACCTATAGACTTTAAAACTGGTTTGTCTACTATATATGGATTTTGAGAACTACGGGAATAAAATGTGTTTCTAAAGAAAAAACATCTCAATTACATGTATGATACATGATGACTACTTGTTATTGCTAATTGATCTCACATAGTGTTAACCACAATTGGTCACCAGATAAAAGGGTGTGTGTGAACACTTGCAATTTCTTTCAACATGGAGCAGGATATACAGCAAAGGAGGTGAAGAAATCAAAGAGCTTGTGAACAATTGGCCCGTCATAGAGGTGAGCATGGGCCCCATCAAAGATGTGGACATCAGAGGGTGTCATAGTTTCACCTATAACAAGGGTTTTCTGTTACTAATTAGGATTTCTGTCACCCTTTGCAGAAGCTTGATTTCGTTGCCATTGTGGTTGTCTCCTGAGTGAGTTATTCAATCATAGTGTTTGTTGTTTTCCCAAGTTTTACTTTGCACCTACTGTTGAACTTTTCTCCCAGCAAAGTTATTATGTTTATCCTAACCACTGGTTCCTCGTCTGGTTCTCTTCCCTGCTCCTGGGTCATACCTCATCATGTCACAACAAGCTTCTGCCTCCAACATGGACCCATCAGAGATCGACCAGATCAAAATCATTATAACCCACCAAGGAGCACTGATGGGCCAGCAGCAAGAACAACTCTTCCAAATATCAGAGACTCTCCAGGCACTTACCGACTCCCTCCAACCACTGCACACCCCCACCCAGTAGGAGCCATTGCCCAAGTTTCAGTCCCTAGTGCTCCAGTCGTCAACGTAGATCCCCCAGAGAACCTGCACCTGGAACCCAAGATCCCAGCCCCCCGAGTGGTATGACGGCCACCCAGGAAGATGCAAAGGGTTCCTCACTTTTTTGGGGGTATGAACTGTTTCAGAACTTCATTTTGCTGGTCAGAACAGTGGAACGGAACAAAAAATATAATGGTTCTGTTCAGAAATAAAAAATAATTTCAGTTCCAACCCCTGGTACAAAACACTAGGAACACCTTAATATTGAGTTTCACTCAAATTTTGCCGGAAAAATTAGAACCGCCTTCAGTTGTCGAGTCATGCACTCTACAAGGTGTCGAAAGCATTCCACAGTGATGCTGGCCAATGTTGAATACAGTGCTTTCCACAGTGGTGTCAAGTTGCCTGGATGTCCTTCGGGCGGTAGACCATTCTTAATACACACAGGAAACTGATGAAAGTGAAAAACCAAGCAACTTGCTGTTCTTGACCCACTCAAATAGGTGCGCCTGGCACCATACCCTGTTCAAAGGCACTTAAATATGATGTCTTGCCCTCTGAATGCACACATACACAATCCATGTCGCAACTGTCTCAAGGCTGAAAAATCTTTCTTTAACTTCTTTGGGGTAGGGGGCAGTATTTTCACGTCCGGATGAAAAGCATGCCCAGAGTAAACGGCCTTCTACAAAGCCATAAAAGCTAGAATATGCATATTATTAGTAGATTTGGATAGAAAACACTCTGACATTTCTAAAACTGTTTAAATGAGGTCTGTGTGTATAACAGAACTCATATAGCAGGCAAAAACCTGAGAAAAAATCCAACCAGGAAGTGGGAAATCTGAGGTTGGTCGATTTTCAACTCAGCTCCTATAGAAGATATAGTGGGATATTGGTAATGTTGCACTTCCTAAGGCTTCCACTAGATGTCAACAGTCTTTAAAACCTTGTCTGATGCTTCTACTGTGAAGTGGGATCGAAGGAGAAGGGAATGAGTAAGGTCTGCCATGAGCTGACCATGCTCTGACCATGAGAGGGAGCTCTGTTCCATCCAAGACAATGGAATTCTCCGGTTGGAACATTATTGAAGATTTATGTTAAAAACATCCTAAAGATTTATCCAATACATTGTTTGACATGTTTCACCTGACTGTTACGGAACTTTTTGACATTTCGTCTGCTTTTAGTGAACGCGCTTCGTGACTTTGGATTTGTTTACCAAACGCGCTAATAAAAGTAACTATTTGGATAGAAACGATGGACATTACCGAACAAAACAAACATTTCTTGTGGAAGTGGGAGTCCTGGGAGTGCATTCCGACGAAGATCAGCAAAGTTAAGTGAAAATTTATAATGCTATTAATAACTTTTGTTGACTGCATAATATGGCGGATATATTTGTGTCTTGATTGGGCTCTGAGCGCCAACTCAGATTATTGCATGCTTTGCTTTTTCCGAAAAGCTTTTTTGAAATCTGACACAGCGGTTGCAGGAGAAGTGCATATACAATTCCATGCATAACACTTGTATCTTTTAGCAATGTTTATTATGAGTATTCCTGTAAATTGATGTGGCTCTCTGCAAAATCAAAGGATGTTTTGGAACTTCTGAACGTAAGGCGCCAATGTAAACTCAGATTTTTGGATATAAATATGAACTTTGCCAAACAAAACATACATGCATTGTGTAACATGAAGTCCTATGAGTGTCATCTGATGAAGATCATCAAAGGTTAGTGATTAATTTTATCTATATTTCAGCTTTTTGTGAATCCTCTCTTTGGCTGGAAAAATGGCTGTGTTATTCTGTGAATAGGCACTCACCTAACATAATCGTTTGGTTTGCTTTCGTCGTAAAGCCTTTTTGAAATCGGACACTATGGCTGGATTTACAACAAGTGTATCTTTAAAATGGTGCAAGATACATGTATGTTTGAGGAATTTTAATTATGGGATTTCTGTTGTTTTGAATTTGGCGCCCTGCAGTTTCACTGGCTGTTTGAGAAGTGGGACGCTACCGTCTCATGTACCCTAGAGAGGTATTTAACCTGTCTCCACCCCTTCCTCTACACTGATCGAAGTGGTTTTAACAGGAGACATCAATAAGGGTTCATGGCTTTCACATGGATTCACCTGGTAAGTCTATGTAATGGAAAGAGAAGATGTTCCTAATCTTTTGTACTCTTAGTATAAACAGAATACACTAACCCGTGTTCAATGTGTCTGTATACAGTCTCTAAGGTGCATGTTGGGTGGCAGGTGTCTCTGACGATGTTCATGCCATGCATGACCCACATCAACAACACATCCTGTGAGAGGTAGGGAGAGACAGCGTGAGGTGAGGAATGAGAAGGGGAGTGAGAATTAAAAAAACAGTGGGACAGAGGAAAGATTTCCTCAGGACATAGTAATGAAATTACATAAATAACTGTTTCCAGAAATCATAAATGACCCCTTTGTCACCTAAGCTGTAATTACTACACAGAGGAATCGTATCACAGTGGACTTGTGGACTTGTTGTCTCTGTTCAGCCATCACTACCACTGCAGGCCAAAGTCTTAGTGGAACTGTTTAGACAGCAGCTCCCTGGCCAGCTTGCACAGCACTGTCATTTTCTTGGTCAGAATCTGCATTCAAAGAAAACACACAGATATCAATAGCTGAACAACTGAGTGTAACAATACCCAACATCTATAACATTGTGTGTGTGAGAGGGTGTTGATGAGAGGATGTGCTGTGCTGCTCACCTTCTGAGAAGAGCATCATCTGACAGATCTGCTGCAGGTCAGGGACTGTGACCACCACAGGTCTGAACAGGGTTTTGACTGATTCTGGCAGCTGAGTGCGCCCAGCATAGCCAGTGATGAACACAAAGGAGACAAACATGGGAAGTTACTACAGGAGGTACATGAATAAAACATTTATGTGGACTACAATTAAAGTTATAGCCATAACTGCAACAGGGGCAGTAATGATAAGAGCCTACCTGGTGTGCTGGTGCATCTTCTTGGAGTGGTTCTTCAGTGCCTACTTCTCTACCATTTTCACTTTCTGGAAGAAGTCCACCTTCCAGGTCCACAACACCCGGTTCCCAGCCAGCACCACTGTCCTCTGGTACAGCAGCATCCAGTCCACTCTGAGGGAGGAACCACACTGCTGGAATCATCTCCTTTATAATCCGTAATAAGCATCACCTTTCATACAACATAGGCTGTTGCTGTTTCAATGCCATCTTATACACACAGACATGACACCAGGGCCCCCCGCCACTGTCTCCACGTTACTCCCAATGCCAAACCGCAGAGATGATATGTTGTCATTCATCTGGGCGTGCTACAATAACTTGATAATGTGATCCTGGACACAGGCAGGGTCGCCGCTACCCAGGATTACTTACGCACTTACTTTGTCTTGTTTGTCCCGGTTGGGACATAATGCAGCAACAATCTTCTGCTACTGTTGTCTGTCTTGGACCCAGCTTGCACCCTGTCCCATGAGAGAGACATCTCTCACCCACCTTCAATGCCTGTACTCACACACACGGTCTTTCTATAAACTAGGGTACCAGCGAGCATTTCTTGTACTGGCGATCTGTTTGGAGCTGTTACAAAATCAATTAATAATAAAACATATTTAAGTCAATACATTATGATACTGTAGAAAGGGGGCGGATGGATACATTCAATATAATTCACCAGTTGAATCAAACCCTCTCATGCTTGGAGTCTTCACAGATTTGGCAAAAATTGTGACACGAAACACCACCTTTCTTGGATTACATTTATGATACTGTTGTTATATAATAAACATTTAACAATTGTATTACACATTGACCTTGATCCTGTGTAATTCCTGGATATTGCTGTCAGATTCTTTTTTGTATGGAGATCTCGGAAGTGTAGTGGAACCTAATATTTTGTATCTCCCTATGTTACGGTGTGAAAACAGTTCTCATGGGCACACATATCCAAAATAATGTATGTGATTGCAAAATCCAATGCTTAAAACAGAAAGAGTAACTTTAATATGATTTATAGAACGAAAACCGATACCGTCGTTAACAGGGTTCTTCAATATACACAATGATTTGATGCGCGTTTTGTTGTGTAGCTGTTTAGCTATGTGGGGATATTATTGTTCAACATCAGCTGATTCAACAAAGGATTTTCTGAATGACAGCCAAGTGATAAAAAGCTGGTGTTTCATGCATGCTATTTAACAACAGCCAAAGTGCGGTAATTAATGTTGACGTTGGGGTTTGACAGAACATGCGTCTATTGTTACAGCGGAGCGCCAGATAATGTTGTCCACGAAGTATGCTCCTTAACTCAAGATTAAAACAGAGCAATTGGGAATGTGAAACGGCTTGTTGATCGTTTTTGAATAGAAATCGAAATATATTTTAAATATGCTTGTTTTTTGTATATAAAACCAAAAAACAACTTGATATTTAGATGTTCAAATGTGGGTGTGCTTGGTCAAGTGCACAGCCGACACTGTAACGAGTACGCTGAGAGTCAGGAAGTGAGTTCAGGGAGTGAGTGGTTTAATAAATAAAATAAGCACGAGACCCAAACAATGCGCCGACATGAAAACAGAGTCAATAACACCTGAGGAAAGAACCAAGGGGAGTGACAGATATAGGGAAGATAATCAAGGAGGTGATGGAGTCCAGGTGAGTGTCATGAGGCGCAGGTCCGCAAGACGATGGTGACAGGTGTGCGGGATAATCAGCAGCCTGATGACCTAGAGACCAGAGAGGGAGTATACGTGACAAACACTTCCTGTCCTTTAAAGTAAGCGGTGACCCTTCAAACTCCCTTCTATGAATCTAATATCTATTAATTAATTAATAGCTGCCCCTACCGTGCATAATGTACGATTTCACAATTTATGCGAATTGACTTTATTAATGAACTGCAGTTACTGTCAATGGTTAGTTTAATTATACAGCCTTGTGTTATGAATCTAGGGTCTAGGGGGGGATGGTAACATAACTCATGCAAATTATAGTAGTGAAAAAGTAACAGTGAGAACAAAAAAACCACAGACAACTAAATTACCAAACACTCATGGTTTATTAGTAAACACACGGTAATGGGGGGGGGGCAGGAAAGGGGCTGAGCAGGACCCAAGGTAAGAAATAATAAGTATCCAAAAACACCCCTAAGCTAGACTACCTGCTTTAATACAGCTAACTAACTAACCATAAATACAGCGGGTGGTCCACCCAGTTCTAACTAGGGTATTTAGACAAAGTATTCCTACGGGTAATGTATGCCCATGGGCGACTTGGCACCCCCTTTTCCCACCATCAAACATACAGTCAAACACCATCACCAAAACAATACTCACAGGTGGGACAAAGTGACATGTAGTTGCAAAACACAAGAGATCTACAGAGAGATTGCATGACAGAGAGATTGCATGACAGAGAGATTGCATGACAGAGAGATTGTGCTCCAGAGAGAACAACTGACAGGGTTTTTAAACGAAGGGAAAGGGGTTGTGATAGGGTAATGGAAACAGGAGGAGGTGTGTCTAGTGATTGATGACTGATTAGTGACTGATTGGGGAATGATGATTGCCACCTGTGAGGGGAGAAGGAGAGAAAAGAAATACACAGACACAGGATACCTGTATCCGTAACACCTTGCTACGTAGCTAACCATTGGTAATTTTATTAAATAATGCTATACAGTCAAAACAACAGTATCTATCGCTAAAATAGAGAACTGGCCTAGCTATAGTTAGTCTGTGGTTGCACATCTAAGCAGCTGGAATGAAGCAAGCGTGTGAATAGTAAACATGTAAATTTGTCATTTCACTGTTTACAGCAAGTCTCCAGCTACCCAGACCTGTCTGATCAGCCACCATGGGTGTGCCCATGATCACAATTGTACTTATTTTATTTAACCAGGCAAGTCCTTTAAGAACAAATTATTATTTACGATGACGGCCTACTCCGGCCTAACCTGGAATATGCTGGGCCAATTGTGCGCTGCCCTATGGCCGGATGTGATAGAGCCTATATTCAAACCAGGGCCTGTAGTGGCGCCTCTTGCACTGATATGCAGTGTCTTAGACCGCTGTGCCACTTGGGAGCCCTGCAGTTCAGCTTAGACCTGTGCAAATCTGAGTGTATAGCAATGGAATTAATCATCCAACCAATGGCTCAAGTGTCGTTCTGTAGGTCCACCACACACCCGAAGGGTTGTGGGGTCCTGTTCAGAAATAACCCCTCGCCCCTACCCCTAGACACTTGTGGAGATCTTAGAAAATTAGACAGGTGTAAGCAATACCGCCAAAATTCCACCAAGCCTATCAGAGGGTAAGGTGGAGCTCTCATCATGTCATCACACATCAATCCTGCTCAGATATACACAAGTGTCTAGATTCTGGGCAATAGGGGGTAGGGGTTGTTTCTGGACAGGCCATGGGTATTATGGTAGCTCAGTCAGTCAGTCTGGCACTGTCAAAAATATTTCATTGCATTTCCTTGATTCGTTGCATCCTCTCTCTTTGTCGCCTTCTCAAAACCTATTAGATTAGAAGGTCCCTCCCCCTCTCACCTTCTTATCCAATGGGTTTTGAGAACAAGGCGAACGAGATTCAACCCTAGTTTCCTCCATTCCTCATCTCACTCTCAAAGCACATTGGGGGAGAGAAGGTTCCTCCACACTGGCACTTTCCAGGAAAGGCAAGGAGTGGAGGAAACAAGGACAGAGGAAGAAATAATGTGATGCCTAGTTTTCACACACACACTGCTTGAAGAGTTTACTGATTATTTACCGATTTCATTATTGGTTATTGTTATTATTATTAAGGATTTTGTTGACAGAACCCATTGTATTATATTTTTGTATTACATTTTTAAATCAACTATAAAATGCTGTTGTTGATCTTTTTCATTATTCTGGATGGCTTAGCATGGCTATAAATGATAGAGAAGTTGACTAAAGCACATACAGACCTGGCTACTAGCATGACAAAGAAGCATGCAGTGTACATGTGTAATGTGGCATTTTGAATGACATGTAGTTGTTTTGATGTTGCTAGGACAAATGGTCTCATTGTGCCCATCTAGACTCACGTAACCAAACAGGGCTGAGTCAAAATAACTCAATGCTGGGAATGTACTATAGCAGGTATTGCCCAGGGGTACGCCAAATAAAAACGTGAATCACATTTTTTCAACAACAAAATAAATCTATACTCTTCACAATTATATTTTCCAATGGGTAAGGTTTGGGTTAGGTGTTTTTCTCACCTGAGTAGCCTCGTTTCGCTGCCAAAAATAAAATTAAACCATCTAGTGTTCAGCGAAATAACAACGCAATGTCAAATACAGGGAGCCTAGTCAAATAATGAACATCCAATCACAATAATCGTTACTCTCTCGCGGGAATTCCACTAACGGTCCGTATGTAGCCAAACGTAGCTGCTGCTCATTCCGTTTGCTTGAAAGTTGATAAATGGTTCAAATAAAGGCCCGCGTCCATAGAGACACATACCAGCTCTACTGATAGTACTGCTACTACCAGCAGTACTACACCTGCACCTGTTGATGAAACAAGTTGCTCTGCTTCCACGAGCACATCCAATGCTAGCATCAGTAATTCTACGTTTGTTGTTAGCCCAGCTATTATGGACACTGACAGTTGTGAATCTGATGCAGCCGTAGAGCTACTGCCCCCTTACCCGCAGTTACGGGACTATAAAACGTTTGGGAAACACTGTGCTATAGTGACTTTAAAAAAATCTGAATCAGATTCATATCATACAGCCTTTGAATGTATTAAAATCACAACATATAGCCTAATGTTTGTATCACAACTAAAGTTGTGTAAATAACTCTAAATTAAGCATATAGGAGGACCTGTCTCTTTGATAACTGCTCAACACATAATAACCACATGTGCGCACTCCCTCTGAAATCATTTGGTGAAAATATACTTTCTATTTTATTCAGCTATGTTCAATTGTATTCTTCAAACTATAAAGTAATATTAAATAATGCCACAGAATTCTAAGGAAATCTTGTCTGCTAGCTCACAGCCATATGGCATAGCCAGATCAGGGCCTAACATATTTATTATATATATATTTTTTTTCACCTTTATTTATTTAACCAGGTAAGCTAGTTGAGAACAAGTTCTCATTTACAACTGCGACCTGGCCAAGATAAAGCAAAGCAGTGTGACAGAAACAACAACACAGAGTTACACATGGAATAAACAAGCGTACAGTCAATAACACAATAGAAAAAAAATAAAGTCTGTATACAGTGTGTGCAAATGGCATGTGGTAAGGCAATAAATAGGCCATAGTAGCAAAGTAATTACAATTTAGCCGATTAACACTGGAGTGATTGATGAGAAGATGATGATGAGCAGATGATGGTGTGTAAGTAGTTATACTGGTGTGCAAAAGAGCAGCAAAGTAAATAAAAACAATATGGGGATGATGTAGGTAGATTGGGTCGGCTATTTACAGATGGACTATGGACAGCTGCGACGATCGGTTAGCTGCTCAGATAGCTGATGTTTAAAGTTAGTGAGGGAAATGTAAGTCTCCAGCTTCAGCGATTCTTGCAATTTGTTCCAGTCACTGGCAACAGAGAACTGGAAGGAAAGGCGGCCAAATGAGTGTACGGGTGGATGTTGTTTTCGTGACCAGTGAGCTGAGATAAGGCGGAGCTTTACCTAGCATAGACTTATAGATGACCTGGAGCCAGTGGGTCTGGCGACGAATATGTAGCGAGGGCCAGCCGACTAGAGCATACAGGTCTCAGTGGTGGGTGGTATAAGGCGCTTTGGTAACAAAACGGATGGCACTGTGAAAGACTGCATCCAATTTGCTGAGTAGAGTATTGGAAGCTATTTTGTAGATGACGTCGCCGAAGTCGAGGATTGGTAGGGTAGTCAGTTTTAAGTTTAAGTTTGGCGGCGTGAGTGAAGGAGGCTTTGTTGCGAAATAGAAAGCCGATTCTAGATTTGATTTTGGATTGGAGATGTTTGATATGAGTCTGGAAGGAGAGTTTACAGTCTAGCCAGACATCTAGGTATTTGTAGTTGTCCACGTATTCTAGGTCAGAACCGTGCAGAGTAGTCGGGTCGGGCGGGTGTGGGAAGCGAACGGTTGAAAAGCATGCATTTGGTTTTGCTAGCGTTTAAGAGCAGTTGGAGGCCACAGAAAGAGTGTTGTATGGCATTGAAGCTCGTTTGGAGGTTTATTAACACAGTGTCCAAAGAAGGGCCAGATGTATACAGAATGGTGTCGTCTGCGTAGAGGTGGATTAGGGAATCACCCGCAGCAAGAGCGACATCGTTGCTATATACAGAGAAAAGAGTCGGCCATGGAATTGAACCCTGTGGTACCCCCATAGAGACTGTCAGAGGTCCGGACAACAGGCCCTCCGATTTTACACACTGAACTCTGTCTGCGAAGTAGTTGATGAACCAGGTGAGGCAGTCATTTAAGAAACCAAGGCTATTGAGTCTGCCGATAAGAATATGATGATTGACAGAGTCGAAAGCCTTGGCCAGGTCGATGAAGATGGCTGCACAGTACTGTCTTTTATCGATGGCGGTTATGATATCGTTTAGTACCTTGCTCGTGGCTGAGGTGCACCCGTGACCAGCTCGGAAACCGGATTGCACAGCGGAGAAGGTACGGTGGGATTCGAAATGATCAGTGATCTGTTTATTAACTTGGCTTTCAAAGACTTTAGAATGGCAGGGCAGGATGGATATAGGTCTGTAACAGTTTGGGTGTAGAGTGTCACCCCCTTTGAAGAGGGGGATGACCGCGGCAGCTTTCCAATCTTTAGGGATCTCCGACGAAACGAAAGAGAGGTTGAACAGACTGGTAATAGGGGTTGCAACAATGGCCGCGGATAATTTTAGAAAGAGAGGGTCCAGATTGTCTAGCCCAGCTGATTTGCACGGGTCCAGGTTTTGCAGCTCTTTCAGAACATCTGCAAAAAGTACAATCTTTGTCCCCATGTGCAGTAGTCTGGCTTTTTTATGGCGGTTTTGCAGCAGTGGCTTCTTCCTTGCTTAGCGGCCTTTCAGGTTATGTCGATATTGGACACGTTTTACTGTGGATATAGATACTTTTGTACCTGTTTCCACCAGCATCTTCAGAAGGTCCTTTGCTGTTTTTCTGGGATTGATTTGCACTTTTCACACTAAAGTACGTTCATCTCTAGGAGACAGAACGTGTCTCCTTCCTGAGCGGTATGACGGCTGCGTGGTCCCATGGTGTTTATACTTGCGTACTGTTGTTTGTACAGTTGAACGTGGTCCCTTCAGGTGTTTGGAAATTGCTCCCAAGTGTGAACCAGACTTCTGGAGGTCTACAATTGTTTTTCTGAGGTCTTGGTTGATTTCTTTTGATTTTCCCATGATGTCAAGCAAAGAGGCACTGAGTTTGAAGGTAGGCCTTGAAATACATCCACAGGTACACCTCCAATTGACTCAAATGATATCAATTAGCCTATCAGAAGCTTCTAAAGCCATGACATAATTTTCTGGAATTTTCCAAGCTGTTTAAAGGCACAGTCAACTTAATGTATTTAAACTTTTGACCCACTGGAATAGATATACAGTGAATTATAAGTGAAATAATATGTCTGTAAACAATTGTTGGAAAAAGGACTTGTGTCATGCACAAAGTAGATGTCTTAACCGACTTGCCAAAACTATAGTTTGTTAACAAGAAATGTCTGGAGTGGTTGAAAAACTAGTTTTAAGGACTCCAACCTAAGTGTATGTAAACTTCCGACTTCAACTGTATACAAAAAATACATTGAAAAAAGGTCAAATGAAACGCAGCTAATTTGGATTCTTTCCAGCATCAGTTTGAAGTGATTGTGTTACTGTAGCTGTGTTGTTGGCTAGTTCCTCTGAGCAGCAGTGTTCTGACGAGGGAGTACATGTTCTACGCCAGGCGAAATCGTGCCTCAATTGCTCATTGTTATGGATATATCCAAATACTGTCACTGGAAAAAAGCTTCTTAAACAAATACAAATCCAGCTACTTTGCTGTTATTCTGGCTGCACTTTTTAACGTGACAGTAAGTAAGCCGTAGTTGGCTAGCTAACAAGCAAGCAACAGTATGCCAGCCAGTATGGAACATTTAGAACGATAGACTGGGCCACGTCCATAGATACAGAACAAAAAGGCTGAACGACTGGGTCGCGTCCATAGATACAGAACAAAAAGACTGAATGGCTGGGTCGCGTCTCTAGCAACCATAGATTTGTGGCGGAACGATAGCTTGTGGAAGGATGGTAGTATGAATAAATGAATGAAAATATTGTTTTTAATGCAAATATGTCAATCATTATTTGAATATGTTGGTAACCCGTGGATAAAAGTAATAATGCAGTCAACGCCGCTGTTTGAAGGATATATTGGCACAGTTTGCCGGCTCTCAACTTTGTCTCAGGCCTAACAACACCCGTGCCAATATACAGTGGTTCTTCCTTTAAAAGTTGCGTCCTGCTCCAGCACACCTTGCGGGCTGCCGCAGAATTCTATGGCACGTTATTTAATTGTCAGCCATTGTTACCATTAATGCTAGTTAGTGCTAGTTTGACCACCAGAGGGCATCTTCGAGAAGCATTTGATATCCTTCAATTTTGGCTGTACTAGAGAATGTATAAGCCAGTTTGTTACTTAGAATTATTTATTTTAGTTTTTAGATGGAGAGAAACCAAAAGCCAACCATCGCCTCATGGATTTCCCGGTTGCAGTTGGCACGAGTATTGAACCAGCATCTGCAGCAATAAAGATTGCACTGCAGTGTCTTAGACCACTGCGCCACGCTGTACAACATGACCAGTCGGGAGTAGGCTACACTACTACGGTAAGAGCAAAATTATCCTAACATTTCCACACACTAATTGTAGTCTAAGTTTCTCTTAGAATTAAAACCTTAGTGTAACAACAGTTTTAGTAAGTAAGTGCACAATTATCAGTTTCTATTTGGTTTATGTCACCCATTCATTGTCAGTTAGAAACACAGTAGCGCCTTGGGACCCAAAAGCATAATCAGTGCTCTAACAGTGCTCTAACTCCAAACCCTTGCGCTGGTCTGGAGCAATGAAGTATTGACGCAGGGTACCGTACTATACCACAAATGACCTCTAAGTCCACAGCAAAATCGCAAAACTTTTAGTTGAGTAACCACTGTATCCTCCAAACACAAGCTTTGAGGGCATTATCACTTAAGTAGAAAGCAGCCTTAATAGGTTGCGGGAGGGAGTGGATTCCAAGATGGCGTAGCAGTGGGGATGTCTGTTTTGATTGTCTTGTTCAGTCCCTTGTATATATTGTTTTTCTTCATATATATTTCGTATATATTTGTATAATTTTTTTTATCTCATTTTCCATCTACGGACAGAACATACTCTCCTGCAACCCACCTCACCCAATGTGGTATTGATCTGCTATTTTTACACTTTTGAACCGGAACCACGTTCAGACTCTAGCCAGCTAACTAGATACTAGATAGTAGTCACTTAGCCACTGCTAGCGGTCATCACCGTTGTCATGACGTTGGCCTGTGGGTAAGGTTTATGACCCCCCCATAAATACCTTTCTCCCTTCCCTCTCTCTCTGACTCTACGGGAGGACTCTTGAATAGCCTTTGTTAACTTTTTAGGGATAGGGGGCAGCATTTTCACTTTGGATGAATTGCGTGCCCCTACTCTGTTCCAGATGCTAATATATGCATATTAGTATTACTATTGATTAGAAAACACTCTGAAGTTTCTAAAACTGTTTGAATTATGTCTGTGAGTATAACAGAACTCATATGGCAGGCAAACTTCCAAACAGGAAGTGGAAATTCTGAGGCTGGTGTTTTTTCTACTCATCGTCTATTCAAATCCCAGGAAGATATGAATTTGTTTGCACTTCCTACGCCTTCCACTAGATGTCAACAGTCGGTAGAACGTTGAATGAAGTGTATACTGTGATGTGGGACCGGATGGGAGGTGTTTCAGTCAGTGGTCTGGCAGATTGCCAGTTCCTGGTCATGCGCATTCCTCATGATAGCGCCTTGCGTTCCATAACTTTTACAGACACGAAGGAATTCTCCGGTTGAACGTTATTGGATATATATGATAACAACATCCTGAAGATTGATTCTCTACTAAGTTTGACCAGTTTATTCGACTTGTAATATAACTTTTTGAAGTTTTCGTCCGGCGTTATGCGTCACTTGGACGAGCGTTTGGATATGTGTACTAAACGCGCTAGCAAAAGCAGCTATTTGGACATGATTAATTGACATTATCGAACAAAACAACAATTTATTGTCGAACTAGGATTCCTGGGAATGCATTCTGATGAAGATATTCAAAGGTAAGGGAATATTTATGATGTAATTTCGTATTTCTGTTGACTCCAACATGGCGGAGAAATGTTATTTATATTTGAGCGCCGTCTCAGATTATTGCACGGTGTGCTTTTTCCGTAAAGTTTTTTTGAAATCTGACACAGCGGTTGCATTAAGAACAAGTGTATCTTTAATTATATGTAAAACATGTATCTTTCATCAAAGTGTATGATGAGTATTTCTGTTATTTGACGTGGCCCTCTGCAATTTCTCCGGATATTTTGGAGGCATTTCTGAACATGGCGCCAATGTAAACTAAGATTTTGGGATATAAATATCCACATTATCGAACAGAAAATACATGTATTGTGTAACATGATGTCCTTTGAGTGTCATCTGATGAAGATCATCAAAGGTTAGTGATTCATTTTATCTCTATTTCTGTTTTTGTGACTCCTATCTTTAGCTGGGAAAATGGCTGTGTTTTTTGATGGTGATCTAACATAATCATATGTTGTGATTTCGCTGTAAAGCATTTTTTAAATCGGACACGATTTAAAAAATGTAAACCGAGATTTACATTTGTAAAAAATGTAAACCGAGATTTGTGGATATAAATATGCACATTATCGAACAAAACATAAATGTATTGTGTAACATGATGTCCTATGAGTGTCATCTGATGAAAATTATCAAAGGTTAGTGATTCATTTTATCTCTATTTCTGCTTTTGTGTGACTATCTTTGGCTGGGAAAAATGGCTGTGTGTTTTTTGGATTTGGTGGGGATCTAACATAAATATATGTTGTGTTTTCGCTGTAAAACATTTTAAAAATCGGACACGATGGGTAGATTAACAAGATGTTTATCTTTCATTTGCTGTATTGGACTTGTTAATGTGTGAAAGTTACATATTTCGAAAAAATATTTTTGAATTTCCCGCGCTGCCTTTTCAGCGGAATGTTGTGGGGGGGGTTCCGCTAGCGGAACGTGTGTCCTAGAAAGGTTAAACATAGAGAGCCTGGGAACATCAAACAAGTGGGGGAAAGGAACCATATTTCGGTAATAGAACCAGTTGAAAATATGCGTTGGTACTTAATGAATATGATGTCAGTTCGGTTGTCATCTGAGACATTACGACTGATGACAGGACGACATAAACTGTATCTGGGAAAGTCTACACATTCTAGTTATCAGATTCACATGGAATTGTTGTGCAATTCAAATGTTTAAATCTAAAATTATTTGTGAAAAGATTAAATGTAATTTTAGCTTCCAAATGAGAGATTTGGGTTTTCATAAGGTCAGGGCTCTGCTCAATCAGTGGCCCGCACCTGTGAAGAGACATGGGTTATAAACTAT